>NC_092224.1:31171848-31526848 GCF_036320965.1 Panulirus ornatus
CTGTCTGTCCAGGACAGGTATTTTGCTATATATATGCCAAGTTTTATTCACTGTTGTTGTTATTATTAGTGTATTGTACAACTCCCAGGACACTCCTCTGTGAAGGGGGCTTCTGCAGCTTTAAGGCTGCGCTCCTGCCAGTAGCAGGGCAACGATAGATTCGTTTGGAATGTAAAGTTCTTCAACGAGATTGTGACCCTTATCGTTAACACACGATGTACTACAGCCTTGCAGGGGTAAATCCCCAAGCCTTGCTAGTGATGCCTCACATCTGACACATAGGGTAAACCTGTAACACTTCCTGGCGGAGGGTAGGTATAGACCTGCCTGGGCGCTGAGGAACGCCATGACCAGCAGGTACAACCTTGTGGGGTAGTTGACCAGCCACATCTGGCCACCTTGATGTTCCACTCAAATCCTTGAATCAGATGATAAGAAGATTAGTACATCTCTATCAGTGTGACGTGACTTATCAGTAGTTTAGCGTAACAAGGAACAGCCCAGCCTTACGCATACTTATCTACTGCCAATTTATCAGACAGATACGTTTCTGTGGTGTTTTTTTTTTGACGTGTTCCGTTACCGTACAGACGAACGAACGGAAGAGATTTGTGTCGGCGACTGTACCTACAACAATATTGTATTTCCGTCGGACTTTTTTTCCTGAAATACGTGTATCTGTAATGTTGTCATGCAGCAGGTCGCCTGGCCTAAGATGTCTGACATTATATTGACGTCACGGCCTGGCTTATATATACAAGATGTGTCTTGGGGAAATAACACTTTGTGGTTACTGATGATTATTTGCTGTTTCATAGGCTTTCTCTGGTTTGGTAACTTGTTTCTTTAGGATTTTTGTGGTTTTGTAACTTTAGGCTTTCTGTGGATTGGTAACTCGTTTCTTTAGGCCTTCTGTGGTTTGGTAACTCGTTTATTTAGGTTCTTTGTATACTAGTAACTTGGGTTGTTATGATTTCTGAATAAAGAGGTTTGCAGAGCAGTAGCGAAAAAGGCGAACCAGGTCATGAACATCTCCAGTCAGCAATGCATCTGTCTGTTCATGTGTATCCTACTCTCGATGTTTCAGAATGCATGCGCCTTTGAAAGTACCTATGCCAGTTTCGGAATATCATCCTCTTTTGTTCTTTTTCCATTAAACCTAATTATCAGCAAGGGAGTTAGGTGCACGTGTGGACGCTTGGCAGGCGAAGAAGATGAGAAAGTACACCCTACTCTGTGCCTGGGATGTGATCTGTGGTGGACAGGAGGATGGTCGAGACCTGCCACAGGTGCTGGGAGAGATGTACTTACGGTTTGTTTAATCGTAACCTCCTTATTCTCATCCCTCCGCTCACACTGACTTTTCCATAGCTGCAGGAGCAGCAGCAGTGCGATGTTATACACCTTATCAAAGGGCCTTATGCAGAGACTAGGCAGTGCAGGAGGTAGCTCTCAGGTGGAGGTGGGAGGGGAAAAGGTTGAGGTGGGAGAAGGAGGAGGAGGAGGAGGAGGCGGCATGAGTGAGGGTTGTGTGACGTAAACAAGAGAGCAGCAGGTTGAAGTGGAGGGTGAGGTGCGCGGACCGACGGTTCCCTCGTCACGTCTGCGCAGGTGAGAGCGGAGGTGGTGGTTCTCTCAGCGGCACACACCCTGATAACACGAGGTGGCTGATGCTAACACAGGACACGGCTGATAACAGGAGGGGGGTCTTCAAGCTCGCCAGGCACCGGTCTCATGAAGGGGCCCAGGCTGGTCCCGTTCGTCTGATAGTGTGAGGAGGAAGTAGAGAGAAAAGATTGCTTTGAGATGGGAAGAAAATAAGAGATTGGAGGTATAAGAGAGAAACGAAGAGAAAATGATAAGATGCAAAGGAAGAGAGAAGAAGAAGAGTGATGAGATAAAGAGGAAGGTGACGAGGAGCAAGGATGTTAACGTGAATGATGTCTGCAGGAAGTAGAAGTGACAGGAGAAAGATAAACGAAAGAGGAATATAAATTTGAAAGGTTGGAAGTTCCTGCGTGGGTTGTCGCCGCCCAACGGACTGGGGAGGACATAATACAGGAAGAAGAGGAAGACTACAAGGAAGGAGAGGAAGACTAGCAGGAAGTAGAGGAAGACTAGCAGGAAGGAGAGGGAGACTAACAGGAAGTATGGGAGACTTACAAGGAAGAATAGGAAGACTAGAAGGAAGTAGAGGAAGACTAGCAGGAGGGAGAGGAAGACTAGCAGGACGTAGAGGAAGACTAGAAGGAAGTAGAGGAAGACTAGCAGGAGGGAGAGGAAGACTAGCAGGACGTAGAGGAAGACTAGAAGGAAGTAGAGGAAGACTAGCAGGAGGGAGAGGAAGACTAGTAGGAAGGAGAGGAAGACTAGCAGGAAGGAGAGGAAGACTAGCAGGAAGTAGAGGCAATACAAGGTGGGGTCGGGAGAGGGAAGGAAGGAAGGAAGGAAGGATCAATAAGGCGTCAGCGTGGCCCAGTTTCCTCAATGAAGACTAAATTAGATGAGAGTTTGACTTTGAAGGCGCTGACGGTGGAAGTCTCCCGTCCCCCTGGCGGACTTTAGAGGGAATAGATAGATAGATAGATAGATAGATAGATAGAGAGAGAGAGAGAGAGAGAGAGAGAGAGAGAGAGAGAGAGAGAGAGACGATACATGTAGCTACCGGGGATGACAACATATTGGCTGTCTGGGAGACCATGTTCAGTGTCAGGTGGAAGATGTTTGAACTGTCGAATCCCCAGCCAGCTTAGAATCTTGGAGGTGGACTGTCAGTATGTATAACCTCCCTTGGAGTGGGACTGTCAGTATGTATAACCTCCCTTGGAGTGGGACTGTCAGTATGTACCGCCCATCTTGGAGGTGGAGTGTCAGTATGTATAACCCACCTTGGAGATGGACTGTCAGTATGTATAACTCACCTTGGAGGTGGACTGTCAGTATGTATAACCCACCTTGGAGGAGGACTGTCAGTATGTCCAGCGCACCTTGGAGGACGACTGTCAGCATGTACAATCCACCTTGAAGGATGGCTATACTAGTTTGGGCTACCTGCCTTGGAACATCGGGGTGAAGGCCGAGAGCTTAGACACCCAGAGTTCTTACAAAACATGGAAGCTGATGCTGCCGCAGGAGGCAAAGGAAATGCCCTAGTCGTAGGCACTTCCTTCAAGGATCTCCACAGGAATTGTGTGGTCATTTAACTCAATGGACTGGAGTCTTTTGCCTTAATATCTTGTGTCCGTCTATAGTAGTAGGTGGGGAGGAGCCTTCTGCTTCACTATCTTGTCTCCATCTATAGCAGTGGGTGGGGAGGAGTTTTCTACTTCACGATCTTGTCTCCATCTATAGTAGTGGGTGGGGAGGAGCCTTTTGCTTTACTTTCCTGTGCCCATCTATAATGTTGGGTGGGAGGAAGCCTTCGACTTCACCATCCAGTGTCCGTCTGTAGTGGTGAATGGGGAGGAGCCTTTTGCTTTCCTATCATGATGTCTCCATCTATATACTTCTCTCGAGCGGATAACCTCGTCATAGTCCAACAGGTCTTGTGTTACTGGTCGTCCCCATGACCTCCCAACCTCCCACGTCCGTGTGCTGAGGAGGGTACTGCGGTACTGGTCGGGACAAGAGGACGCGGGAGAGTGATGGTGAAGCTAAGTGATCGTGCTAGTGAAGTATAGTGAACCTGATAGTGAAGTGAGGTACCAGTGAAGTGCAGAGGATCAGCGCGTTGAGCCTAGCGGTGTGGTTAGATCACTCTGATGGTGATGTGGTGGTGAAGCGGCCCTGAGCAAGGGGGAGAGAGAGAGGGAGTGGTGGTGGTGGTGGTGGTGGTGAGGGGATGGTGGCCGGGCGGGCGGGCGGGCGGGCGGGCGGGTGGTTGGTCCTGGGCTTGAGCGGAAGTCCGCCCGCGTGTTTGTAGGTCGCGTCGCTCAGGTCGCCGCCAGCCAGACGAGCGAGGCGCGCGGACGACCGTGTGTGTGTGTGTGTGTGTGTGTGTCTGTGTGTGTGTGTGTGGGGGGGGGGGGGGGGTTGACAGAGACCTTGGGAGCGGGAATGGTCGGGACTCGAAGGTGGAATGAACCGGATCTTGTAAACGGGAATTACCCCGCATCTTGGAACGGGAATTATCCCTCACCTTGGAACGGGAATTATACCTCACCTTGGAACGGGAATTATACCTCACCTTGGAACGGGAATTATCCCTCACCTTGGAACGGGAATTATCCCTCACCTTGGAACGGGAATTATACCTCACCTTGGAACGGGAATTATACCTCACCTTGGAACGGGAATTATACCTCACCTTGGAACGGGAATTACCCCGCATCTTGGAACGGGAATTATACCTCACCTTGGAACGGGAATTATCCCTCACCTTGGAACGGGAATTATCCCTCACCTTGGAACGGGAATTATCCCTCACACCTTGGAACGAGAATCACCCCGCACCTTGGAACAGCAATGGCCAAGAAACGGGAATGGGAATGAGTTGAACCTCGGAATTCAAATTGGCCGAGCCTTGAAACGGGAACGATCCACACCTTGGACTGGGAATGACCCAGATGTGGAAAATAGCGATCACTTCAGTCTTGAAGCTATCATGGCCAGGATGCAGGCTACGCCAGCATGACTCACTCAGACGTCGCTGGATCAGACGTCGCTGGATCAGACGTCGCTGGATCAGCTGCTGCTGCAGGCGAGGCCGAGGGGAGGAGCGTTGTCCCTGGAGGACGCAAGGAGACCTCCTGGTGGTGGTTAACACCGGGCTTGACCTCCTTCTCCCAGGACCTAGGAAGGGATCCGGTGCTGGAGTGACGTAATTGTTCGCGGTGTGTCAGGATACAGCCGGTGATGGGGTTGGGTGTGGTTGGGGGGATCCAGCCAGCTAGCCAGCCAACCAGCCAGCCAGCTAGCCAGCCAACCAGCCAGCCAGCCAGCCAGCCAGCCAGCCAGCGACTAGAAGGACACCTTTGAGAGAGGCTCCGTTGGGAGGTCATGGTGGGAGGCAGACGATGGAAGAGGCTGGGAGACATTAGGGATGGTGGGAATGAGCTGGTGGGAGAGACAGTGTTGGAGAAAGAGGCTGGGAGACACAGCGGTGGGAAGAGCTGGTGGGGGAGACAGCGTTGGAGAAAGAGGCTAGGAGACATAGGGATGAGAAAAGCTGCTGAGAGACGGTAGTGAGAGATGCTGGTGTTGGGGAGACTAGTGCCTCGCAAACATATCGTCAGCAAAAGGCGTGGGAGGCAGGTTAGGAGGAACGGCCGAGCAAGACAAAAGTCTGCGAGAAATATAACAAGACTAAGAAGCCAGCGAGGAATAAAAACAGATCGTTTTTTCTTTTCAATTTTAAGATTTAACTTTGGGAGGAGAGTGTGGGGTCTCGGCGACACTCCACGAGACATACTGTGCTGAGGACAAGGGTACGAGATGGATTGAAGTCGAGGGTCGTGACACTTGGTCCTCGTAGTTTAAAGTCGTCGAGGCCAAGAGGCCACTTGCTGCCCCCTACAGCTGACGGAACCAGGCACTCGCTGTCGAAATATACGAGGGTCTTGTAGTGACTGTCTGCCCTGGTCAAGTTTGGGGTCTCTCTGCCTTTCTTGTAGACGTTCTTCCCTCCCACTAATGTGATGGCTCGTTTTCCTTCGGCGGTTTGATGATTGTTTCACGCCATCTTCTTATATCTGGCTTTCCTTCTCTATAGTCACACCCCTCTCTCCACCGTGTTTTATCGAACATTCCATCCTTCTTATCCAGTCCTCGCTCCCTCCTTTACCTTTCCTGTCTCCTTCTATATAGACTATGACTATATGATACTGTTACTCTCACCCAGCAGGTAACCTCGTTATAAACTATCAGATGTTTTATCCGGCTCTTCCCATACACTTCGTTATACCCAATCTTCCTTCCCTCTGATTATATCCACCCCGTATGTATATGCTAGCTTCCGTCCCACTATGTATATCCTAGCTTCCTCTCCCTCCTTGTGTAATCTAGTTTCCTTCCTCCTGCATATATTTTAGTTTCCTTCCCTCCACCTGTCTCCTATCTTCCCACTTCCCATATATCTTAGCTTCTCTCCCTCCATGTATCTCCTAGCTCCCCCACACACATATATACAATCCTCCTTCCCCGACGTAAATCCTAACTTCTTCGTATATCCTAGTTTCCTCTCCTTCTACTTCGGTCTTAGCTTCGTCACCTCAAGGTATATCCTCGCTACCCTCCTCCTGCCAATCCCATACCTTACCTCCACTATCGCATATCGTCTTTCCTTCTCCAACTTACCCTATCTTCCCTCCTCCAACTTACCCTATTTTCCCTCCACATACATACCTATCTTCCCTCCACCTTCGTACCCTCTCTTACCCCCTCCAACTTACCCTAGCTTCCCTTCACCTACGCATACCCAAGCTTCCCTCCACTTACGTATGCTCTTATCTCTCCACCTACGTATACTCTTATCCCTCCAACTACATATACTCAAGCTTCCCTCCACCTACATATACCCTCCCTTCCCTCCACCAATGCTGTACCCACTACACTTTCCACCATACCCAGCCTCCCATCTCTCCCTCGTTTGTCATACACTGCCTTGTTACACCATTTCCCTCCATAACTTAGCTCTCCACCGAAAGAAGTTGTTTGTTCCCACTTCTTTCCTTGCCTGAACCACTGGTTCGTATATCTGTGCCCTGTACTCCTCACACGTACCTTAGATCAATAGTCTGTGTCTCGCATACCTCTGCTGTTACCCTATGTCAGAGGCCTTTGACGCTCTCTCTCCCCGTCTTCGCAGTTACTCAAGGCCAGCCAGGCTCCTCTGATTTCACTCCTCGTTATGGGACTACAGACTCGTGTGCGAACGTTTTGCTCCCGAGGAGGCAAAGTCCTTTTTTATCTTAACAGCATTGTAAAGTTGTGGAATGACTTACTAATTAGAGTGGTTGAAAGCAATACCATAGAAGAAGAGACATGACAGTTACTTTACTTCAGGTCCACGACTGATTATAGTCTTTCAGCCTTCTTAGTTACATATGAAGTATACAGGTATCTCTTGGTTTATCGCCTGTATGCCTTTCTTTTCTTACCACACTGTTGTCTGAAGTTGCGATGTTTTCCAACAACACAAATTGCCCCGAAATAATCCAACTGGTCTGCTGCTGTGTGCATTCCTACACTAAAATCTTAAACACTCAAGGACGACACACGATACAAAGTTACACACTGAGAATGTGACACATTGAAGGTTGTTGCGCTTGAAGTGCTTCAGTCACTCTTGCACATCCTCAACACGCACACCTCCAAATGGTCGCACACTCAGAGGGTGGGTTTGGAAGCTTAAAAAGGGTTCAAGGATGAGACTCTTTGTTGGATTTAGGCCTTGGAAGCGGAAGATATGACACCAGGGGTGGGAGAGGACCAGTATTTCAGATTTGGGGATAGTCCTGTGGTAGTTGAAAGTTAGCCCTTGAACGCGATGGTACGACTCTTGAGCACAACGGTACGACCCCTGAGCACGACTTTAAGACCCTTAGCACGACCTTAAGACCCCTGAGCACGACGTTAAAACCCCTTAGCACGACCTTAAGACCTCTGAGCACGACGTTAAAACCCTTGAGCATGACAAAACGACTTCTTTTAATCCCTATGACAACCTTGACCTGTGGGTCATGGTCATCACACCCAAGGGTCATACCGTCGGGTTCAAGGGTAGTCACTTTTTTTTTTCTTTGGTAACTGTTATAAGCACATTCTTCACAGTCTGGGTCACCAGGAAAAAGTTCACCCATTTGTCTTTTTAACTTGTAATTTACATTTACCTGAGGCTAAAGATTGAGGGTCTGTCTCTTCAGCCAAATGTCAAATGTTTATCATCTCCGTTTTTGAGGTCACTGTAGCGTTGAAATAGTACACGATACAAGTCACATATTTGTAGAGTATGTCATATACTTTTGGTCATATGATAACTAACCAGTTGAAGTAAGGTCAAGCTTTCTCCATTTCTTGGAAGAAGATAACATATATCAGTCAAGGAATGCTGGCTCTACGTGTCTTAAGATGCATTATCTTGTGTGTGGACGCTGAGAAGCTCTGGCCTGTAGTGTACTGGGGTCTGCATACCTGCCTCAACACAGGTACAAGGGAGCAAGAAGCGAGTCTTCGTCGTCACCCATGTTCCCCGTAATGGGTGCGGTCGCCTGGCCAGGGTTCTTCAGGATCAAACGAGAAGGTTTACTTAGCTGGAGGGAAAAAGGGTGAGGCTGTGGCACATACTGTTAGAACTCTTCACTTGCGATCTCTGTCGTTGCTAGAGACAGAAGCCACGGCCCTGGAAAGGCTGTCTGCCAGCTTTACTGAACTAAGGAACTTCTAGCACACTCTGCTGGCGTCTCTGTGGGAGGAAATGAAACGAGACTCAGAAACTGCCACCTCCGCGGGGCTCGCGAAAGGAACCCATTAGAAGGACACAGTATCAGGTGATGGTGTGAGGCCAAGAGTGATGAGACAGAGCAACAGTTCCCGCCACCTAAAGAGAACGGATGGAAAGAGGAGGTCAGTGAACTGGTGGTGGTGGTGGTGGCGGTGGTGGTGCCTACCTCACAGCCCACCCTTGCCCCATCTGCCATCCAACAGTTTCCCTGATAGAGGTTCAGGAGACCGCCAACAGCTGGGTCACCGCTCCCGCAGACCCCCAGGATCTGGGCTGTTGGGAGGTGTGAACAAATTCTGAGCAGGAACGGATTTTTGGGATCGATGCTCCATTACTATGCTGTGCACATGTGGCCAACGATGTTGGTGAGGGAACCTCTGGCTGTGTACTGGAGGCCACTCATGCTGGTGAGGGGACCTCTGGCTGTGTACTGGAGGCCACCCATGCTGGTGAGGGAACCTCTGGCTGTGTACTGGAGGCCACTCATGCTGGTGAGGGAACCTCTGGCTGTGTACTGGAGGCCACTCATGCTGGTGAGGGAAGCTCTGGCTGTGTACTGGAGGCCACTCATGCTGGTGAGGGAACCTCTGGCTGTGTACTGGAGGCCACTCATGCTGGTGAGGGAACCTCTGGCTGCGCTGGAAACGATAACTATGTACTGTGATTTGAAAGTCATACGTTATGTTTCCTTTAGAGTAGAATCATCATGGAAGTTTTGCAAATGACGATACGACCGTTCAACAATACGTTACAACCCTTGAGCACCACGGTATGACTTAATGCTATTAATCTCTTTCTCGTAGAATACCCCAGGAAGTAAGCCGACAAATAGCGTAGGAAAGTGCGTGACTGAAGACTGGAAGCTCGAGAATGGAACACCAATCTACGAGAAGAGGAGATGGAAAATACACCCCTGATTATAAGGAAATAGAATGCAAAGATAACCTCATGTTTAGCCAACTTAACCTCTCAAAAAGCGTTTAAATAGAATTAGAAACAGTTTCGTAAGTTTATATCACTAAGATATACAGGGATACCACTTACGTCCATTGATTGCTGACTGGTTGACAAATGGAAAATCAAGAGTGGTGTTTATACGAGAGGTGAGACTCACACAGGGACACGTACGACTGGATCTGCTTGACAAATGGGGTACCACAAGGCTCGTTCCTAGGATCCAGATTTCTTATCGTCTCTTACGAGGGGAGAGAGGAGTCAGCAGTCAGTTCTCGAGATCAAAATTAGAAAACTGAAGCTCAAAAGGAAGATTATATTCGTTTCAAAGACATATAGAGGAACTGGCTTAGTGCATACACACTTGGCAGATTGGCTTCATTGTGGACGAAGTGATACATTCTGATGATGATAATGTTAAACACGATTTGAAGGATGTTAAGTAAGCTGATATTTATAGAGAGAAAATACAGACTATACAGTGAATAGTATTGCCATGAATAGAATACTGAAAGTATTGCCAGTCTGTGTATACTGAAGTTAGTCTTGTGTATGAAAGACATTCTTTCCAGGGCCATAGTCAGACCACATTTAGAATACGCTGATCATTTTTGGTCACATTACTTCTCAAAGACGAAGAAATCTGGTCACATTAATTTATCAAAGACGAAAAACAGGAAAATGCAGTGCAAAGAAGAGGAACAAAACTAATTCCGTCCTTGTGAAAGAAACGTTATGAAGAAAGACTCGAGGGGCTAAAATTATGTTTTTATAAGAAGATTCAGACACCAAGGAGATTTGATATTGTTTTTAGTTTTATCAAATGTGTCGGCAATGTGAAGCGGAAGTCACTTTACGTTTATGTGGATAGGTAACGATAGGAAGTTGAGAAACAAGAGAGAGAGAGAGACGTTCTCTAGGCAAAGATCATCAACATATAAACATTTTCGTAAGGTAAATACCTCTACGATATCAGCTATCGATGAACAAGTCTCTTATAGAATGACACTGTAATATGCATTTATTTCAGCCTCTGTTTTTCTTTACAGATTACAGGTTACGATACAGCCTCCTCAGAGTCCGCTGGCTGAAATTAGATCCAAAATTCTCTTCTATTTATGTTCTCTTAAAAGACATCCATGTCAGTGTGTTATCTCTGCCTTCCTACTGGCTGATACGCCGTAGGGAGTGGTGAGTGGAGAGGAACCTTTTGATTTACTTATCTTTATAGATTATTTATGTAAGGTACCCATCATTGTCCTGCAGCAGATAACCTCGTCACGGACCATCAGGTCTTGAGTTTACGTGTGTGTGTGTGTGTTTCTTAACGCCCTTATACTGACTTAGCGAGTACTCACTAACCAGGCCCGTCCTTCTCTCTCTCCACCCACAGTGCCGGTGGAGGCGACAGCATTCCTCGGGGCGGTGGCGGCCTTCGTCGTGTTCCTCTTCGTGCTGTTCCTCTACCTTAACAAGAAACTCTGCTTCTATACGGTGGGAGGCTTCCCCTGCTGCGATGACCCAGTCACCAAGTCCGATAAGCTCAAGGAACTCGGTGAGTACCCGTGCCCTTTGAAGTCCTTAAGGTACTCGGTGAGTCCTTTGAAGTCCTTAAACTTTAAGGTACTCGGTGAGTCGCATTGCTGTCTAGTCGTCAAGGATGAAGACCTGGGTGAGTCTTTGTACCATCGTGTCGTCAAGGCTTGAGGAGTTCTGTTAAGCTGTACCTTTCCGATTCGTCGTCCAGCTCAAAGAAGTCGTCTTGCCATCAAGTCGTACGGTCAGTGGTTGTACATCTTGCGCGATGTACGACTGAAAAAGAGGTGGTTACTGGCCTGCGTAAAGATGATCCCCTAATAGATGTAGGGTATTCTTAACGATCGTGTCAGAGGTCATACGTGAGAACAAGTCGTTCGTCTTCCACTGCTGACCTCGAGTCATCCATGACTCTCTTCAGTCATCTATGGTGGGAGTTGAGTCATCCATAACAATTTAGGGTCATCATACAACAGTCTGAATGATCCAAAGCAATGCAAGAGTCATCCAATACGGTCTTGAGCCATCTACAGCAAGTAATCTTAAGTCATCCACAACAGCACTTGAGCTATCTATAATAGTCTGAAGTCATCTATAACGACCCCAGGTCATCCATAGCTACCGCCAGTGATCTGTAATGGTCTCAGGAAATTCAGGAGTGGCATTGAGTCATCCATTACTTTACTCATCAGCTAAGCCAAATTTTGTATGAGTGCTGCTACTCGCATGCGGATCCTAGTCGACCCTATGTATGTGTAGATCCATCACTTAGTAGGGTACAAGTGTTGTGTGGTACACCAGAGTCGTGCTGACGGTACGTGGTTGCTGACGGTACGTGGTGGTAGCCTCAGAGAAAGACTTTATTGGAGTATGGTAGTGTTGGAATATATATTCGACACGAAACTCTTGAAGTGTTTTAAAAGGTAAGATTTATGATGATCTTCATCACCACGATGCGACCGTTCAGCACGACGGTACGACCCCTTGAGCACGACGGTAAGACTGTTCGATATGGTGGCCAGGCCTTAGGCTTGACCCAGTAAGGTTGAGGACACGGGGTTCAACACTTATGTTTTATGGGAATTTTATCATCTGCGTCGAGGTTCAGTCATCCTCGTATCATGCTGCAGAAATCATCCCGACGTGCTCAAGGGTCGTACCGACGTGCTCAAGGGTCGTACCGTCGTGCTCAAGGGTCGTGCCGTCGTGCTCAAGGGTCATATCGTGGTACCCAAGGGTCGTGCTGTCGTGCCTAAGGCTTGCACCATCAGACTTACGGGAATAATTCATCCACAGTAACTTCCTCTTCTTCCTCCTGCCATTGCTAGCTACCATGTGTGTGCTTGTGGACGAATAGGCTATACATGTGTGTAAAGATATTTATGCCATGTGTGTGTATATATATATATATATATATATATATATATATATATATATATATATATCTTTCTTTCTTTCAAACTATTCGCCATTTCCCGCATTAGCGAAGTAGCGTTAAGAACAGAGGACTGGGCCTTTGAGGGAATACCCTCACCTGGCACAATTCTCTGTTCCTTCTTTTGGAAAATTGAAAAAAAAAAAAAAAAAAAAAAACAAATTTATGCACACTTGTATTTGTATACAGAGGTCAACTGTATATACACATTAGGTGTCTGTATACGTATTTGCACGGCGTTCAGAGGTATACACATACATGACTGATTTTATACATAACTGTACGACATACAGAGTTATACATACACTGTGTCTGTATGCATAGTTGTACGGCATGCAGTGGTATATACACACACATGAGAATGTCGGTATGCATACATATATACATACATACGAGTGACGAGTTACCTGCGCACACACGAGTGTCTGTATACATAGTTGAATGGCATACAGATGTAAACATACACACACACGAGTGTCTGTACACACACACACACACACACACACACACACACACACACACACACACACACGAGTGTATGTATACATACGCACACACGAGTGTATGTATACTTACGCACACACGAGTGTATGTATACAAGGAATATAAAAGTGTGGTGTGTGATGTGCGACAGTGGGGGGGCGGGGGTGCTGTACCCCCAGGGGTAACCATGGCAACTACCTAGTGCTACCAACATTACTCCCGCCTCTCTTCTTCCGCCTCTCTTCCTCCTCACCCTCTCCTCCTCCTCCTCCTCCTCCTCCTCCTCCTCCTCCTCCTCACCCTCTCCTCCTCCTCCTCCTCCTCCTCACCCTCTCCTCCTCCTCCTCCTCCTCTTCTGTTCGTGCAGTCCTAACTACCATTGTCATTGTTAGTTGTTGTCCTTGTTGCTATTGGCTGTTCCTGCTTTTCCCACTGATACTGATCACTAGTGGCGGGGTTAGTTCACAGGTAACTTTACTATAGTGCAAGTAGAGAGAGAGAGAGAGAGAGAGAGAGAGAGAGAGAGAGAGAGAGAGAGAGAGAGAGAGAGGAATGAGTCTAATTCTCAATATGAGGAAGGAAGGAAGGAAGGAAGGAGAGAAGCTTTGAAAGAAATCATTGTGTACAAGGCTAGTCTATAGATCTGTCAGGATTGAAATGTCGGATGTTGAGCAGCTGATCAGGCTTACGGAGTCAAAAGACGAGAAGATATATGAAGGAATGTAAATAATCAGTTGCAAACTGTACCCAAGAGTCGAGGACACAATACCCACTGCATCAGCGAGGCACGATGGGGTAGAGGATCCAGAAAATACGAGAAATAGGTTGTCGAAGGACGTAGGTCCATACGAGGCACATACGATAAAGTCTCTCCATCTGAGTTCAGAGTGAGTGTAGCAACACCTGACTGGCTGCTGGATACAGTGTTCAAATAAATATATATATATGCATAGGATGCTGGCATCACGCAACCACACAACGAGTGGGTCCTAGGACTGAAAGCCTTGTGGGGTAGTACTTCGCTTGTCACCCTCCTTATGTGTGATTCCAGTCTTTGTTTCCTGTGTGCCAGTCCTCTGTACAGCCACAGAGTCATTCTCCTGTATCTTGGGTTTCAGTTTGACATACGGATATTTGAGGTAACACTTTGTGGGAAAGTTTTGAGGTAATACTTTGTGGGAAGGTTTTGTTCTTGGTAGTCTGGTGGAGTCCCAGGTATTGTGAGGGGACCATGGTTGAGGGCATGTTTGTGGTGATTGCCAGGGACCATAGATTCATAATTTCATCACTCCTCCATCACTTACTTCCTCCATCACCTCACACCTCACCCATCACCTATCCTATCACCCATACCCCTCTCATCGTCCACACTCGTCCTGTCACCCATCCCATCACTCACAACTCACTCACTCATTCTCGCTTTTCCGATCACTCACACCTCTCCCATCGCCCACACCCCTTCTATCATCCACACCTCTCCTGTCATCACCATCTCTCCCATCATCACCATCTCTCCCATCATCACCATCTATCCCATCATCACCATCTCTCCCATCACCCAGTTCACGGTCGGAATCATAAGGTCAAAGTTGCAATACTTTTTTGCCATCTTTTTTAGGTCAGAAAATCAAAAGACTGATGTCATGGGCGTTGACCCAGCCTTAAGGTCAAGAGGTCACGAACGATGACATAGCTTTAAAGTCAAGGGGTCACAGGCGTTAACCTAACTTTTAAGGTCGAGAGGTCAGAGGTCAAGGTCACAGGTAAATTGGTCGGGAACTAGGCCAGCTATAACAAAGACAGTCGTCAGATCCTTGACTATGGTCATTCCTGTGTGTCTAAGGTCAGAGAGTGAGAGGTCAAGGTCAGTGACGAGTGAGGTGTGTCCTCCTTCCGTCCGTCTGACCTTATGGGCAGAACTTTGAGTAGGGCGAGAGGATGGGGTTCAGTTTAAGTCCTCCGGTCTGCTGCGCTTTGGTGTGGGCTATACGGAGTGGAGGCCAGCCGACACTACCCCTGCGTGGGAGGCTTCAACACACACACACACACACACACACACACACACACACACACATATATATGGCCTAGGCTAGGGTGTGTGTGTGTGTGTGTGTGTGTGTGTGTGTGTGTGTGTCTGCGTAGGAGTAAAGACATGGTAGATATATAAAAGGTTAAGAGTACAGGGCAACACGAGTGTAAAACTCTCTCCCCGTAACACTCAAATAATATTCACAGTTAGGAGTCACACACACACACACACACACACACACACACACACACACACACACACACACACACACACACACACGCCACCCTAAGCCAGTTATCCAGTAATCGATCAGCCCCAAGGAAAGAATGAACAGGTAGGACTAGCTGTGGGTCCGAATGTCGCGGCCAGGATTCATACCCACGCGGGGAGGTCCCCCTCTGACTCAGGGTCAGTTATGGTAACCGCCGCACGGAGGAGGCCTGTGTGTGTGTGTGTGTGTGTGTGTGTGTGTGTGTGTGTGCGCGTGTGTGCGTGTGTGTGTGTGTGTGTAGACTTGGTTCATGTATACAAGGTTAAGAGACGAGACAACACAGGGTTGTATGACTTCGGTCTGTATCAGTCTCTCTGTAGAATGTCTCTTGTGTCCAGGTTCCTTGAAGGCTTCCTTCTGGCACCACGGCCAGGACCTCATCCACGTAGCGGTGCCATAACGAACCCCTCCTCTCTCCACATGATTCTTATCAACCCCCGTCCGCCTCTTGAGGTTTCCACACGGCCTCGCATCACCTGATAACCTTCGAGGCGCCGGTGTACAACGCTGTGGCTGACGTTTTAGGGAGTGACATCCGACGTCGTTCGAAGGGCGTGTGAGGAAAACGCCTCAGATTGTCAGGGACCACAGATTCATAATTCATCCCTCATCCATCACTTACTTCCTCCATCACCTCACCCATCACCCTCACCTATCCTATCACCCATACCCCTCCTCTCTCATCGTCCACACTCGTCCTGTCACCCATACCTATCACTCACAACTCACTCACTCATTCTCACTTTTCCGATCACTCACACCTCTCCCATCGCCCATACCACTCCTATCATCCACACCTCTCCCGTCATCACCATCTCTCCCATCATCACCACCTCCTGTCGGGACCAGAGACCCAGCTTCGTGGATCATGCAACGACGCGGTGGAGTCGGTCTCTTTTTGTGGATGTAAGCCTCTGGTCCAGGGGACCGTGGGCATTGAAAGGCTGCGTCCATGCATATGTACACTTAACACGTTGGCCTGGCCTTCAGGACAAGTAGTTCAGTTGGTTGTCATTGGACCTTAACGTTGGAGGCCGACGAACAACCAGTCACCGACTGTTGAACAGCCAACCAGCCAGTCACCGACTTTTGAACAGCCTGCCAGCCAGCCAGTCACCGACTGTTGAACAGCCAGCCAGTCAGTCACCGACTGTTGAACAGCCGGCCAGTCAGCAACTGTTGAACAGCCAGCCAGTCAGTCACCGACTGTTGAACAGCCTGCCAGCCAGTCACCAACTGTTGAACAGCCAGCCAGTCACCAACTATTGAACAGTTTAAACTGACGCTCTAGACTTATTGCTTGTGGGTAGGGAAGGGATGGGGAAAAGGTCGAGTTACAACGACCTTTGACCTTGGGGTAGGGGAGTAATAGGAGAGGTCGCGTGTAACTGACCTCTCACTTCAGGATGGGAATGTGAGAAGTCCCTTGTGACTGACCTTTGAACTCGGGTTGGGGGAAAAGGTCTCGTATGACTGACCTTTGACCTCTGGGTGGCGGAACAGATTTCGCCTGACTGACCTTGGGATGAGGCAATGGTTCACTGACCTTGGGATGGGAAAAGGTCACGTATGACTGACTTCTCTGACCTCGGGTGGGGAATAGATCATGCGCGACTGACCTTTTGACCTCGAAGAGTGGTGGAGGGGGGGGGGGGGATATTTCTCTTGTGACTGACCTCTGACCTCGTAGTTGGGGAGAAGTCTGTCTCGTGCGACTCGCCTCTGACCTTGGGATGAGGGAGAGTTCTCGTTTGTTTGACCTTTGACCTTGGGGTCGGGGTTATAGGTCTCGTGTGACTGACCTCTGGTCGACTCATCAAAGTTTCACGGTGTTAAAGAGTCGCGTCTCACACCTTTCCCAGCCAACGCTGCCCACACAACACTTGGGTGGCGAAGTCAGTCAGTCTCTCTCTCTCTCTCTCTCTCTCTCTCTCTCTCTCTCTCTCTCTCTCTCTCTCTCTCTCTCTCTCTCTGTTATATATATATATTTATTTTTCTTTTTTTAATACTATTCGCCCTTTCCCGCGTTAGCGAGGTAGCGTTAAGAACAGAGGGCCGAGCCTTTCAGGGAATATCCTCATTTGGCCCCCCTCCTCTGTTCCTTCTTTAGGAAAACTAGAAATGAGAGGGGAGGATTTCCAGCCCACCCGCTCCCTTCCCTTTTAGTCGCCTTCTACGACACGCTGGGAATACGTGGGAAGTATTCTTTCTCCCCTATCCCCAGCAAGGATATATATATATATATATATATATATATATATATATATATATATATATATATATATATATATATATATTTTTTTTTTTTTTTTTTTTCATACTATTCGCTATTTCCCGCAATAGCGAGGTAGCGTTAAGAACAGAGGACTGGGCCTTTGAGGGAATATCCTCACCTGGCCCTCTTCTCTGTTCCTTCTTTTGGAAAATTAAAAAAAAAAAAAAAAAAAAAAATAAAAAAACGAGAGGGGAGGATTTCCAGCCCCCCGCTCCCTTATATATATATATATATATATATATATATATATATATATATATATATATAGAACCTTGTATCTTAATAATGTTGGGGTGCCACTCCAGTTCAAGAGAAACAGAGGCCATTTGAAGAAGAAAGAGACACTATCATATTCTAATCATCACACACATAGACATACCCACACACACAGGGTAACAGGGAGATCAAAATACTGCAGAAATATGAGACAAAAGGCAGCAGTGGTCAGACAAATGGCTTACATACTTAAGATGAAAAACTAAGTTTACACATCACAGCACAATTATCATGTGAAAAAGGACCATGGAGTACATTTCAAATAAAACTTAATCAAGAAAGCATATGAAGCTGGTCATAAGCAAAGCAAATTATTTGGACATTAGGTAGAGGAGTTCTGCACTCCTATATATATATATATATATATATATATATATATATATATATATATATATATATATATATATATATATATATATATATACTTGTTAGCGAAATACTGCAAGGAACATACGAAGAAAAGGCCTCATACGTTCACATCCATTCTCTAGCTGTCATGTGTAATGCACCGAAACCACAGCCCCGTATCCACATCCAGGCCACACAGACCTTCCCGTAGTTTTCCCCTTGGCTGTTTCGTATGCCCTGGTTCAGTCTACTGACAGCAGGTCGTCCCATGATACGTGGAGCTGGGTGTGGTGGTAAGGAGAGTTGGTAGAAATGATCAGGGAAGTTGGACATGATAATCTGAGGAATTTGTTGTGATAATATGGGGAGTTTATCGTGATGAGGTGGGGAGTTGGTCATTATGATATAGGGAACTGGTCGTGTTGATAGACCCTGATCTTGATAAAAGGCCTCTCGCACTACCAGGCCTCCAGGTTCTTGCCAGACAGGTTCTTAGGGAGAGAGATGGACATAATAACTGAGAGGTGAAACAGGCCGATACTTCCACTGCAGTTAAACCAGAGGGTGTTTCCATTTGTAGCGTGTTAGACGAGAGCAGTTGATTGGCGGCATGGATCAGCTGTGTTGTCCAGTGTATGGTCGACAATGGTCAGCAGTATCTTTCAGTCTATGTGGGCGAAATAGGTCAGGTGTGTCTCCTGGTGTATGAGCGCCACAGGTTGCTGCAATTTACTCTGTCCCGTGCTTGCCGCTCACCCTACTGCATGCTCAGGCCCCAACTAAAAACATATTTTTCTTTCCATCCTTCCAATTCCAGTTCGGTCGCCTCATTCTCCTTTTCCCCTCCACCTCTTACACATATATCCTCAATGTCATCCTCTCCTCACTCGTATGTCTTTCACCCTCAGTCTAGAAAAGAAAATACAAAAACCTGAGAGCACATGCATAGCAACAGACGCAGAAGGACACAAAAGAATTACGTTTTAAATCTGAAAGCTTCTCAGGGAGGAAGATAACAGAATGATCAGGTCTGGGGCAGTGCCTGGGAACGTAGCAAAATACATCTCGGAGCAAAAATGTACGAGTGTCTCGCTACAAAAGATTTTGCAAGGCTGTTGTCACGGAATGCCTGGAGGACTGAGGAGCAAACATGGAGTGGCGACAGAAGATTAGACGCGTGGCTGAGGTCGACATTTGTGGCAGGTGCGGGGCGGCAGAGAGGAACAGTATTCATTATTCAACAGGCAAGGGAAAAAAGAAAAAAAAGCGGTGAGCACTACGCGGTAGCCTTAACACCACAGTAATGTCTCGTCGTAGATACTCGTATGTAAGTAGGTAGGTTCTCTCTCTCTCTCTCTCTCTCTCTCTCTCTCTCTCTCTCTCTCTCTCTCTCTCTCTCTCTCTCTCTTCCAGCACTTCAGTGGAAATCAGGTTTCACTCCTTTGGCCGAAGTTGCTGTCTTTTTTTTTTTTTCCTTGTGCCTCACTCACACATAAGACTTGAGAACACGTAACTCACACGACTTCTTTCGTCTTCGTCTTCTTCTTCGTCTTCGTCTTCTCCTTTCCTGATGGCGTATTTGAGCTGACCTTACTGTGGCATGCTGCGGTCTGTGGTTTCGCCCACATGTCAAATCTAATTGACCTGAGCTGACCTGATGCGACCATTTGTACAGTAGGTCATGTCTCCAGACCTGAGCTGTTGTGGCATTTGAAGTTTCCTTCGGGAAAATGATTTTATATTAGCAGCAGTGAGATCCAGTCCATCCGCAACACTGAAGTATAGTCCGTTACACTGAGCTACAGTCCGTCCATTACAGTGAGGTACAGTCCGTCCGTAACACTGAAGTATAGTCCGTTACATTGAGGTACAGTCCGTCCGTTACATTGAGGTACAGTCCGTCCGTCACATTGAGGTACAGTCCGTCCGTCACATTGAGGTACAGTCCGTCCGTAACATTTAGGTACAGTCCGTCCGTCACACTGAGGTACAGTCCGTCCGTAACATTGAGGTACAGTCCGTCCGTCACACTGAGGTACAATCCGTCTGTTACATTGATGTACAGTCCGTCCGTTACATTGAGGTACAGTCCGTCCGTAACACTGAGGTACAGTCCGTCCGTAACATTGATGTACAGTCCGTCCGTAACAATGAGATACAGTCCGTCCGTCACACTGAGGTACAGTCCGTCCGTCACACTGAGGTACAGTCCGTCCGTTACATTGATGTACAGTCCGTCCGTAACACTGAGGTACAGTCCGTCCGTAACACTGAGGTACAGTCCGTCCGTAACATTGATGTACAGTCCGTCCGTAACAATGAGATACAGTCCGTCCGTAACATTGAGGTACAGTCCGTCCGTTACATTGAGGTACAGTCCGTCCGTTACATTGAGGTACAGTCCGTCCGTAACATTGAGGTACAGTCCGTCCGTAACAATGAGATACAGTCCGTCCGTCACACTGAGGTACAGTCCGTCCGTAACACTGAGGTACAGTCCGTCCGTAACATTGAGGTACAATCCGTCCGTCACACTGAGGTCCCTCCACACCAGAGGAACCTCTGTCATTGCACGTGATCAACAGACTGTGTGCTATACCCTCCACAAACCATATTCCCATTAGCCTGCCGTCGGTGCTGAGGGGATGTTGCTGACGGTATAAAGATACTGGTGTGGCTGTGGTGTCCTGAGTATTACTGAGTGTCATGAATACCATTCCTGCCTCTGTGATGAGACATGGACCATCACGGTTTCCCCCGGACCCCACCTGTCAATCCCTTATATGTCGATGTATTGCTACCCGCTGATTCCACCTACCTACCAAGCACTGTGGGTCCCACTACAGCTGAGACACCTTACAGGCAACTTTTCTTTATATTCCTTTGGAGGATTTCGTTCCTTTTATGAAGGCGAGTCATGGCGTCACGTTCTCAGACTTTGTGGCTCTCCCCCATCGTCGACAACACCTACAGAAAGTTGCCCTCACGATGATGAAGCAAGCGTTCCACCTGGCACGGGGAGAAACGACGACCAGGAATGTAGAGAGCTTATCCTATAAGCTGCCGCCCTTCCTATAGAGAGATCACTTGTCTCGTCTCCCTGCCATCAACCATATCTGCCCCAGGCCTATTAAGAGACGCGTTTGACCTGAACTACCTGTCATAACTTATGCGTGGATTGGAGAATTCTAACAATGCGCGTTTGACCTAAACTACCTTCCTGTCATAGCTTCCGTGTGGACTGGAGAATTCGAACAATGACCGTCTTCAGCACATCCGGAAGCAACTAGACTATAACAAGCTTTACCTCAGGTACGTGTCTCATCTAGGTGTCCACTGGTGTCGTATCCAGGTTCATCATGACTGCCTACATTGTACTTCTCAGTATACCAAGCTCGTCAAGGCTCCAGCTTCTTCGTCCTCGTTGGAGGAGTCGGCAACCTGAGCCCCAAGTTTACCAGGCTGTACGTGTTTAGGGAACTGTAACTTAGACTTGTCAGAATGAGGACGTGGAGGGAAACTTGGGTTTCTTCGGCCCATATGTTGTTCGCACCTAAAGGGATGCTAGTCATACTTTCGCCATCGGTAAGCTTTACGGATCTCCTCTCCTTCTTCCATGATCAGTGTTACTCCAATCCGACTGGAGACTCTTCCAGTCAGTCAGTGCGAGGCTCGTCCCTCGCTCATGAGTAGACCGTTTTCTTTTTGAAAAAGGGACCCCGGATCTCGCAATGATGGAGTGGAGGAAGAGTTTGGGGGTTTAGGGGCCTGCGTCGCCGCAGAGACGTACCGACATATGTCCACTTTAGGTATAGCCAAGGTACCTGGGGATACCCAGGCACGACATCCTGTATAACAAGTAAGTATAACAGGCAGGTATGGTCAACACACAAATCACTGGCAGCTCATGATATACGAGACGGCGTTCATAACGCAGTCTGTAACCGAGGCTGTCGACATGGACAGAGCGCTCTGTGCCCCAGGGGGAGGAGCAGGAAGGGTGGCTGACACTGGACGGTGCCAGAGGATGCCATGCAGTCGGGCCGTGTCTTTGTGATGCAGGGTGATAGACTGTGCTATGTTGGGGAATTAAGAGCCATACAACAGGGAGGAATAGCAGGTGAGAGAGAGAGAGAGAGAGAGAGAGAGAGAGAGAGAGAGAGAGAGAGAGAGAGAGAGAGAGAGAGTGGGGGGCGGCAAAGAGAAGCAAGTATGTGTACCCTACCATTAGAAGGGGCGCATGCAAGCAAGAAGGAATAATGTAGATCAAAAGGTATGGAAGCCCTGGGATTATAAGGTGGAACGCCAAAGAAAAGGATGGCTCACCAGACAGTAAGAGACATTGCTTAACAGGTAAAGGAAGTACCAGACAGCCAAAGGGAGAATGCTAGACTACAGAAGAGAGTTCCATACAGCAAGAGGGAGTGGTACACAGTAAGGGAGAGTGTCAGACAGTAAGAGGAGAGGAGGTACCCAGCAAGAGAGAGTAGTAGACAGCATGAAGGAATACTGGAAAGTAAAACAGAGTTCCAGACAGCAAGAGGGAGTCTTCCACTGCATGGGAGAGACCAGACAGCAAGAGGGAGTGCGACATTGCAAGGTAGAGTCTCAGTCAACAAGATGGGGTGCTATCCTGCAGCAGAGAGTACCAAACAGCAAGAAGGAATGATACACAGCAGAAGAGTGTGCCAGACAGCAAGAAGGATAATGCACAACATGAGAGAGTGTGGGACAGCAAAAGGGAGTGAAATGAATCAAGGCAAGGTGTCAGACAGCAGGAGGGAGTGATACACAATAAGGGAGATTGCCAGAGAAAGACAGGGAATGTTACAGAACAAGGGAGGATATCAGACAGCAGAAGGGAGTGGTACAAAACAAGGGAGATTGACAAGAGAGCAAGAGGGAGTGATGGATTGTTTTTCTTATACAGCGACCAACATGACACGGGCAAACAATGCTCCAGTCAAAGGCCATCTCGGGTGAGAGAAAGTGAAAGAAAACGAAATTAATCTGGGCTCTGCAGGCGTCCTGAAAGCTGACTCTTGAAAACATATGAAGAACGAAAGACAAAAGAAGGAAGACATTTCCATAGTTTAGCTGTTCGAGGGATGAAGGAGGTATCTTATTGGTCAATTCACGAAGGGTTGGTGTCCGCAGAGAAACTGTGGGAAGCATCAGATTGCCTTCTAGCAAGAGGATGGGGTGTGTGGTGAGTGATGGGGTGGGTGGTGCAAGGTTATAAAGTAAGTGTTAGGTAGGGAGAAGAAGCGCCACAGCAAAAGGGAGGGACAGCTACTAAGATGGATCGGATGAGCCAGGGAGGATGGAGTGCTACGTAGCTAGGATGGGCCAGGGAGGATGGAGGAGTGCCATGTAGCTAGAAGGATCAGGCAGTATGAAGGAGCCTAGACGCTGGGGACTGGTGGTAGGCGAGGCACCAGTAGCGGGCCGCCAGACGCAGGAACACTGCCAAGAGTTTGGAAGGAAGGAATGCAAAACAGGGGAGAGCTGCTGGACGGTGAGCGATGCTCAGATAGCGGAGGGATCCGGGGAGGAGGAGACTCGAGTGTGCCGTAGCGAAGGGAAATGATGCTCAAGCGCGAGATGAGATTGATGAGCTTTTGAGAGAGAGAGAGAGAGAGAGAGAGAGAGAGAGAGAGAGAGAGAGAGAGAGAGAGAGAGAGAGAGGCTTACTTAGTACTCACGACGAAACTGGTAAAATGGCGAGGCCGGCGCCTCACACTCACCGCAGGCGGCTTATATACGGCCACTAGGGTCAGAAGAGATGGTACTCGACAGGCACTGAAGCTGCTGGTATCCTTTGCAGCTGTCGCTATCCCTCCCCGATACCCAGGCAGGTTGTACCGGTGACATACATAAACCCGCTCTCCCCTCTAGTCGGTGACTGCCATCCGCCTACTGTGTACCGTCTTGAGAGGTAGAGAGAGATTTACCGACCGCAGGGAGTGTCGGGAAGATGTACCCTCGATGACCCTCCACGCTCCACACTAGCCTCCCCAGAGCCCACTTCCTCTGGTCAGGATGGCTCTGTACACCATTTTCCCATTACCAGTCTTCTCGGACGGAGCAGAAGGCGCTGACGGTGTCCACGAACCCCCACTCGCGAATCAGACTTTACGCCGAAGTCAACGACACTGTGTCGTGTCACCTGATATCCGGAGACCTCGTCGCAGCGAGTCCAGGGGGTCGACGACCCTTCCCGGCGACGTGTCACTCTGACTGATAAAGACACATTGATTAGTAAGGTCGACTCGGGTCAGCCGGCCGAGGCTTCGCATCATGAACCACTCCCTAGCTGCGAGCGGCGGCGGTGGTGGCGGCTGCTCGGTGACCTCTCGCGGAGAAACAAGATCCCTCTGACTTGGTCCTCGTTCAGCGTCCTTGTATCCACACTTGGTCATCTTAAAAGACGTCTGTCTTAAGTCGGTCGAATCTGGAGTGGTAAGGGATGTTGCGGGCGTTGGAGAGGTGATTCTGTCACCCTTTCATTGACTGATGTTCTCTCGCTCCTCTGAACGTGGAGAGATGTTGAGCGGTCAGACCTCAACATCTTCCTTGCGAGACCATAACCACCACAGTGTCTTTGGTTTGCGGAGAGGGAGGACAGGCGCTCCGGTGCTGTGAGTCAGCAGTGCTGGCGAGATGGGGCTACCCATCCTCCTCCTCACCACCACGACAAGAAAAAAAGAAAAGAAGATCATTCTGTTTTTACTGGTGGTAAATACAGAGGTCAAATTCAGTTTTGTATTGAGACCGGTGCATTTCGTTAAGCATTACCTTTATATCCATGGAAATCACTCAGCTTGGTTTAAGCACTTCTGTGTTTTATGTAGATGTGGTGTAGTTACATCTGATGTGTTGTATGTGGAGTGTTACGTCTGACGTGCTGTATGTGTATGTGTGGTGTTACGAGGGTGTGTTATATGCACATGTGTAGTTTTACGTCTGGTGTTGTGTTGTGTGCACATAGTGTTGTATCTTATATACAACATAGACAAGAGGCACGATGGTGCCCTAAACTGAATCAGTTTTCATTGAAGTATCACATGTTTTGTACACATAGTCTTTTAAAGTGCATAATTACCGTTATCATGACAGACCAAACTTAAGATCTGTACAGAGAGAGAAGAGAGAGAGAGAGAGAGAGAGAGAGAGAGAGAGAGAGAGAGAGAGAGAGAGAGAGAGAGAGAGAGAGAGAGTACGTATGAATTTTGAAGGAAGTGAAAACCCTGTCTTTTGAAATAGGGTCAGGTCATGGTAATTGGATAAGACATGAGAGGGTACTAAGTTCCAAAGCTTCAAGGTCTAAGGAAAGAATGGTTATCAAAACGGCTCATCCTTGAACTGCCAATGTCCACACAGTAGCTATGTGACGCATCAGCTTGCCGAGTATTGCCAGGTCTAGGTAGAGTGGTGGGCAAACCCACAAGCAGCTAACTGTCGGGAGCAAAAACCAAAATAATACTTACAAAAGAGGGAAAGTGGACCAACATTGCGGCGTAGGACAAGGGGATTAAGTTTGGAATCGAACTGCTTTTTATTTAATGATGTTAAGTACGGACGCATAGCTAGAACCACCCCAGATGTGAGAGCAGTACTGCAAGCAAGGACGGATCAATCCTTTGTATAAACGGAGCAAGTGTTCGGAAGAAATTTCGACATCTAAACAGGACTTCCAGTTTCTTCGAGGCAGACTTGGCTATTTCCGTAACGTGGAGTTTCCAAGATAGTGTGGATGTTACAGTAATACCAAGTACGTTCATTGAGGTCGGAGGTGGAATTACAGAACCGTCGAAGGAGAGAGGAAAGTTGTGAGGAGTTTTTGACTGAGAGATGGTCGGAAACTGGGTTTTGGAGGCATTAAACTTAACCAGATTTTGTCTTCCTCGCTGAGGTAACCTGATGAAGTCCGAGTTTATTGAGGAAGTTGTGTCGAGATGTGATGCAGACTGAGAGAAGGAACAGATTTACAGGATGTGAAGGAATGCAGTGTTGAGTCGTTTCGCATACGAGCGCATTTGGTTATTTGTCTAAAGAAAAGAAATCGTTGATTAAGGGGAGGAAAAGTGTAGGAGACAAGACGTAACCTGAGGGACGCCGCTGTTGATGGAGAATGGCGGGGGTAGGGGGTGGGAGAGAGAGAGAGAGAGAGAGAGAGAGAGAGAGAGAGAGAGAGAGAGAGAGAGAGAGAGAGAGAGAGAGAGAGGATGATCTATCAACAGCCGCGGAGATAGATAGACCAAACTGGAAGCTCGATTCAAGGGAGCACAGTGAGGGAGGGAAGCTCAGAGATGAAATTCCGATACAACACCTTATCAGAAGCTTTGGAGATACCAAGGGCAGCTATATAGGATTCCTCAAAATCTTTCAGAGATGATGACGAGATATTGGTAAGATGGGAATGTTCTGTGACCAAAGTGTTTGGAAGATAACTGGGCGGCGCGTGTTGCCCTAGTCTGAAGGCTAGACGTGGCAGCAATTATGATAGAATCAAACAGCTTGAAATAAGCTTACAAGTTTAAAGTTAGAATTAAGCTGTTTTGTCAGAGGATTAAGTGAAGTAGTTTGAATCCGTTGGATTGATCCTTGCTTGTCTTAAGGAGGAAGTTATGCGATCTTTAGGAAACTTAAAATTTCGTACAGAGAGAGTAATTCTTTCCCAAAGATCATTTAGCAACTTTTTTTTTATTTCAAATAATCAACATAGCGAAGCATTTACCCGTCAGCCCGTCAGTAACTCTCTCTGTGGAGGTTACCTATGAACGCATACCAAATACTTTCTTTATTAGCATAATGTATCCAAACTTCGATAAGCCTAGCCTAGCTCAGGGTAACTTACTTACGTCAGTGTGTGATGCGCCTGGGAGAGTGCACTCATCACAGACTTTGACGACCAGTGTGGAGAGATGTCGTTGATTACGCCATGCTGGGAGGTTATAACCTCTTTTGAGCACGACAGGACGACCTTTAAGTACGACGGAACGTCCTTGAAGGGCAACGGTGCGACCTCGAAACACGACGGTACGACCAGGACTTTGGATTTTGTTTTAGTCTTGCTCAACCATCTTTACCGTCTAGTTCAAGTGGTCGACATATTACTGCCAACGACGAAGAAAAGAAGAAAACAGTCTGCATCTGAACTAAAGAAAACCTTGTGTTTGAGGGGAGATTATAGAAATTTTACAAGACCCCACACTCGGCCTTCTCAATCCAAAAAGTGATTGATTCTCCTTCTATAACAGCTTCATTACTAAAGACTTTAGTGAGGAAAGCTGGAATATTGAAAATCAGAGATTAACTAGAAAAAGCAAACGGGCGTCGTTCACGTATGGTTTTAAGATAAACAATAAAAGGAAAGGAACAATGAAATGTCTTTTGTGTTCCTTACGAAAAGTATGGTCAGAAAATAGATCACCTTTACCACAAAGAAAACCTGTAGAACGATCAGCAGTTGAAAACCAGCTCGTGTGTGTGTGTGTGTGTGTGTGAGAGAGAGAGAGAGAGAGAGAGAGAGAGAGAGAGAGAGAGAGAGAGAGAGAGAGAGAGAGAGAGAGAGATTAAGAGGGTTTGAGGGCGAAGCGGGTGAGAGAGATAAAGCCAGTCAGGAAGCGATAGGCGGAGCGGATTTATGGCGTGTCTCACTCTAGTTTACTGCCTTACCATCATTGGTTTACAGCCCCTACTACTGGTTTACTGTTCACCTCCTCCGGGGTTTACTACCCCTAACACTGGTTTACTGCCCGCCTCCACGGGTTTACTGTCCTCACCACTGATACAGCGCCCTCACCACTGGTTTACTTCCCTGCTGTCCAACACCACTGGTTTACTGCCCCCCAACCCCAGGCTTACCGCCCCATCCAGTGGTTTACCAGCCAGTCTCTGACTCACTCTGAACCACTGGTTCTCTGCTCCACAACTGGTTTACTTCTCACACCATTGGTTTACTGCACACCACTACGAATTTGCTACACATGTTACGTCCTCCACCACTGGTTTATGGCTCCCACCATTGGTTTACTGCGCACTCTACCACCCCACTGAGAGTTTACTACATTCTTTGGGACTTACTACGGGTTTACTACAACTTCAGTAGCCTCTATCTCTGGTTTACTACTCACTGTATGACCCTTACCACTGGTTTACATGAAACTGGCCCCCACCGCTAGTTTACTGGGCACTCTATGGCTCCACCACTGGCTTAGTGGGCAGCGCTGGCCTTTAAGGGCCTTTGTCATCCTTTAGTTTTCTGGACTGCCGGCCTTTTAGACCCTTACCGCTGCTGGTTTACCAGGTCTCCAACGTCCTGGTCACTGTCAGGAGTTTACTGGACCCCAGAGCTTTTGATTGCTTCCCCGTCCGATGATTAACTTGATCCCGCCACCTTTAATGGCCCCTACCAATGGTTTTCTTGGCCCCGAATCCTTTTTAATGGTCTTCACTGATGCTTTATTGGGTCAGAGCACCTTCATTGGGCTTTGGTACTGGATTAATGGATTCCACGCCCCTTTCCCGACCCAACACTGTTTGCTAGACCGCACCACGTTGAGCTGTATAAACTCCACCCCTTGTTTACTTCCTCTTGTTCCTTTAGACACGAGAACTTCTTATGATGTCTGGCTTGGCCTCACAAGGGGTTCCGCTAAGGAACTGTCGATCGTTCGTTCACCAAGTATCTCTTAGTTTTGAGCACCAAAATTCCTCATCAAGACTTGTCTTCGTCTACGAAACTTTCCCGCTGGTTATCATGTGTCAACGTAGGTTGTAGATCCTTCTGCAGGTGTGCTACTCATGGGAATGATTACCTGTTACATGATTCATATCTGTTGATCGTTCCTAAGTATGGAAACTCTCCCGTTCCTCCTACAGAATCTCCACATCTGTGAAGTAGGTCGTCACTTAGGCTGTTCGAGTACAACAGATCTGATTTATTTCTTTCTTTAAACGTGTGAGTACAAGACCACGACTCGCCCTGAATACGAATATTTTACCCTGATCTTTATTTAGAGTCCTTAGAAGGAAAGATCTGAGAGGTCCTTCTGGCGCAGTGGGTGAAGACCTTTGTGATCGAAACCTCGGGGGCGTCCAGAGACAAGCCTCAAGGGCGGATGGAGAGAAGCAACTATTTTTGGTTTGACTGATACAAGAAAAATTATTTTTTCCATGTCCTGAGAGTACTCCTTGGAGATGGGCGTAGAGAGATTGCCGCCCACGTATAACCTGCGTGTCGTAGAGGGCGACCAAGAGAGAGTGGCAGTGGTGTAGTGGGTCTTAGAGGAGCGTGTAGGTGATTGATGGTTGGGGGATGGTGTAGGTGGTGTGGCACGTGGGTGTGGTGATGATATGGGACTATTGATTTGTGAGGGATGATACTGGTGTGTGTGGCAGATGAGAGGATGGAGGGTGTTGAAACCCGGTGTAATTGGAGACAGGGTTGTGGTGTGAGGAGGATATAGCTTTGTGGGGACGGAGGAATGACGTTGGACGAAATCACAGGACTCATTTGTTGTTTTCTAGACTTTCTTTAGCAACGCCTGGACCCTATGTTGTCGCAGAGACTCATCCAGACGCTCTGTGGACATGGGTGGGTCGACCCCGCCCTGGGGAACACCAGTGGGAGTGAGAGTCGTTCGTGGCGACTACGTTTGAGATTTGATGATTCTACCCCGGACCCAGTGTTGTTATCCGAGTTCCTCGTCCACCAGTCTGGTCTTGCGGTTCGCAGGCATTGATCCCCTCTCTCTCTTATTCTGGACACAACCTCAAGAGGAAGATGATTTCCATCTGAGGAAAATTCTTGAAGAAGGAAAGACGCCACTTTCACTGTAAGGCGTTGGTAGAGCTACATGGTATTTCGCGTCTCGTGTGTGAGGTTCCCTTGAACACAACTCTGTTAAGAGTCGAGGAACATAGCTGTCTCTCGTGCATTTCTCTGCCACGCACTGCTCTGTTAAAGATGTAACATTGTCGTGTTTTCTTCATTTCCCTGGCACGCACTGCTCTGTTAAAGATGTAACATAGTCGTGTTTTCTTCATTTCCCTGGCACGCACTGCTCTGTTAAAGATGTAACATAGTCGTGTTTTATGCACTTCTCTGCCACGCACTGCTCTGTTAAAGATGTAACATAGTCGTGTTTTCTTCATTTCCCTGGCACGCACTGCTCTGCTAAAGATGTAACATAGTCGTGTTTTGTGCATTTCTCTGCCAACGCAAAACTTGGTTGAAGATGTAACATAGTCGTCATTGGCGCACTTCTCTGTCACACTACTGGTGACACGTCCATCAAAGAGGAGCCTTACGACAACTGTCGCCATGAGTGTGCAAGGTAGCCACCTCTGCAGTCACTCTCACAAGTCGTTCCAGACGTCGAAGTATTACCCCTCCACTTCCTCCTCTTCCACTTCCTCCTCACAGCCTCTCGGAAGGTCAAGCGGAAAATCTGCATGGAAATTCCCTAAAGCCATCCGGGGGGGAGGTGGGGGTGCTCGTCCTTCTAACTTGTTTCCTGATATTGCAGACCAGCGGGGGAAAAAATGGATTTTCAAGAATATGAACGAATGAAACCCTCTCCACGAGACTAGCAAAAAAGTCAGCCAATGGAAGGTGGGTGGACTCCTTCACATTATCGACCTGACTGCCTCTTCTGTTGTCTTGTTGGCTCATATTGCAACCTCAGGTCCAGCTGACAATGGCTGTCCCCTTTTGGTGTTTTATCATTACCACGCGTTTTCGTCTTTTGGAATATCGTGTCCAAAACTGATAATTTTGCTTCCGATTCTTTTTTTTTTTTCTCTCTCTCTTGCCTTTCATACCGCCACACCATACCTGCTGATCGTCCCAGGCTGACCAACACATTAGTTTTTAAGTTTTTTTAAGGTTGTGGGATGGAGGTCCACACCCTGTGTCCCATCCAGCAGGTCGCCCGTACTGTGTGTGTGTGTGTGTGTGTGTGTGTGTGTTACAAGGCTGTGCGTACCTTCAGCTAGGGCCATTCACACCCTCACCAGTATTCTTAAACCTCCTTGTGCTCGTACTGTCTCATCTAGTGAGGTTTTCCTTCACTTTTTGTGGCACGGTTTGACCAATTACCTCCCTAGTCACCGCTGGGTCCCCTGCGTCTCTCCTCATTAAAAGAGAAATTTGTCTCCTGGTCTTACACTGGAGTGAGACCCCTCCCCCTCGCTGGGCTGCGTCCGGCGTTGCTTTTGTCTTGTGTCACGCCCAGGTCTTCAATCCTTTTCCTGGGAGATGGATAGGGTTTGCCACACCACAGCCTGACCAAGGGAAAGTCTTGAATCCTCTTGGCCTCTGTCGATACGTGGTATGTGGTTCTCAAAGACAGGGTCCCGACCCAATTGAGGGTCGCAAGAATGTCTGCTGAGGGTCGCGGGTAAGGTCCCTAAAAAAGGAAAAACATTTTGGCAAAAGAGTTTGAAATATTAGTATTATAATTACACGTTGAAATTGTGGAGTTTATGAGGAAATTACTGAAATATTGACAAAAGTTACTGGAATGATTCGTTTTAGTTTAAGGTTTACCAACGGAGTAGCAAAAGTCAGATGAGCTCACTCCAAGATAAAGCAGCATCGTGGTAGCATAGAGCAGCATCATGGAAACATGAAACAGCATTGTATTAACTTGAAGCAGCATCATGGTAGCATGAAATTAGCAGTGAGGTGCCATGAAGCAGCATTGTGGTGCCATGAACCAACATCGTAGTAGCATGAAGCAGCATCATGGTAGCATGAAGCAGCATCATGGTAGTACGAAGTAGCATCATAGTAGCATGGAGCAGCATCATGGTAGCATGGAGCAGCATCATGGTAGCATGAAGCAACGAGCTTTTTCCAATATAATAACATTTTCACGAAAAGTTGCGCCTCTCATTTTGCCTAATTAAAAAGTTCCTAAGATACATTCTGCTTTCGTTTTTTAAATCGATTTGTCGTGAATGAAACTAACGAACAATATATATATATATATATATATATATATATATATATATATATATATATATATATATATATATTTTTTTTTTTTTTTTTTTTTTTTTTTTTTTTTGCTGTCTCCCGCGTTTGCGAGGTAGCGCAAGGAAACAGACGAAAGAAATGGCCCAACCCACCCCCATACACATGTATATACATACGTCCACACACGCAAATATACATACCTACACAGCTTTCCATGGTTTACCCCAGACGCTTCACATGCCTTGATTCAATCCACTGACAGCACGTCAACCCCGGTATACCACATCGCTCCAATTCACTCTATTCCTTGCCCTCCTTTCACCCTCCTGCATGTTCAGGCCCCGATCACACAAAATCTTTTTCACTCCATCTTTCCACCTCCAATTTGGTCTCCCTCTTCTCCTCGTTCCCTCCACCTCCGACACATATATCCTCTTGGTCAATCTTTCCTCACTCATTCTCTCCATGTGCCCAAACCATTTCAAAACACCCTCTTCTGCTCTCTCAACCACGCTCTTTTTATTTCCACACATCTCTCTTACCCTTACGTTACTTACTCGATCAAACCACCTCACACCACACATTGTCCTCAAACATCTCATTTCCAGCACATCCATCCTCCTGCGCACAACTCTATCCATAGCCCACGCCTCGCAACCATACAACATTGTTGGAACCACTATTCCTTCAAACATACCCATTTTTGCTTTCCGAGATAATGTTCTCGACTTCCACACATTCTTCAAGGCTCCCAGAATTTTCGCCCCCTCCCCCACCCTATGATCCACTTCCGCTTCCATGGTTCCATCCGCTGCCAGATCCACTCCCAGATATCTAAAACACTTCACTTCCTCCAGTTTTTCTCCATTCAAACTCACCTTCCAATTGACTTGACCCTCAACCCTACTGTACCTAATAACCTTGCTCTTATTCACATTTACTCTTAACCTTCTTCTTTCACACACTTTACCAAACTCAGTCACCAGCTTCTGCAGTTTCTCACATGAATCAGCCACCAGCGCTGTATCATCAGCGAACAACAACTGACTCACTTCCCAAGCTCTCTCATCCCCAACAGACTTCATACTTGCCCCTCTTTCCAAAACTCTTGCATTCACCTCCCTAACAACCCCATCCATAAACAAATTAAACAACCATGGAGACATCACACACCCCGAGGCCGGGAAAAGATTGTATTTTGAGCAGCGATCAAAAATGTTTTGGAAATACTGTGTTAAAGGTTGGGCTGCAAGGCTGTTATTGTTATCATTATTAATATTATTGTTATTATCATTGTTGTTGTTATTGTTGTTTGATAGTAGTAATAGCAGTAGTATTATTACTGATATTGATTTGTGTTGAAATGATTTGGACATATGGAAAGAATGAGTGAAAAGAGGTTGACGAAGAGGATATAAGTGTCAGAAGTAGAGAGGACGAGGAAAAGCGGGAGACCAAATTGGAGATGGAAGGATGGAGTGAAACAGATTTTAAGTGATCGGGGCCTGAATATGCAGGAGGGTGATGAGGCATGCACAGGATAAAGTGGATTGGAACGATGCGGTATACAAGGGTCAACGTAATGCTATTGGACTGAAACCAGGGCGTGTGAAGCGTCCTGGGTAAACTATGGAAAGGTCTGTGAGGTCTGGATGTGGGTAAGGAGCTGTGGTTTCGGTGCATTGCGCAAGACAGCTAGAGAACTGATGTGGATGAATGCGGCCTTTGTGGATGAATGTGGCCTTTCTTCGTCTGTTCCTAACGCGGGAAACAGCGTACAAACATGAAAGAAATACGCTGTTATTATTATTATTATTATTATTATTATTATTATTATTATTATTATTATTATTATTATTATCATTATTATTATTATTATTATCATTATTGTCATTATTATTATCATTATTATTATCATTATTATCATTATTATTATCATTATCATTATTATCATTCAGGTTATTACTGTTTATCGGTTTATATATCTGTGTAATGTTGAGGGCTCCTCTGCCGAGCACTGTGGTGTTCTTGTGTCCCCTCGTAGTCTACCATCTTCATGGGGTCTGGCTGTGCCAGTTAACCTTGTTGTTTACCCTCTGGTGCATCTACACTGGCACGATCACCTAACGTCAGTTCAGCGCTGTCGCTCCTTCACCACGCCTCGCTTCACCACGCCTCGCTTCACCACGCCTCGCTTCACCATGCCCCCCCGCGCAGCTTTACCAGCCGTCGAAGAAGTTCAGAGAGCGACCACAGAGGCAGCGAAGAGTTTGCCTAAGCCTTAGCCAGCGTGAGGGATGAAAGCCAGCAGACCGTGCTTGTGGTGGATTCTCGGCCACTGTGATGGGGATCGTGCCATATGTAATTGGAATTATAAGAAAAAAAAGGAGGAAGAAAATGACTCGGAAAAGGAATAGAGCCACGGCATAAGATGGCTTCGTAACCATTTATTTCCTCCACTTGAGCACGACAGTACGACGTCTTGAGCATGAATGAGCATGACGTCACGACCCCTTGAGCACCACAGTACGATCCTTTGAGCATAACGGGACGACCCCTTGAGCATAACTATACCACTCTTGAGTACGACGATCCGGCCCTCGAGCAGGACAGTACGACCCTTAGCTATGACGAAGCAGCGGCCCTTGAGCATAGTACAAGGACGACCCTTGAGCACACCGACACAACCAACTGCTGGGTAAGATGGCGTAGTCGAGGAGAACCTACACGAAAACAGATAGATTTAGAAATCAACCAGCATCATCAGAACCTGAGCCTCGGGGGGCCCAACCTAAGCCATCGCCTGGGAGCACTAGCAATGCCAGCCTCCCCTGGGGGCCAGACATCACCTGGATTCCCTCCTCCAGGCACTGTGTCAACCCCCTTTGGGGAATAGTCATCACCTGGATGTGTCTTCCAGCTCCCGTGCCAGCCAGCTACTCGCCTGTCGTTGCTGGGAGGCGGTAATCAGGTTATGCTGCTGACTATCCTCTCTGGGGCGAGATGATCCTCGCTGTCAAGGGAACGGTCAGTCAGTCTCTAGAACCGGAGAGCAAGCTGGACCCGCCAGCTGAGGAGGAGCCTGTGTGCTCAGTCGGGGGGTTTTATATATATATATATATATATATATATATATATATATATATATATATATATATATATATATATAATGTTGATTTCTGTTCAGGTATTGCTGTAAGTTAAGTTCTTGTCCAATCCAGTATATGTTATCAGTGTAAGGATTCTTCACATGTTAAACATTGCTACCTTTGGGCAGGGACAACAAATTTTAGAAGTGGTTCTTGTCATAGGGATACCTGGTAGTGGACATGGCTACGGGTGGCACTATGGAATCTGAGGTGAGTCATAAGGTAGGAGAGGTGGCAAAGGCCCTGAGTGCGTTGAGGAGTGCGTGGAAGAAGTTATCGTCTGTTAGGGCAAAAAGAGGTATGTGTAGTGGTATAGTAGTCCCGACGGTGTTGTATGGGTGCGAGTCTTGAATTCCAAGTGCAAAAGAACGGAAGAGGGTGAACGTACTGGAAAGGAAATGCCTGAGGGAAGTATGTGATGTGAGGACTGCTGATCGTGTAATGAATGACAGTACAAGAGAGACGCTTGATAGTAAGAGGAGTATAAGTGAAAGAACAGACCAGGGTTTGCTGAAATAGGATGGATCGTGTGAGTGAAGGGAGACTGAATACTATGACATACATGTCAGAAGTGGAGGGAGCAAGGGGTAAGGAGATACCGAGAAGGAGATGGAAGGATGGAGTGAAAGAAAATTTGAGTTTTAGGGGCCTGAACATTTACGTAGGGTTAGAGACGTACACGGGATAATGCGGATTGGAACGATATGGTATACAGGGAGCGACGTGCTGTCAGTGGGCTGAGCCGGGACATATGAAGTAGTCAAGAGAAACTACTAAAAGGTATATAAAGCTTGGCTGTGGATAGGGGTTGTGGTTTCGGTGCATTATACATGACAACAAATAAGGCCGTTGATCGTCTATTCTTCGCAGTACTTCCCTAACACAGAAAACGGTAAACACCCGTGAAAAAAAGAGTATTCATAACCTGAAGACTTCTTTCACGGGGCTCCTGCAGCTTCGGGGGCTGCACTCAAGACAGGAAAAGGGAAATTATGAACTCCTTTGGAGCGAGAAGGTTCTAAAGAGCCTCTTCGAAGATGACTTCTCATATTCGCGGTGTAACCACAGTATGTAAAAGCAAGAGTCATCACAGAACCAAGATGTTGCATGTAAAGCTGTGTGTAACCGACTTCTAAACCTAATTAACCTCTAAACCTAATTAACGTACCCTTTGGCATGACCTACCTAAAGTGTTAGGTCATTAGTCAGACCGTACCATACCTAAGGGTCATACCATCGTGGTTAAGGATCGTACCGTCGTGCTCAAGGGGTTTCATCTACTTAGGTGTGGTAACAGCACCTATTCCCCTGAAGGGGAGAGAGAGGCAATCGCCGACCTACAGATCCAAGTTTTAAGCACCGACTAGAACTCGACTAGAACTCTGTTTGACCACAGAGAACGTGAAGTGGCTTGTTGTACACAGATTTATGTAGAAAAAAAAAAGTTGCCAGCGATAGACGTTGGTGATTTAGAAGCTTACCTGGAAATAGCAATGAAAGACGTTGATGATATGGAGGCTAACGTGGAAATAGAAATGAAAGACGTTGATGATATGTAGGCTTACCTGGGGATAGTAATGAAAGACATTGATAATATGGAGGCTTACCTGGGAATAGTAATGAAAGACGATGGTGATATGGAGGCTAACCTGGGAATAGTAATGAAAGACGTTGGTGATGTGGAGGCTAACCTGGGAATAGTAATGAAAGACGTTGGTGATATGGAGGCTTACCTGGAAATAGTATTGAAAGGTGTTGATGATATGGAGGCTAACCTGGGAATAGAAATGAAAGACGATGGTGATATGGAGGCTAACCTGGGAATAGTAATGAAAGACATTGATGATATGGAGGCTTACCTGGGAATAGTAATGAAAGACATTGATGATATGGAGGCTTACCTGGGAATAGTAATGAAAGACGTTGATGATGTGGAGGCTTACCTGGGAATAGTAATGAAAGACGATGGTGATATGGAGGCTAACCTGGGAATAGTAATGAAAGACGATGGTGATATGGAGGGCTAACCTGGGAATAGTAATGAAAGACGTTGATGATGTGGAGGCTTACCTGGGAATAGTAATGAAAGACGATGGTGATATGGAGGGCTAACCTGGGAATAGTAATGAAAGACGTTGATGATGTGGAGGCTTACCTGGGAATAGTAATGAAAGACGTTGGTGATGTGGAGGCTAACCTGGGAATAGAAATGAAAGACGTTGATGATATGGAGACTTACCGGGGAATACCAATGAGAGAAGTTGTTCGAACCAAATATTTGTATATATTCCTCATTTCTTACCTACTAACCAATGAACTCCCACAGTAAGATATCTTACGTGATATATATCATTTTTCTTCTTTTCAAGGTGAAGGTCAGTATCTTCAGCCTTATGGCAAGTGAAAGTTCATTTATATTGTCTCGAGCGCCGTGATGTTATGGTGGCTACGTGAGGTGGACGTTGGTGCATTATACCTCCTTGTTACGCGTCTTTGATGTTAAGTAACCTCTTGAGCACGACAGCATGACCCCTGAGTGTCCTGTCCTGTCCCCAGCTCCCACACCTCACCTCGCCTGACGCTCTCTCTCTCTCTCTCTCTCTCTCTCTCTCTCTCTCTCTCTCTCTCTCTGTCTCTCTCTCTCTCTCTCTCTCTCTCTCTCTCTCTCATTATACTCAGTCAGTCACTCAGCCTCTACTCTCTTTACTCACCAGTTACCTCCTTCACTCACTGCTCTTCACACAAGTTGGCTCGCCTGACTATCAGGCCACGGAACATGGGGTCCCCAGAGTATATTAAGACCTCATCACCTTACCAGGTCCCGGGCTGGCCTCCCATAGCCCCCGAACGCTCATCATTGACCTCAGGAGTTCATTTTCCTCACAAAGGCTACCCGGGACCCTTCTCATGGGTTCTCCATTTCACGTTCCTCTCAAAGGCTACCCTAGCCCTCGTCATGGTTCCTCCAGAGCTCATTTTCTTCCCTCATGGTTACCGGATCTTCGTCATGGACACCCCACAGAGTCCACGATCCTCTGTCAGGGTATTCAAATCCTCATCATGGACCTACCCCAGAGTTCACATCCCCCCCAGCTCAGGCTGTTGTAGGGGTTCCTACTCACGGCTCTGCCACTCTGCATTCCGTTCCTATAGGTATTCAAAAATTATTTGGTGTTACTTTCCGTCATATGAAAGAAATGTATGATGAGACAAAGCTTGACTTTTCCCACATGTACTGAAGTCTTGCTTGACTTATCTCAACATGTACTGAGGTTTTGTCTGAATTAGTAAGAGGTAAACCTTCCTCCACTTTCCATCTATGTTCAGAATACTGAGAACGTTTTCTATGTATTCGTTTAGATTTCAGCGTCCTCTCTTCGTCCGTTCGGGAGTGATTGATCTCACCTAAATTGTGTGGTGCAGTGGAAACCCGCCGATGCATGAGGCAGTGCACCGCTGCATGACGACCTGAAACCAGCTTCCTCCACCTGCACAGGATGGCTTAGCTCTTCGTAGAACCAATGAGAGGAAACCAGAACTCTGACTGACAATATTCCCTGGTTGGTTAGACCACAGGGTCGAGAAGAACACGGCATAACAAGAGAACAGATGGCTACACCTCAGGCCGGCAAAGAACAAACCCTGACTGGTGTGTGTGGTGACTCCTCTCTAGCCAGAGTAGCGCGGGATGTCATCTCACTGTACCCCTCAGCTTCTGCGTTATTTTCACAAACTACAAGTTAACCTCTGCCAACCACAGCTGCCGCCGCTGAAGGCAGGGACAGCGAAGCTTATTGGCATGTTTGCAACCTGCCATGGGGAAAGAAAAAAGGGAAGAATAGTTATCACTAATGGCAGCGATTTTCATACTTAACTGGGACAACCCATAGAGTCATTTGATCGACCTGTAGGCTGCTTATAACGTTGATGGTAACGGTCGATATGAGCAGATTTGTCACTTGTGTGAGTCATGGATATACCAGAAGGTGATAGCTTGTGCATTAGATATTGAATCGAGAAAATGCTATGAGATGTGAGTGAGCTTGAGTAAAACGTCTTAGTCTTGTACATCTTTCTGTAAAAGTTAGAAACCAGACGTTACCAATGCTAAGATTTTCCCGTGAATGTTACGTATCATTAATATTCCCATAAGCGTTACCATTTTCATAGATATATTCCCGTGAATGTTCCAAAGTGACTCTCATACCGATAGTAATGTTAAAAGTAACTGAATGTTGAAACTTGAGATTTGATATAATGACAGCGGAGCACCTGGGTTTGGCCTCAAGGATCTACTGCCGTCATACTTCACATTTCTTCTCTTCTTCTAACTTTCCCTCCACTACCGCACTCCCAGGACCCCCTTCAGCAAGCGCTTCGCAAAGTCTTCGGCTCCCAGATCCCGTCTCTTGTGTCAGCACTCTCAAGAACCCCTCAGTAAACCCCTTTCTAAGATCTTGAACTCCCTAAACACATCCCTTCAGTACAACGCCCACAAGAACCTTAGGAAAAACTCCCCTCCTGAAGCCTTCATCTCTCTCTCCTCCGGCCGGTACCTGCCGCCATCAGTCAAGGAGGAGGAATCAGGAACCCTAGGAAGATGGCCCAGTCCCTGGAGGGTTGAGGGATCGCCCGTCTGTGTTTCAGTGGCTCACCCTTGTGCCGTGGTGTCGCTTGAGTAGAAATTATCTCGATCCGAGCTGGAAATGATTCTCTCTCTCTCTCTCTCTCTCTCTCTCTCTCTCTCTCTCTCTCTCTCTCTCTCTCTCTCTCTCTCTCTCTCTCTCTCCGTGAATTCGTTTTTCTTTAACCAGTTTCTTAACCTCTTGATCGCCACGATACGACCCGTGGGGACGGTAGGCCCGGCCTTCGTCCTAAGGGTCGTACCGTCCGGGTCAAGGGTCTCACCGTCCAGGTCAAAGGTCATACCATGTAGGTCAAGGGTCGTACCGTCCAGTTCAAGGTCTCATCTAGGTCAAGGGTCGTACCATCCAGGTCAAGGGTCGTACCGTCGAGGTCAAAGGTCGTACCGTCCAGATCAAGGGATGAAGACACCTTTCATCAAAAAGATTCTCAAGATATTCTTGGATTTTCATCCTTCTGGAGCCGATTATGTCACCAGTTCCACACGAATATTTGGGTCATACGGCAAACCAAGTCGACTATTCTGGTCGACTCATGGAAGTGGTGGTTGATGGACGAGTGGGGTTGACTTACATGTACCTACCTGACATACGAATGATTGAGACAAGAGTGGTTGACATACCAGTAATGGTTGTCAAACGAGTAGATGATACAGGAATCTATTTTTTTTTTTTTTAAAGGATAGATGGCTTGCGGGCAGAGGAACAGCTAGAGGATGACGTAGAAGTTGGTGTACGAGTAGTGGACACAGATTAAACCTTAGGGGATACGTAAACACACCTTGAGCTACCTACTACCGTGTAAGGTGTGTAAACACACCTTAAGCTACCTCCTAACGAGGAAGCATGGGACTAAACACACCTTAAGCTACCTACTACCGTGTAAGGTGTCTAAACACACCTTAAACTACCTACTAACGTGGAAGCATGGGTCTAAACACACCTTAAGCTACCTACTACCGTGTAAGGTGTCTAAACACACCTTAAACTACCTACTAACGTGGAGACATGGGACTAAACACACAAGCTACCTACTAACGTGGAAGCATGGGACTAAACACACCGTAAGCTACCTACTAACGTGTAAGCAGGTGTCTAAACACACCTTAAGCTACCTACTAAGCAGGTGCTTGGATATCTGGCACCTTAAGTCTGCTATACACCCTTATTTTCGTCTGGTCTCCCCACCAGGAGATATATATATATATATATATATATATATATATATATATATATATATATATATATATATATATATATATATATATATATATCAGACCTTCTTGTGCCAACTGTGACTGCGACCTTTGACCCACTGCCTCCTCCCTCTGGATCTCCAGTCTGTGTCATGATTGACGGTGTGTGACCTTCGACCTCCCCAGTCGATTCATCTACGGTAGTGTAGTTTCCTTCTGGTGTACAGAATTGATGTTCTCTCGTCTGTTGCGTTACCAGGTACCTGGAACCATTCAGTCATTGAAATGGTCGCTGTGATGTTTGAGTCAGTGTAAATGTTTTACGTTCAGTGTAAATATTTTACGTGGGAGTCCTGATAAGTCCTTTCCCGTAAGGTTGAATTATTCTACGTATGCTTCTCTGATGTGTGTAAATGTTTCACATGGACCCTCTGAGTAATGTAAATGTTTTACAGGGACTTCTCTGGTTAACGTAAATTATTAATTTGGACTCGCTTGAGTGTTGTAAATCATTAACAGGAAATCCTCCGAATAGTGTGAATGTTTTACATGCAATCCTCTGGTTAATGTAAATGTTTTACATGCAATCCTCTGGTTAATGTAAATGTTTTACATGCAATGCTCTGGTTAATGTAAATGATTTACATGCAATCCTCTGGTTAATGTAAATGATTTACATGCAATCCTCTGGTTAATGTAAATGATTTACATGCAATTCTCTGGTTAATGTAAATGATTTACATGCAATCCTCTCGTTGACGTAAATGTTTTACATGTAATAGAGGATAGTGTAAAAGTTTTACATGGAATCTTCTAGTTTATGAAAATGTTTTACATGCAATCCTCTGGTTAATGTATATATTTTACATGCAATCCTCTGGTTAATGTATATGTTTTACATGCAATCCTCTAGTGTGTGTAAATGTTTTACACGACGTCTTGTGGTACCGTAATTATAACACTCGAAATTCATCTGTAATCATTTTACGTGGACTTTCTGTCCTCCGTGTAAATGATTTACGTCAGTGCCTGCCGGGGAGATGGGCGAACCACCTCGCCTGTGTGGCACTGTGATCGAGTGTGTTGATAGGAAAGACCATCTCAGTACACGTCTGAAGACCTACCTGGCCAGCACACACACACACACACACACACACACACACACACTCACACTCTCTCGCTGGTGTCCCGCGGCACTGAGAGAGAGAGAGAGAGAGAGAGAGAGAGAGAGAGAGAGAGAGAGAGAGAGAGAGAAGGGGGGTGGAGAGTGAGAGAGGGGAGAGAGAGAGAGAGAGAGAGAGAGAGAGAGAGAGAGAGAGAGAGAGAGAGAGAGAGAGAGAGAGAGAGATGAAAGAGAGAGAGAGGAGGAGGAGGTCATACCTGTTACTAAGGTGTGTGTGTATGTGTGAGAGAGAGAGAGAGAGAGAGAGAGAGAGAGAGAGAGAGAGAGAGAGAGAGAGAGAGAACATTACCTGAAGTATGATAACGCTGTTACATTCATACCTATGTTCTTAAGGATACATTCGTATGTTTGTTCTTGAGGATACATTCTCACATTTGTTCTTCGTGCGATTGTTCTTGAGAATGTATTCCCACATTTGTTCTTCAAGCTGCATTCATACGTTTGTTCTTCATGATAGATTACCATGTTTGTTTGTCAAAGGACATTTATGTTTTATTTGTTTTTGACAGTAGTTCAGTTTTGTTCTTCATGTTCTTATTTTTCGTTTTGTTCAGGATCTGTTTTTAACGTTGTCTCTTCCTTAGGCTTTCTTTACACGTTTGTTCTTAGGGATATACGTAGAATTTTGATTGTTCTTCAAGCTTTACTTAAACATTGGTTCTTGAGGTTATATGTAGATTTTTGATCTGTTCTTCAGGTTTCAATTACACCTTTTGTTATAAAAGATATACGTAGACTTATGATAACAAATGATTTTATGTACGAAGTCATAAATTTCGTTCTTCGACCTATATCCCTCTATTTTGTTCTTCATAATGCTTCCTTTCCCCCCTTTGAGGGTAAAGCTAAGCTGTTTCTCATGTTCTTTGTAACACAGTAACACATCTGATCCATCAAGCGCCAGGCATATGTAGCACGTAACAGCTCGAAGAGCGGCCGCCTACCTGTTTAGCAATCATTATTGCCAGCGCGTCCGCGTGTCTGCGTCTCCGCTCCACATCTGGCGAACCAGTGAGGGAGAGGTTACTCACATGTTACTCACCGTTACACAGTGGGTCATGGCCTAGGATCGTATCTTCAAGGGTCAAGGACACAGGTAGGGGGTCGCGGTCGTCTTCGACTCAGTGCAAGGACTGAGCTGGTGCTCTGTGTAGGTATGACCAACCAACAGACGAGATGTGGCATGACCCAGGCCTAGGGCCGTGTCGTCAAGGTTTAGGTCTACAGCTAAGGGTGTGGTAGGGTCATAGTAGTAGGCCTCGCGTTCGCTCACCCACTTGTGATCCAGCGGAAGGATTTGCTGTGATACCCACCTCGACCGCTCCGAGTTAACTCTTCTTTTGGTGCACAAAAATATACATGTTGGCTTTGCGACCAGGCTGTGCGCTGCTACTACACCTGACCTTCACGCGTTGCAGCTGGGGGTCATACTTTCACGCAAATGTTAATCGCCAGTGAACTCTGCGTCGTGTTCTGTGTCCGGCACACACACACACACACACACACACACACACACACAACACACACACACACATACACACACACACACTCACACACACACACACGCGCGTTTTTAAAGGTTGTGTGATGGAAAAGAATTATTTTCAAGTGATGTGGCCCCATATGTGTGATGCTCCCTCCTTGTACTTGACTGTACACATATATGATACTCCCTCCTTGTACTTGACTGTACAACGAAAAAAAAAATGTAGACGAGGAGGCTGGGAGGGAAAAAGGGGGAGGATATCCTGGGTTACTCTTCCTAGGAAAGGCACCACGAAGTTCTGAAGAGGTCATGGTGGCCGAAGGTTTCCCCTGTCAGTATATTGCAGGAAGAAAGAAAGTGATTGACAGAGACCTCCTCATTATTTTGATATTATAGATAATCCTCTTATGAGGCCAGACGAGCCTTGAGGAAATTTTTGACGAGAATATTGAGGGAATGTGAAGGATGGTGCGAGAGGTGGCGCAAGGTGAAGCATATGATAGTAACGGAGGTGTTCTCAGAACACGGCGCTCCAGCAGCTGGGGGAAACTGACCAGTCATACTTGGACCCACATGATGATGGATAGACATAGAACAACAAGTTTTTTAGAGTGTGTACAGGAGATTTCTTTGCACCAGCACGTAACTGCGTCCACTTCGGGGGGAGAAGGCGACTTACCACGAAGCCAGGATCTTTGAACATTTCATCTGTGTGTGGACTCTGACTTAGGGAAAAGCGATGATTTCGTATACGAAATGGAATACGAGATGAAACACGAGCTGATGAAAGTGAAAACCGTTTCCTCAGACAGGTGGGGGATGATATTTTACACATATGAAAAAAAAAAAGGGGAGAACATAGAGCAGGTTTTACACTCATATTCGAGAGAAAATAAGTTAAAGGAACCAACTGGTGAAAGTGATCATGGAGTTGACAATGTGCTCAACTTATCACCTGAAAATCACATTAGTTGGGTCGTGAGAAGCAAGCTCTATCTTGATCGGTGTCAGAATTGGCTGCCAGCAAGTGGACGGGGAAATGTTCGGGGAGATAGTTATGACACATGGGCGACACTAGCTGGTGTGTGCGTCATCTGCCTGGTCCCCTGACATGAGGGGGAAACGCTGAGATCTGCTGGAGAAGGTCTAACGGAGCGACCTCTAGAATGGCATTCGGAAGGGATGATGTGCGAGATGAGGGAGGTCTTGGAACTGCCCACACTCTGGATATGCGGAGCCCTCTTAAAACCAATGAATTCCTCAGAGGCTACGATGATTTTGACAAAGGGCAGTCGTTTGGAAGACACCATAGACAGAAGACAATTGGAAACTGTGCCAGAGAAGCGCCCAGAATGATGTGCAGAAACACTTCTTCAATAACAGAGAAGTGGACCTGTGAAGGTCAGGTCAGGTCAAGAGAAAGCAAAAGCGAATGGCCCTGGGCAATTCAACAGAATGTATGATCAAAATAGCAGATTCAGAAGGTGAACCCATAATTTAGTGCAGTGATTAGCACAGAGTTGAGGTACGTGTAAGTACTTACACAGATATTAGGTGTAACTTCGTAACTTAAATGGAGGAAGCTATTGACTCGCCTCCTTGTTTTGGATATCTTACTGAACACAAGTTGGCGACGGCCAGCACAGCGCACTCCAGTGTGTCGAGGCGTGTTTTTTCTCGTAAACCACAAACTGACAAGTTTCCATGTCTGGGAACTTGTGAGGAACTTCCTCATCCAGAGAAGATACATGGACGGTATTTACATAGATCTCTGAATCAAACTTCCACCACATGGTGTGGGGCGGTGAGGCAGCCTTCACCAGCAAGGACAGTGGCAGATTGAGGGAGCCTGTAGTGTGCCGCTGTCCTCCTCCTCCTCCTCCACCACCACCACCTCGTACCTGATGGTGGATAGTGAGTGGCAACCGCAGGAACATCTCTCGCACTTGGCGGGAGAGAAAATGTACGACCCTCTTGCGGATAAAAGTTGCTACGACAGAGGCCCTGTATGTCTTAGGAAAACCAGAAAACATTTGACACTGTTCTTCGTAGGACGTTGGTAAAGAGGTTCGATCTTCGGGAAGGAATAAGGATGATGAGAATTCTTTCGATAGGGAGAAGATTATCTATCTATCTATCTATCTATTATCTATCTATCTATCTATCTATCTATCTATCTATCTATCTATCTATCTATCTATCTATCTCTAGAGAGAGAGAGAGAGAGAGAGAGAGAGAGAGAGAGAGAGAGAGAGAGAGAGAGATTTACGGAATGACTGGAGGCTGTGGTAAGGTTCAAAGGGCGAGGGACTATCAGAAATTCTGTGGTGCTGGTGGTGGTGATCTCAAAACCTTCCCTCATGTGCTGCTGTTGCTGCTGTGGTGGCAGCGAGGGAAGGACCCCAGAGAGGGGGAGTTCAGCTGGAGAGAAGAGCCGGCCGGAGGTTGGATGTCTAGCCCCCGGCTGTGATGGGCCAGGGGAGCACGGGTGGTGGAGTCTGGAAAGACGCCAACTGAAGTGAAGGATAGGAGCCCTGCACGATGACTGCCTCCTGGCAGGGAGGGAGGGAACCTTACCAGTGACGGGGAGCCTGGCAGGGAGGGAGAGAACCTTACCAGTGACGGGGAGGCTGGCAGGGAGGGAGAGAACCTTACCAGTGACGGGGAGGCTGGCAGGGAGGGAGAGAACCTTACCAGTGACGGGGAGCCTGGCAGGGAGGGAGAGAACCTTACCAGTGACGGGGAGGCTGGCAGGGAGGGAGAGAACCTTACCAGTGACGGGGAGCCTGGCAGGGAGGGAGGGAACCTTACCAGTGACGGGGAGCCTGGCAGGGAGGGAGGGAACCTTACCAGTGACGGGGAGGCTGGCAGGGAGGGAGGGAACCTTACCAGTGACGGGGAGCCTGGCAGGGAGGGAGAGAACCTTACCAGTGACGGGGAGGCTGGCAGGGAGGGAGGGAAAGGTACCAGTGACGGGGAGCCTGGCAGGGAGGGAGGGAACCTTACCAGTGACGGGGAGGCTGGCAGGTAGGGAGGGAACCTTACCAGTGATGGGGAGGCTGGCAGGGAGGGAGGGAAAGGTACCAGTGACGGGGAGCCTGGCAGGGAGGGAGGGAACCTTACCAGTGACGGGGAGCCTGGCAGGGAGGGAGGGAACCTTACCAGTGACGGGGAGCCTGGCAGGTAGGGAGGGAACCTTACCAGTGATGGGGAGCCTGGCAGGTAGGGAGGGAACCTTACCAGTGATGGGGAGCCTGGCAGGGAGGGAGGGAACCTTACCAGTGACGGGGAGGCTGGCAGGGAGGGAGGGAAAGGTACCAGTGACGGGGAGCCTGGCAGGGAGGGAGGGAACTTTACCAGTGATGGGGAGCCTGGCAGGTAGGGAGGGAACCTTACCAGTGACGGGGAGCCTGGCAGGTAGGGAGGGAACCTTACCAGTGACGGGGAGCCTGGCAGGGAGGGAGGGAACTTTACCAGTGATGGGGAGCCTCGCAGGGAAGGAGGGAGGGAGGAAGGGTACCCCAGTGTCTGGGAGCCTGGCGGGGATGGAGGGAAGGGTACCAACGGTGTGGAGACTGGCAGGGATGGATGGGTGATGGGGAGCCTGGCAGAATTGGGCAACAGTGTTGGGGATCCTGGCAGGCAGGGAGGGGAAAACCTCTCGTACGGCAGTAATGGGAATTTTGGTAGGGATGGGGATCAGTGATGGGGATCCTACAACAGTGATGGGGACCATGGCTTTGCAGGAAATGGACGTCTCCAGCAGGAAACGGAGACCCCCTAGACTTTCTTCCACCTAGTCTTCAGTTCTTCTCTGGATTCTGATCTGTATGGAAGAACTGGAACGAACCAAGACACACCTGGAAGGCGAGAGTTCGTTTAGTTATTGCTGTTAAAAGAAAGAAAAGACGTGGCGATTTAGAAAGTCGAGAGAGGGAAAAGTGGATGTGTGTGTGTGGGTGTGTGTGTGTGTGTGTGGGTGTGTTTGTGTGTGTACGTTGAAGAGCACTCCTCCTGGATATATGGTTGCGTTGGGGAGTCATATTTTTGCCCCCATTTGTGGCTGGTACTTCCTTGCAGGTTTTTGTGAGGGAGAACAAGACAACAAGAAAAAGAAACAGAACGATCATGAACGTAGGAAATCATATTAAACATATGACACCCTGGCTTTCAGACGTGTTGCTAGACATACCGCTGCGCGAAAATGCTGAGGTGTGTTCCAGGCATTAAGATAAGCAAGAATTATGTAAATTAACCTCTCAAACAACGACGGTACGACCCTTGGACTTAACAGTGCCAGGCTGTGTTACACAGTGGTCACAGCCTCATGCTCAGAGGGTCGTGCCATCCTGGTTTAAGGGTTCGAACTGTCATGTTCCAGTGTCTTAGCGACGTATTCAAGGGTTTTAGCGTCGTGTTCAAGGGTCATACCGCCGAGCTCATGGGGTTAATTACGTTAGACTTCGCTGAGAGAGGAACCTGGCTGCTCAGGTCCTCAATATGGAGGGGAGGAGGAGGTGGAGGATAAGGCCCCAGCAACATGCTCAGGAGGGAGAGGAGGAGGTCTGGTAACATGGTTAGGAGGAGGAGGAGGAGGAGGAGGAAGAGCCAGTGCGGTTGGTTGTCGAAAAGTTGAGAAGCGCTCATGTGTGTGGTGGTTGGTGATGGGCTTTGGCTTTGGTGATTGTGGATGGAATGGGGAATGGGGTTTGTGGTTGGTGATTGGAAAAGGGAGTGTGGAGGTAATAAGGGTTCTGGCTAGTGATTAGGAAAGGGGTGTGGAGATAATGAGGACACATATATAGTGACTGAGATTGGGTTTAATGTTTGGGGTAAGTGGTGGCAGTGGTGGCTGGGATGGTGTTTGAGGTTGGAGTGGTAATGGGAGGGGACGGAAGACGTCCTCACCAGCAGCACATGAGTCTAAGCGGAAGTGTTAGTTACCTCAGTATTGCTTGACCAGAGGTGTGGTGTAGCCGAGATACAAGACCTCAGACAACAGTTCATTTGGCAAAAAATACTCTTGCTTTTGCTTACCACGTGTAATCAACATATTAATGTAAACGTAATGATTATATATATATATATATATATATATATATATATATATATATATATATATATATATATATATATATATATATATATATATATATATATATATTTCACATGTTTAGTGTACATCAGTGTAGTAATTCACCAAGAGGATTTCGGAATGTGTTTGCTTTTACTGCTAATGCAGTGTCAGTGTGATAGTGACCAGATAAACTGCTTAGATTAATGATTTTGAGAGTGGCTCTTATCGGAGTAAGAATATAAATCGAGTTAAAAAAGAATATTTGTGAAATAGATTGTTCGAGAAATAAACTAGTCATATCTGTTTTAATACTTGATCGCCGTTTACTGCGTGAGCAAGGTAGCGTCAGGAGCAGACGAAGAAAGGCTGCATTCGCTCACGTCCACTCTCTGGCTGTCATTGTGCAATGCATCGAAACCACAGTTCCCTACATACAACCCAGCCTCACAGACCGTTCCATGTATATATATATATATATATATATATATATATATATATATATATATATATATATATATATATATATATATATAGGTATTTCAAGAAGGAACACGGAAATAATGGACTCCTTTGGAAAGAGAAGCTCCACAATGAAGCTGTACTCCTTTTCGTCCATTGACCTTAATACAGCCTGGCCAAAGGTAACTTTTCACATGTGGTATAACCACACCAAGCAGGTGGGCTCCACTGATGTGATCAGGTGGTGATGAAAGGTGTGGTGAGGGGTAGCACGCTGGTCCCTGGGGAAGGGAACGGGAAGGGAACTCTGCGACCTGGATAAAGCTTAAGACCAAGGGGCCCGAGCAAGGGCTTACCCAGAGGCCTTAGGGCCATGTCTGACCCAGAGTCCCTGGGCCAAAGATGATTCAGAGGCCAGGGCTTATCCAAAGTCCTTGGACCAGGGCTGACTCAGAGGCCTTGGGCCAGGGCTGACTCAGAGGCCTTGGGCCAGGGCTTACCCAAAGTTCCTGGGCCAGGGCTGACTCAGAGGCCTTGGGCCAGGGCTGACTCAGAGGCCTTGGGTCAGGGCTTATCCAAAGTCCCTGGGCCAGGACTGACTCAGAGGCCCTATGACAGGGTTCGCCCAGTGTCCCTGGCAGTGGGATGTCCTTGGGGAACCTACTTGTCAGTGGGGCCCTAGTATACCTGGACACACTCCCACTCATTCGTCACACGCATCATGCAACAGCAACAAGTTTACTATTGTAACTTGAGAGCACCTTTCGTAAAGACACTTCTACGTCCAGTTGTCTGTATGATGACTGAGGTATGATGATGGAGACTTTGATTTGGTCAGCTTTGATCTTTTACTTGATACGTTGGGGAAGAGTTACCGGCCTCAGTTGCCTAGAAACGTGATGGCGCGAGGTTACCGAGCGTGTAGAGTCAGTGAGAATAAAAAGTGGTGCAGTAAACCTTTGATGCTGGATTAATCCCGTCCACCTGGTCAGGTATTTCCCAGGTGGCAACAAAAGTAAAATGAAAAAGAAAATTGAAGAAAACTGGGAATACACATTTTTGACCAGGCTGTATTGACTAGGCTGCAGGCTATCGTGCGTAGTTGTGGGCAGTGTACACTTTCCCACCTTTGTGCAGCAGAGGGGCTTTAGTGAGAGCTCAGAGGAGCCCAGGTGTCAGTGAAGACTTTTGGTTACTCAGGCGTCAATCTCAGTGAAGGCCTTTAGTGGCAGGTCAGGAGGTCCTCTGCATCTCCAGAGGTTGGGTCAAGGGAAGGGCGAGTGAATACAGGAGAACCCGGCTGCAGCAAGGTCAACCAACAACACTACTGCTGCTCTTAGGAAGTGAACTGGAATGGAACGTTCGGCTGGACTGTCTTGACCTGAGGGACGAGGTAGTCGTCAAATGACGGACGTCTGTCGGTCGAATATCATCTCATGGATGCCCATGATCATCGTGGTGTGGTTCTGTCTGAGGTGACCTTAGTGTGTAAATTGCCATCGGTGAGAAATCTGCACATACCAACACATCCACGTCACCGAGACATTTGGACCTCAAGCAACAGACCTGTGTTCCTCCTCTCTCTCCTTAGCGTCCAGTTCTAAGGTGATGTCCTGATCGCTGCCACTGGTTGAAATATTTGCCCTGTATCTCGTCGTATGTCTCCCCGGTGGTAGTATCCTCGGACCAGCGAGTGAGCAACAACAGAGAAGGATAATAGTGGAAACATGTGCGTTGAGGTGGATGTTGTCGCTGAGTTGTCTTGCATCACTATTTTCACATATTTAAGGACGCCAAGACGTACTTCAGCTTATCACAACGCGTTAGATTTACATTTGCACTATAGATGGCACTGGACAGATAGGAATACGAAAGCTTTTGGAAAACCGTTTACACAACAGAGGCAAATAAGTATAGGGAAGAGAGTGGCTATTGGCCTCTCTCTCCTCTTCCATCGGCCAATCCCGTGGCTGGGAGCGAGTCACGTGATCCTCTCAGGCAATAAGCGTAAAAGGCGACAACAACCAACACACTGGACATGGACAGTCGTCTGGACCATTAGGAAAACTTTCCGGCCACCAACAAATTTCCCGCCAAAAGTTCCAGCTTATATTCTTTTCTCAAAAATGGATCGTTCCGTCACCCCGAAACCACAAGCTTCAAGTGTCAGGCCAGCAAGGGTCACTGTTAGACGAATGTCTTCATACAGCTACTGAAGATTATCCCAGAACTTTGTTCGATCGAATATTAAGAATCGCAAGACCCTGTTTGGCAGGAGATAAGGTAAGAGGATTTAAGAATGAACGCCGAATCTTTCACTGACCAAAATTTCGCAGCTGGGTCTCAAAAGGATGCTGTAGATGAAGCAGAGAATCTGTGTTTAGAACTGATAGCGAGAGCGGCAGTAAGCGTAAACCGAGATCTGTTTAGGTTCTCTATTACGGAAGTCGTGTTTGTGTGAGGAGTAACTGCTGATTATGAGTGGCGTCTCAAGTGGATGGAGGAGTGTTGTCCGGGCGACGAGATGATATCCTTTCCCTGTAAGTGGACACAGTGACCTCAGGAGCCCAGGAAGGACGAGACAATTGGGAGATTAGGGCTAAAACCAGCGTGCAAGAAAATGGAAGCACCAGGCGATGTTCTCTGGGTAACTGAATCAGAGGAGAGTTGGTCACAATGGCTCGGTCGATTCGGTGATATGTTTAGGAGGAAAAGGTTGACAGTAGATGTGATTACAGTGTTCGCAAGGTTCTCCTGTTTCTTTTGGAAGATGGGTGGTTGTGGCGTAACGTTACTTCGAATGGGAAAAGAACTAAAAGTCCGTGGAATTACATGTTTGGGGAATGACTTCAAGTGTGGACACAAGTCTGTCCACAACGAGGGAGCTTTTGTGAAGTGATCAGATACGAATTGTAAAGGTTGGTGTGGAGAATTGTGTTCATGAAAACCCCCATAAGGAACTGTGGAGTTCATCCTGTTGTGTCAGTGGGTCTAAGATTATGTATGATAAAAAAAAAAAAAACATATACACTATACTTTTGTGTACAGGGACAAGGAAATCCTCTCCTTACATCACTAACATCACTAAAAGCTATCTTGGCAGGGTTGAAAAAAAAACTAATAGTTCTTTTTTACTAGAATGTTGATTACATTAATCAAAATCGGATCTTTCTGTTGTATTCGAATATTTTTCCTTTCTTGGACGTGAATTGAAGGTATCATCATAGAGATCTGGTCAAGTGTACGTCACAGTAACACATTGTTTACATATGGCTTATGCATCGAGGAGATCGGTCTTAAACATCTTGTTTGTGCTTCTGGCAACTTTGGCCACTATTGTGATGGTGCTCCTAGCGGCTCTGCCTAGTATGATGATGGTGCTCCTAGCAACTCTACTTAGTATGATGATGGTGCTCCTAGCAACTCTGCCTAGTATGATGATGGTGCTCCTAGCAGCTCTGCCTAGTATGATGATGGTGCTCCTAGCAACTCTGCCTAGTATGATGACGGTGCTCCTAGCAGCTCTGCCTAGTATGATGATGGTGCTCCTAGCAGCTCTGCCTAGTATGATGATGGTGCTCCTAGCAGCTCTGCCTAGTATGATGATGGTGCTCCTAGCAGCTCTGCCTAGTATGATGATGGTGCTCCTAGCAGCTCTGCCTAGTATGATGATGGTGCTCCTAGCAGCTCTGCCTAGTATGATGATGGTGCTCCTAGCAACTCTGCCTAGTATGATGACGGTGCTCCTAGCAGCTCTGCCTAGTATGATGATGGTGCTCCTAGCAGCTCTGCCTAGTATGATGATGGTGCTCCTAGCAGCTCTGCCTAGTATGATGATGGTGCTCCTAGCAGCTCTGCCTAGTATGATGATGGTGCTCCTAGCAGCTCTGCCTAGTATGATGATGGTGCTCCTAGCAGCTCTGCCTAGTATGATGATGGTGCTCCTAGCAGCTCTGCCTAGTATGATGATGGTGCTCCTAGCAGCTCTGCCTAGTATGATGATGGTGCTCCTAGCAGCTCTGCCTAGTATGATGATGGTGCTCCTAGCAGCTCTGCCTAGTATGATGATGGTGCTCCTAGCAGCTCTGCCTAGTATGATGATGGTGCTCCTAGCAGCTCTGCCTAGTATGATGATGGTGCTCCTAGCAGCTCTGCCTAGTATGATGATGGTGCTCCTAGCAGCTCTGCCTAGTATGATGATGGTGCTCCTAGCAGCTCTGCCTAGTATGATGATGGTGCTCCTAGCAGCTCTGCCTAGTATGATGATGGTGCTCCTAGCAGCTCTGCCTAGTATGATGATGGTGCTCCTAGCAGCTCTGCCTAGTATGATGATGGTGCTCCTAGCAGCTCTGCCTAGTATGATGATGGTGCTCCTAGCAGCTCTGCCTAGTATGATGATGGTGCTCCTAGCAGCTCTGCCTAGTATGATGATGGTGCTCCTAGCAGCTCTGCCTAGTATGATGATGGTGCTCCTAGCAGCTCTGCCTAGTATGATGATGGTGCTCCTAGCAGCTCTGCCTAGTATGATGATGGTGCTCCTAGCAGCTCTGCCTAGTATGATGATGGTGCTCCTAGCAGCTCTGCCTAGTATGATGATGGTGCTCCTAGCAGCTCTGCCTAGTATGATGATGGTGCTCCTAGCAGCTCTGCCTAGTATGATGATGGTGCTCCTAGCAGCTCTGCCTAGTATGATGATGGTGCTCCTAGCAGCTCTGCCTAGTATGATGATGGTGCTCCTAGCAGCTCTGCCTAGTATGATGATGGTGCTCCTAGCAGCTCTGCCTAGTATGATGATGGTGCTCCTAGCAGCTCTGCCTAGTATGATGATGGTGCTCCTAGCAGCTCTGCCTAGTATGATGATGGTGCTCCTAGCAGCTCTGCCTAGTATGATGATGGTGCTCCTAGCAGCTCTGCCTAGTATGATGATGGTGCTCCTAGCAGCTCTGCCTAGTATGATGATGGTGCTCCTAGCAGCTCTGCCTAGTATGATGATGGTGCTCCTAGCAGCTCTGCCTAGTATGATGATGGTGCTCCTAGCAGCTCTGCCTAGTATGATGATGGTGCTCCTAGCAGCTCTGCCTAGTATGATGATGGTGCTCCTAGCAGCTCTGCCTAGTATGATGATGGTGCTCCTAGCAGCTCTGCCTAGTATGATGATGGTGCTCCTAGCAGCTCTGCCTAGTATGATGATGGTGCTCCTAGCAGCTCTGCCTAGTATGATGATGGTGCTCCTAGCAGCTCTGCCTAGTATGATGATGGTGCTCCTAGCAGCTCTGCCTAGTATGATGATGGTGCTCCTAGCAGCTCTGCCTAGTATGATGATGGTGCTCCTAGCAGCTCTGCCTAGTATGATGATGGTGCTCCTAGCAGCTCTGCCTAGTATGATGATGGTGCTCCTAGCAGCTCTGCCTAGTATGATGATGGTGCTCCTAGCAGCTCTGCCTAGTATGATGATGGTGCTCCTAGCAGCTCTGCCTAGTATGATGATGGTGCTCCTAGCAGCTCTGCCTAGTATGATGATGGTGCTCCTAGCAGCTCTGCCTAGTATGATGATGGTGCTCCTAGCAGCTCTGCCTAGTATGATGATGGTGCTCCTAGCAGCTCTGCCTAGTATGATGATGGTGCTCCTAGCAGCTCTGCCTAGTATGATGATGGTGCTCCTAGCAGCTCTGCCTAGTATGATGATGGTGCTCCTAGCAGCTCTGCCTAGTATGATGATGGTGCTCCTAGCAGCTCTGCCTAGTATGATGATGGTGCTCCTAGCAGCTCTGCCTAGTATGATGATGGTGCTCCTAGCAGCTCTGCCTAGTATGATGATGGTGCTCCTAGCAGCTCTGCCTAGTATGATGATGGTGCTCCTAGCAGCTCTGCCTAGTATGATGATGGTGCTCCTAGCAGCTCTGCCTAGTATGATGATGGTGCTCCTAGCAGCTCTGCCTAGTATGATGATGGTGCTCCTAGCAGCTCTGCCTAGTATGATGATGGTGCTCCTAGCAGCTCTGCCTAGTATGATGATGGTGCTCCTAGCAGCTCTGCCTAGTATGATGATGGTGCTCCTAGCAGCTCTGCCTAGTATGATGATGGTGCTCCTAGCAGCTCTGCCTAGTATGATGATGGTGCTCCTAGCAGCTCTGCCTAGTATGATGATGGTGCTCCTAGCAGCTCTGCCTAGTATGATGATGGTGCTCCTAGCAGCTCTGCCTAGTATGATGATGGTGCTCCTAGCAGCTCTGCCTAGTATGATGATGGTGCTCCTAGCAGCTCTGCCTAGTATGATGATGGTGCTCCTAGCAGCTCTGCCTAGTATGATGATGGTGCTCCTAGCAGCTCTGCCTAGTATGATGATGGTGCTCCTAGCAGCTCTGCCTAGTATGATGATGGTGCTCCTAGCAGCTCTGCCTAGTATGATGATGGTGCTCCTAGCAGCTCTGCCTAGTATGATGATGGTGCTCCTAGCAGCTCTGCCTAGTATGATGATGGTGCTCCTAGCAGCTCTGCCTAGTATGATGATGGTGCTCCTAGCAGCTCTGCCTAGTATGATGATGGTGCTCCTAGCAGCTCTGCCTAGTATGATGATGGTGCTCCTAGCAGCTCTGCCTAGTATGATGATGGTGCTCCTAGCAGCTCTGCCTAGTATGATGATGGTGCTCCTAGCAGCTCTGCCTAGTATGATGATGGTGCTCCTAGCAGCTCTGCCTAGTATGATGATGGTGCTCCTAGCAGCTCTGCCTAGTATGATGATGGTGCTCCTAGCAGCTCTGCCTAGTATGATGATGGTGCTCCTAGCAGCTCTGCCTAGTATGATGATGGTGCTCCTAGCAGCTCTGCCTAGTATGATGATGGTGCTCCTAGCAGCTCTGCCTAGTATGATGATGGTGCTCCTAGCAGCTCTGCCTAGTATGATGATGGTGCTCCTAGCAGCTCTGCCTAGTATGATGATGGTGCTCCTAGCAGCTCTGCCTAGTATGATGATGGTGCTCCTAGCAGCTCTGCCTAGTATGATGATGGTGCTCCTAGCAGCTCTGCCTAGTATGATGATGGTGCTCCTAGCAGCTCTGCCTAGTATGATGATGGTGCTCCTAGCAGCTCTGCCTAGTATGATGATGGTGCTCCTAGCAGCTCTGCCTAGTATGATGATGGTGCTCCTAGCAGCTCTGCCTAGTATGATGATGGTGCTCCTAGCAGCTCTGCCTAGTATGATGATGGTGCTCCTAGCAGCTCTGCCTAGTATGATGATGGTGCTCCTAGCAGCTCTGCCTAGTATGATGATGGTGCTCCTAGCAGCTCTGCCTAGTATGATGATGGTGCTCCTAGCAGCTCTGCCTAGTATGATGATGGTGCTCCTAGCAGCTCTGCCTAGTATGATGATGGTGCTCCTAGCAGCTCTGCCTAGTATGATGATGGTGCTCCTAGCAGCTCTGCCTAGTATGATGATGGTGCTCCTAGCAGCTCTGCCTAGTATGATGATGGTGCTCCTAGCAGCTCTGCCTAGTATGATGATGGTGCTCCTAGCAGCTCTGCCTAGTATGATGATGGTGCTCCTAGCAGCTCTGCCTAGTATGATGATGGTGCTCCTAGCAGCTCTGCCTAGTATGATGATGGTGCTCCTAGCAGCTCTGCCTAGTATGATGATGGTGCTCCTAGCAGCTCTGCCTAGTATGATGATGGTGCTCCTAGCAGCTCTGCCTAGTATGATGATGGTGCTCCTAGCAGCTCTGCCTAGTATGATGATGGTGCTCCTAGCAGCTCTGCCTAGTATGATGATGGTGCTCCTAGCAGCTCTGCCTAGTATGATGATGGTGCTCCTAGCAGCTCTGCCTAGTATGATGATGGTGCTCCTAGCAGCTCTGCCTAGTATGATGATGGTGCTCCTAGCAGCTCTGCCTAGTATGATGATGGTGCTCCTAGCAGCTCTGCCTAGTATGATGATGGTGCTCCTAGCAGCTCTGCCTAGTATGATGATGGTGCTCCTAGCAGCTCTGCCTAGTATGATGATGGTGCTCCTAGCAGCTCTGCCTAGTATGATGATGGTGCTCCTAGCAGCTCTGCCTAGTATGAGGTCACTAAAAGGCACTCAGCACTTGGTATAGGTCAACGTGAGGCACTCAGCACCTGATACAGGTCACCAGGGGGCACTGAACACATGGCATAGGTCACAATAGGTAGCTTAGGACTTGGTATAGGCACCGTAGGGCACTCGACACATGGGAAAAGTCACTAGAGGGCACTCAGAACTTGATATAGGTCACCATAGGGCAACTTAACACATTGTGCAGGTAACTACAGGGAACCCAAGACTCGTTATAGATCACCATAGGCCCAGGGCACCCAACACATAGTGTATGTAACGATAGGGCACTCTGGACCTGATGTAAGTCACCATAGAGCACTCAACACTTACCGTACATCACCATAGAGTAGTCGATACTTGGTTATTAGGTGACCAGTATGCACTTAACTGGCATTGATGACCAAAAGGCACAGAACACCTAAGACTGTTAACCATAGGGCACATAACACCTTATACAAGTCGGTAAGATGCACCAGACACTCGTAATAAGTCACCAAAAGACTCATAATACCGGTTCTGGGTTACTAATGACCATCTTATCGTAAGAATTGGTAGCCAGTGAGCACGTAGCATCTTATATTGGTCACCAAGAAGCACCTGGATCATGGCAAGGGCCACGGAGGTATAGCCGACTATCGCTCTAGGTAAACATAGGACGTGCTCACTCCTATTTCAAAGTTGTCGGATTTCTAAACTCAGACCTGACCTGACCCCGTCCCCACCATACTGGAGTTGTTGCGCCACAGATTTTGAAAGATGGTAGAAATAACAGCAGTAGCTGGAGTAGCAGTGCTAGCGGAAGCAGGCGCAAAAGCAAGGGCACCAGTTGTAGCAGTGCCATTCCCTGTTCCTGTAGAAGTAATAACAGTAGAGGGATGACCAACATTAACGGCAACAACGGTAACAGTAAGGGATGACACCAACAGTACATTATAATAACAGTAAGGCTAGTCTGGTCAACAGTAAGCACAGGGTACACTCTACATCTACATCACAGAGGCAACAGTAGTAGTAGTAGTAGTAGTAGTAGGACTAACTACAAGAACACATACGTAGTTGTTGCACGAGCAACGAGGGACAGTAACACAGTTACCCAAGGCTAAGACAGTAGTAGCAGCAGCAGCAGCAGCAGTAGTGGCGTTGGCACCATACACAGCACCCTTCACCCCCCTCCCCGTAGGTCGCGGGGATGGCTGTGGCTACGACGCTAACACCGACCTCATTTCCCTCGCTGAGAAAGGGCGTGCGGGCGTGGGAGGAGGTGAGGAGGAGCCCGTGGGCGTGAGTGTGGGTGTCTCATCGTCATCAGCCTCGTCCTCAGGGTCCACGACGAGTGGCGACGACGACCTGCTGACCCATCGGGCACTGCGCCACAGGGATCCCAGGTCGTACCGACAAATGTCCCCCAATCACTCGCCCTACGACGGCACCTACCGCCAGGTGAGTGATGCAACAGCTACTCCTGCAGGGACGCGGGCGTGGCCGTGGGAGGTTCTCTTGTGAGTGGCACGGGTGGTGATGTGCCTCGTGTGGGTGGTATGAATGTTAGAGTGAGTCATGTGAGTGGCGTGAGAGTTAGTGTGATTTTATGAGTGATATGAGAATTGATGTGACTTACGTGGGTGACACGAGTGTTACAGTGTGTCTCGTGTGGGTGAAGCGAGGAGGTGGAGTGAACCTGTGGGTGGCATGAGTATTGTAGTGACTCATATGAGTGGTATGTGACTCATGTGGGTGGTGTGACTTGTGTGGGTGGTACGGGCTTTGATGGGACTCAGGTGAGTGATGCTGGTGCAAGGTGGTAAGTCTTGCAGGTAATAACGGTTGATGTGGTGGTGATATTGACACAGTTGGTATTGCTGAGGGCCAGGTGGTGTGAGTGATGATGGTGAGTAAACCCAGTATTACAGAGGCTTGTATCTCACTCAAGGGGTCGAGGAACAGGTGGAAGACTCTAGCATCGCTTGAGATAGATTTTTGTTTTATTGAACATGTTTAAAATGAAAGCGATTGATGAAGAAGTTTCACGTGGATGTGATGAAAATGTAGTGTGAGGAACGTTGATCGAGTTGGAATGATAGGGTAAGAGAGAGGTTTGGTAATAAGACTGTGGTTGAGAGAGCAGAAGAGGGTGTGCTGAAATGGTTTAGACATACGGAGATAATGAGTGAGGAAAGGTTGACAAGGAGGATATATGTCAAAAGTGGAAGAGAAGGGTAATGGAGTAAAGAAGATTTTGAGTGATCAGGGCTTCATCATTCAAGAGGGTGAAATGTGAGGACGAGAGAAAGTGAATTGAATCGATGTGGTGTAGAGGGGGCCAAGTGCTGTCGGTGGATTGAACCAGGGTATATGTAATAGCCGGGATAAACCATGGAAAGGTCTGTGGGGCCTGGTTGTGGATGGGGGACTGTGGTTTCGATGCATGCCGCACGATAGCTAGAGAATGAATGTCAGGCAAATGAGACTATATGAGAGATTTGGCGGTGTCAAAGCCAACACTAAAGAGTGATGAATGGGATTATAAACAAGAACATTAGAAAGTTGAGGAGAACTGACATTCTTAGAATAGATCCTTTACGATCAGGAAAGCAGAACAATGTCATAAGCATACAGGGGAAACATATGTTTTGAAAACTGAGGGAAGATGACAGTAATGTGCAGCGATCCAGCAGTGAGGTTGGGCATCAGAGGAGTTGATTGTGTGTGTGTGGTAGTGTTGAATGAACGAGAGTGCCCAGTACTGAGAGAGCGGAGAATGGTGTGGTACACCTGAGAGAGGGGCAGGCAAGAAGGGAGGGAGGATACATCGGAGGAGTTACCTTGTACTCTACCGGGAATATTGTCCTAGTCTTAAGACTCAACATTATTTCGTATATATACAGGTGTATATGGTGTACATCATAGGTGTGTTCTTGTTTTGGATATAACTGTGTGTTGGTTTAGTTCATTATATTTGTTTTTTTGAGTATTTCTTTCCAATTCTACACCCTAGAACAGTAAAGTAAGCTGTACACTTAAGGACAGTTATGTAGAGAAGCACCGCACCATGTGTATGAGTCCAGAGGAGCAACACAAGACTGGCAGCTCCAACCATCTGCCCATATGCCCCGCGTCCGCTGGACAGTGGGGTGTGGTAAGTCGCTCTTATGTTACTCCTCACTTTACAAGATCCCACTCACAAGTTCCTCACTGCAAGATTGTTCTCGTTACAAGTCTTCCCCAACCCCTCCCCCGCTCACTACAAGTTCTCCCTCACTACAAGATTCACCTACAATTGTCCTCTGCAAGTTTTTCTTTACAAGCTTATCCTAACTACAAGTTTCTAACCAAACGATTCTCCTCAAAACAAGATTCTTAGCACTACACATTTCTCCTCGCAACACTTTCCTCCTCTACAAGTTCCCCTCACTAAGAATTACTCTTAACTACAAGATTCTCTTCACTACAAGATTCTTCTCTCTCTCTGAGTTTCTCATCCCTACAACTTTCTCCCCACCAGAAGTTCCTCTTCACTAGATGTTTCTCCTCACAACAATCCCCTTCCATTATCTCTGGTCGTAGACTCTACCTAAATTTGCTTGGTAGTGCCCTGATCCAATTATTCCAGAAACCTACTCGCGGCGTCCATAATGTTGAGGTTGGAGAAAAGTTTGGTACAATTGATTTTCGACAAATCATTTTTGAGGTCACTTTCAACACTGCACGTGATGTTTTGTTAACATGACAGTCGCGAAAAAAATACCTAATTTCAAACTTGCAAATTCTAATGCTCTTCGCATTGCTCATGACAGGCAAACCTGGGATGATATAGTCAATGAAAACGACATGAACGTAGCTTGGAAAAGCTTCAGTAAAACCTTCAAAGCAGTATAGTGGACCTCTGTGCCAATGCTTTGTAGACCACGATCTGTTTCTGAATCAAAGCTAAGGTGGTGGAACGGTGAAATGAAAGAGCGCCTGTTGTCTGAGAAAGTAGCTCGTAAGAAGCGCGAAAATACCAATAAGGAACATGATAAATCGTCAGCGAGGTAGCGCCAGGAACAGACGAAGAATGGCCACATCTGCTAACATCCATTCTTTAGCTGTCATGTGTAATGCAAGGAAACCATAGCTCCAAATCAGTTCATTGACAGCACGTCGACCCCTGTGTACAACATAGTTCCAATTCACTATATACCGTGCACGCCTTTCACCCTCCTGCATATTCAGGCACCGATAACTCAAAATCTTTTTCACTCCATCCTTCCACCTCCAATTCGGTCTCCCGTTTCTCCGTATTCCCTCCACTTCTGACTCGTGTATCTCATTGTTAACTTTTCCTATCCCATTCTCTCCATATGTCCAAACTATTTCAGTACACCCTCTCCAGCTCTGTCATCCACACTCTTTTTGTTACCACACTTCTCCCTTACCCTTTATATATATATATATATATATATATATATATATATATATATATATATATATATATATATATATATATATATATATATATATATATATACCCTAATCTAAGCAGGGTACCCATTTTATCAACCTACCCCCAAGGGAGGATGAACAGCTAGGTTGCCCGTTGAACGAAAATCTCTTATACGAACCTCCGTTAAAGATGAGGTCTCGCTTTACAAGTTCCTCCTCTACATTTCTCGTCATTACAAGATTCTCCTCTCTACAAGTTTTGTCCTCACTTATAAGGCTATCCTCACTACAAGTTTTGTCCTCACTAGTAAGTCTATCCTCACTACAAGTTTTGTCCTCACTTATAAGGCTATCCTCACTACAAGTTTTGTCCTCACTAGTAAGTCTATCCTCACTACAAGTTTTGTCCTCACTTATAAGGCTATCCTCACTACAAGTTTTGTCCTCACTAGTAAGTCTGTCCTCACTACAAGTTTTGTCCTCACTAGTAAGTCTATCCTCACTACAAGTTTTGTCCTCACTTATAAGGCTATCCTCACTACAAGTTTTGTCCTCACTAGTAAGTCTATCCTCACTACAAGTTTTGTCCTCACTTATAAGGCTATCCTCACTACAAGTTTTGTCCTCACTAGTAAGTCTGTCCTCACTACAAGTTTTGTCCTCACTAGTAAGTCTATCCTCACTACAAGTTTTGTCCTCACTTATAAGGCTATCCTCACTACAAGTTTTGTCCTCGCTAGTAAGTCTGTCCTCACTACAAGTTTTGTCCTCGCTAGCAAGTCTATCCTCACAAATTTTGTCCTCGCTAGTAAGTCTATCCTCACTACAAGTTTTGTCCTCGCTAGTAAGTCTATCCTCACTACAAGTTTTGTCCTCACTAGTAAGTCTATCCTCACTACAAGTTTTGTCCGCTAGTAAGTCTATCCTCACTACAAATGTTGTCCTCGCTAGTAAGTCTATCCTCACTACAAGTTTTGTCCTCACTAGTAAGTCTATCCTCACTACAAATGTTGTCCTCGCTAGTAAGTCTATCCTCACTACAAATGTTGTCCTCGCTAGTAAGTCTATCCTCACTACAAGTTTTGTCCTCGCTAGTAAGTCTATCCTCACTACAAATGTTGTCCTCGCTAGTAAGTCTATCCTCACTACAAGTTTTGTCCTCACTAGTAAGTCTATCCTCACTACAAATGTTGTCCTCGCTAGTAAGTCTATCCTCACTACAAGTTTTGTCCTCACTAGTAAGTCTATCCTCACTACAAATGTTGTCCTCGCTAGTAAGTCTATCCTCACTACAAATGTTGTCCTCGCTAGTAAGTCTATCCTCACTACAAGTTTTGTCCTCGCTAGCAAGTCTATCCTCACTACAAATGTTGTCCTCGCTAGTAAGTCTATCCTCACTACAAGTTTTGTCCTCGCTAGCAAGTCTATCCTCACTACAAATGTTGTCCTCGCTAGTAAGTCTATCCTCACTACGAGATTATCCTCACCACAAGGCTCTCCTCACTTCAAGTCTCTAACTACAAGTTTCTCCTCACTACGAGTGGTGAGTTTCACATGTGTTGTAAATCCCACATAATGACCTTCAGCTTGATTAAATCCAACAATGTTTATGTATATGAGTGTGAGAAAGAGTAAGTGTTGGGGGGCGAGGTTCAATGTGGGCACCAGTTACATTATCCCCCCATCCCCAGTCTCTCTCTCTCTCTCTCTCTCTCTCTCTCTCTCTCTCTCTCTCTCTCTCTCTCTCTCTCTCTCTCTCTCTCTCTCTCTCTTTCTCTCTCTCTCTCGTCGCGCAGTGAGCGTGACGTGTTAGCCCCATGCCTAATAGCACCATTTTGTGGGATATTCTCTCTCTCTCTCTCTCTCTCTCTCTCTCTCTCTCTCTCTCTCTCTCTCTCTCTCTCTCTCTCTCCCCTGCCGTATTCCTCTGAGTAAACATCCGACCGGGTGGATTTAAGATTATGATTCAGCGTAACATAATGGAAGGGAAGATCAGAGCTCATCTGGGAGTGATGGATCGAGGTGTTGACTTTATTATCCACACGGGAGTAAACAGGTGGAACAGGTGTGCGAAGGAGGATGTATCGGTCGGTCCAGAGCTGTTGTGTATATGACACAGAAAACGAAGTAAGAGAAAGCAAATATTTTTTTTTAGGAGAGAGAGAGAGAGAGAGAGAGAGAGAGAAAATGGGTGATTCGATCATACAGAGATGGGCGAATGAATGAAGAACTATTTTGTAGTACAATAGTCGTTATAGGAAGGAAAAATGGTAAAAAAAATAAAGTACTGGCTGTGGGAATGTTCGAGACTTAATTAAGACAGCATTAGCAAGTCAGAGACATCGAGTGGAGTGATAGTGTGATAATTCCCACTGAGAAACTGTAAAACATTGATGATAAATTCTGATGATAAATTCCGTCCTCTTGTCTATACCTTGTATGTTCACGTATCTGATTATCATTGTAATGTATTTTGCAGGTTTTGTGATGATTGTCTCTTTATAGACATGTATATTATTCTTTTCACTGTTCTCCTCTTCACTCGTAGCTTCAACTAATGATCTGTAACGTTAGGGAATTTCAAAAATACTAGAATGTGGGTATAAATCTTGTACAGGAAAACATTATCATACATCTATCACAAACAATATACAAATTTGTGTATTTGTGACAGCGTATTCCATGAAACAAAGTTACATATGGCTGTATGGTCACTGGTAAAACCTTTCACACAAATGACATACCTTGAGGGGAAGAAGAAATTCGGTTAGAGGCGAAAAAGGACAAACCGAAAATAAATCGGACAAAAATATACGAGAGCCCAAACAGCAAGTGAAAACGTTAATCAGTGAGCTGCGAGAAGTAATGCGAGACGTGCATGGAACAACGGCAGAAACATTTTAAAGAATACTTGACGTGTGGTTGAAATTAGCTATAACCCCAGATGAAGCAGGTATTGATAATTATGTAAATACAGAGCTGAGAAGGAGTGTCGCATACGTCAAGCACGACGTGCGGTGGTGGGTGGTGTGTGTGTCATCATATTTGAATCTAGCCTTAGCTGCTGCTTGGCAGGTACTCTCTCTCTCTCTCTCTCTCTCTCTCTCTCTCTCTCTCTCTCTCTCTCTCTCTCTCTCTCTCTCTCTCTCTCTCTCTCTCTCTCTCTCTCTCTTTCCGGTTGGTGGTAAGCAGCTACCGATCAGGGAGGTATGTAACCGGTACTACTGGGGATGATTAGGGACAGCTGCGTTGTGAGTCCATACTTTAGTGGCTGACAAGTTTTACTCCTTTGGCCCAAATAGCTGTCTATTGTTTTTTTTCCCTCACTCGCACACATAAGCTGCTGGCTTTCAGTCCACAAACATGTACAATCTGTCTATCGAACATATGTCAACACGTAACTCACAAGACTCGTTCTTCGTAACCCTTCATTTACGTACCTGTGGTTAGCACTACGCGGTAGCCCTGTCTATTGGCACACTTTCGTTGTGAGTAGGTACTCATAAGTACGTACTCTCTCTTCATGAATGAGAGACCAGAATTCAAAGAGCAGATTGGTAAGATAGCGCAATAAAGTCAAGTGATGGGTGACACGATAAGAGAAAACTAAATATGAAAAATGATTAAAGAAAACGTATTTGAGAGACAATAAACCTGTTAAGAGAGACTTCAGAAACACACCATAAACAAAATCAGGGGAATGGAACATACGATCTGAAGGAACTTTGAGCTTGACGTCAAAGCTTATATAGAAGACAAGAAAGATACTTGAGAGTTTATTCCTGGCGCCAAGTTGAAAAGATAAAGGTCATCATACTGGGCATAAGAGCCTCTCAACAAGGAAGGAGAAGTGTGGTTAAGTCTGCAATAATATCGTGGAATGTACCAAAAATATATCCGATATGAATATACAAGAATCCAGAACGGTGGAGGAAAAGAATTGACTATTCAATGCCCTGCCGAACAACGCACGAAATGTGCGCGGGACATGAACAGAAACATTTTCAAAGAAACTTAGAATAATGGCTGCGAACTCTCCCAGGTGAACCCAAGATTAGTAGTTTTTGTAAGGTATTTGAGAGTGGGGAAGAAATTGGACTATTAACAGCCAAGCAAGACGTGCAGCAAGGGCTTCATTCAAGCCTTGCTTATTGGGAAAACCTCCGTTGTCGGCACATAAGTAGGTGGGAACACATTCTCTCTCTCTCTCTCTCTCTCTCTCTCTCTCTCTCTCTCTCTCTCTCTCTCTCTCTCTCTCTCTCTCTCTCTCTCTCTCTCTCTCTCACCATCCATCTGGAGCTGTCAGTGGCTGAGTGAATGGAAGTTGGGAATGAACCAGGTTGTGTTTCACTCATCTGCTGTCCGACAGGAGTGCCGCGAGGATGGTACAGTCGGCGAGGCACTCCTGGTGAGGTGTGGCACTATAGAGGCAGGTTTTGCCTATGACCTGCCGACGAAGACGCTCACAGTCCACATCCTGCAGGCGAAGGACGTCCCCAGCAAGGAACGAGGAGGTGCTGCCAACACACAGGTGGGTGCACGCACGTATGCTCTCTCTCTCTCTCTCTCTCTCTCTCTGATTCAAGGTAAAAAAAAAACCAGATTAAATAGGTAAAGCGGGTATTTAATAGTTAGAGAACTAAAACCCAATTTAGGATTTTTTTTTTATGTCCATTTATGCTCATGATATCAGCGTTCAGTTTTCCTCAAGTAATATAAATCTGACGTCTATATTTGCATTGCCAATGAAAGCCCAAAGAAGTGGTTGCCAGATCTGATTGCCTCTGACCCTCACAGGTGCGGATTTTGCTGCTGCCGGCACGCAAGCAAAAACACAAGACCCGCATCCGACCAGGAGATAACCCACAGTTCAATGAAGCATTTGTCTTCACTAAAATCAACCCAGGTCAGTGTGAGGAGGAACGTATTGCAGTTATCATTATTACTATTATTATCATTATTTTCATTATTATCATTATTATCATTATCATAGTTATTGTATATTATTATCATTCTAATTATTGTTATTATTATTATTATTATTATTATTATTATTATTATTATTATTATCATCATCATAACATCAGGCCTCCTTCTGCATGGACTCTCTGCCTAGGGAGGCTCGCTCTACATTCAGTAGCAGGGAAGGGGTGAACTGCGTTAGAGTGAGGAAATTTCTCTACGAGGCTTTTCCGATTATATGATACCAACCTCTCCGATGGTAACTTTAATATATATATATCCTTTGCGGGACCCAAGAGTCGAACGCTTACTACTGGACCACCATTTGCTGCCCACAGTAGCCCATGTTCGACTCTCAGGTTTCACAAATGTTAGAAATTATTTAAGTAAACAGGTGGTGGTCAGCAGAGAAAGATATTTAGAATAAAGACCGCGAGTGTTGCGCAAATGCATAGAAAACAAGCGCTCCATCCACATGATGGCGGTCAAGGGCTAGGCTAGGCTCATTGCGCCACCGACACTTGCCTCCCCCCGAAACCCACGGCAGCGGTGCGTCCGTGGTGGACGGTGGCGACTTACTACCCTCCGCTACTAGTGCAGCAGCAGCAATCTGAGGTTACTATGTGAGTGAAAATTCACTTCTGGCGAGACTTTAGCGCTGGTAGTACAGTCTTTTCTATGAACTTATCTCACTCAAAACGAGTCCATATTTCCCTGCTTGTGGAGATAGCGCAGTCTTAGGATCCAGGAGTTTTTTTCAGAAAGTCCCCCGAGGTAAAGCCAGGATACTTCCTCAGGAAGAGGTCCTGGGGTTAATCATAAAATATGTGTATATTTTTTTCATGCATGTTCGTCATTTGTCACTTCTGTGTATGAAGGTGTTGATATTTCAGTTTCGGCTTATGTGATCGTAGCGCACATCTTTCATCCACGAAGATGCATAGAAGTTCATATGATTTGCAGAAGGTTCTCATTAAAAACTGTTGCCAAAATTGGCAAAAATTTCTGCCTGGGATGAAAGTCATAGATTTCATGTGCTTCTGTGATAAAACATGTATCTGAAAGTAGTTCGACACTTTAATTTTTAGGTTAATAAGTTTATATAAAATATATAATGAAAACAATTACTGTAACAAGTACGATCTTGACCCTTTGTTGACCTCGATGACCTTGAAAATGACTATGAAGGTCTAAATCAAGAACGACATCCAGGTACATATTAATCAGCAATCCTGGCATAATATATGACATCCTGTAACACGAATTGCCACCAACATTTTCTTATACTACTCTCTGCACTTAGAATAAGGTCCACTTATATCAAGTCTTTGAAGAAAAGATTTAGAATAGTACTCCTTTCCTTCCCTTTATGTTTCCCCTGATGTTCATGATAACCCCTTTACCCATACAGATGAAGTGCAGCAGCTTGGAGTTCGGCTGCGGCTGTACGGGTGTGAACGCATGCGGCGGGAAAAGATGGTGGGAGAGGTGATTGTCCCCTTCGCTTCTATCAACCTCACCCTCGGCAACACCTTCTGGCTCACGCTGGAACCTCGGGCTAACCTCGCAGTAAGCAACACTCGCACACTAGATATTGTAACGTAGCTACTCATCCCTATGGCTCCTACAAAGGGAAGCCTTCCAGCCTATGGTGTTCTCACATGTAGAGCTTTTGGTTGCCTTTGATGTATTGTTACACTCAGAGATATCTAGCTAGAAGAAATGTATATATATGTTTTGCAGAACAACGGTGTAAGTGTGCCGTATGGTCTGGTCACTTCAAAGAATTTCAGTGTTCAAAGGAGTCCTTCCTCTCCTTACTGCTGAGTGTAGCATAGCCTTGAAGCTGCAGGAGCCTCTGGACATAGAGTCCTGGGGTTATAGACGTAGGACCTCTTCGTGGAAGTGGTCCTGTGGTTGTATATAGATAATGATATTAATAATGATAAGTTTACTTCTAATTTCGTTCAAACGTTTTCGACATTTCCCTCGTTAGCGAGGTAGCGCATGGAATATACGCGGAACGGACGCATTCGCTCACATCCAGTCTTGGACTGTCATGTGTAATTCGCCAAAAACAAAGCTCCTTATCCACAACCAGGCCCCACAAACCTTTCCATGGTTTACCCCAGGCGCTACATATGCCCTGGTACTGTTTATTTACAGCTCGTCGACCCCTGTATATCACATCACTCCAGTTCACCCTATCCGTGTAAGCCTTTCACTCCTCTGCATATTCAGGCCCCAAACAGTCGCTTTTTTCACTCCATCCTTCCATCTCCAATTTTGTCTCCCTCTTCTTGTCCCCTCCATTTCTGACAACCTCTCTCTTACCTTTTTATTTCACCCTCGATCAAACGACCTCTCCCCATATACTGTTCTCAAACATTTCATTTTCCGCACATCCACCCTCCTTCGCACATGCTCACTGATAGCCCTTGCCTCGCATCTATACAACATACTCATGCTCGCCCTCCCAGATAACGAACTCTCTTTTCATGCATTTCCAGTCCTCCCCGAAACTTTGGCCTCTTACCCACCCTTTGACTCACTTCCGCTTCCATGGTTCCATTCCCTGCCATGTCCAATCCCAGGTACTTAAAGCACTCTACTTCCTCCAATATTTCTCCATTCAAGCACACCCCCAACTGACCGGTCCCTCTGCCCTGCTAAACCTAATGACCTTGCTTTTAATCAAATATTTACTCTCTTATCATCCCTTCGTACACAACACCCGACTCATTTTCTCACTCGAATCTGCCACCAGCGCTTTGTCGTTAGCAAACAACAACTGTCTTACTTCCCAGGCCTCTGACCCCCTCTCCACACTGCATACTCGTCCCTTTCTCCAAGACCCTTGCATTTACCTCTCACACAACCATGCTGACAACACACACCCTTGCCGCAGACTCGTCTTTTCTGGAAATCCTCTCCTCCTCTTTTTTTAATTTTCCAAAAGAAGGATCAGAGAATGGGGCCAAGTGAGGATATTCCCTCTAAGGCTCAGTCCTTTGTTCTTAACGCTACCTCACTAATGCGGGAAATAGCGAATATGTATGAAATTACATATTACAAATATATATATATATATATATATATATATATATATATATATATATATATATATATATATATATATATATATATATATATATATATATATATCACTCGTTTACTCATTGGCACTCTCTTCCAAACTTCATTTAACTCCTCCTTGTAGAATCATTGCCGTTTACGTACACACCGTCAGTGACAACCTGTAGCGAAGTGTGTGAACATAACCCCCTCCTCTCCTCTCCTCCCCTTCAGCGAGCTGAGAGCCGAACAGAAGTGAGCAGCTTGACGCGCAGTGACTCCACGGGATCAAACCACTCTGTCCATAGTGGCGTCCCAGAACTGCTGATTGGCCTCACCTACAACGGCACGACTGGGAGACTGGCTGTGGAGGTCATAAAGGGGTCACACTTCAGGTGAGGTTCACTTTTCGCCTTGTTTTCATTTTTCTGGTTAGCCTTGCAAGGCGCATCAGATGGTGTCTATTACGCCTTCAAAGTCTACTTATCAGGCTATCTCTCTATAGTTTTAGATGGCTTGGATCCCAGTGTTGTTGACTGGGAACCATTTGTGCCATGAAAAGTGAACGGTATAAAAGACTGGTAAAACTTATGTGAAGATTGGCTTACTTTGTAAGTACATGTATAACTTACGTGAAGATTGGTTTAATTTTTAAGTACACGTATAACTTATGTGAAGATTGGTTTGATTTTTAAGTACACGTAAAAGTTATGTGAAGATTGGTTTAATTTCTAAGTACACGTAAAACTTAAGTGAAGATTGATTTAATTTGTAAGTACACGTAAAACATATGTGAAGATTGGTTTAATTTCTAGGTACACGTAAAACTTATGTGATGATTGGTTTTATTTGTAAGTACACATAAAACTTATGTGAAGATTGATTTAATTTGTGAGTACAAGTAAAACTTACGTGAAGATTGGTTTAATTTGTAAGTACACGTAAAACTTATGTGAAGATTGATTTAATTTGTAAGTACACGTAAAACTTATGTGAAGATTGATTTAATTTGTAAGTACACGTAAAACTTATGAGAAGAGCTTGTTACACGCTTTACTGTCTGTGGTGTGATGTTAGTGTAAAAGATTATGAATATATCTGGTTATGCCCAACCACCACACACACACACACACACACGTTGTATGTGGGACATGATATCATTAACGTCTGACATTTATCTGTCTGTTTGTCTGTCTGTCTGTCTCTATACACAGTCTTGTCAACACGATAACTCTAGGGCAATACATGGTAAGAAACTCTAGGTACCCCCTGTGGTAACTTAAGAATAGTACATGATGGAGACTCTAGGTACCCCCTGTGGTAACTCAGGAACAGCACATTATAAGAAACTTTAGGTACCCCTGTGGTAACTCAGGAACAGTACATTATAAGAAACTCTAGGTACCCCTGTGGTAACTCAACAACAATACTTGTTAAGATTCTGCAGGCACCCCAGTGGTAACTATAGATTTAGGGACTTATAATTGCGTGAATTGTGCATACAAGATTTTTTTTCTTTTATTCTTTCAAGTGGTATCACTCAGGAATGCTGAATGATGGCAAGGTCAGATTTATTACATACATGTGTTAGGCAGAGAAAATTATCATGGCATACTTAAGTTTTTCCGTGTAATAGGCTCATTATTTTATATTTTTCGTCCTTTACATTTAGTTCATGGAGGGACGTTTAAGCAGTACCTGTGTTTCTTGTTTTCAATTGCATATTGCCGTACATTTTACCAACGTCCATGCAGCAATATCACTGTATAGTACACTGATGCATGCTGGGATAACAAGTGCATGGCGTAAGTAATCTTGTGCATTACCAGACGGCTTTCTATTAGGAGAAAAATGTTTGCGCTAAGGGTTCAGGCAATTTTTTTTCATGGAGGCTACAGATACATTTTTGACAATATACATGATGTCATTTAAAAGGGCTTAATGAGCATATATATATATATATATATATATATATATATATATATATATATATATATATATATAATTTTTTTTTTATTATACTTTGTCGCTGTCTCCCGCGTTTGCGAGGTAGCGCAAGGAAACAGACGAAAGAAATGGCCCAACCCCCCCCCATACACATGTATATACATACGTCCACACACGCAAATATATATATACATATATATATATATATATATATATATATATATATATATATATCTCCTGCCCCAAGAGTTCTTTCTCTTCATCGGTGTGGTTCACAGGTCATAAGGTGTTGTGATATTGTACGTGCGTCTATGTGCAGAGATTTCAGGGCAAATCAGTAGTGAGTGCTTCATGTCTTGTGTAAGGTTGTTGCATCGTAGGCATGAAGGGTCTTAGATGTTATGAAACGATGTTTGTAGTGATGGGTGACGTCCAAAGCATAAGCAGGAGTGTGATTCGTGCTTGTCTGGGGAGTGTGATTTCTTATGGGTGTATGTCTGGTGGATTGGAGTTAAAGACTGAGTTGGAAGGTCGGTTGTGTAGTACTTGATAGGTTATTTCACTGTGAATGTGTGTTTTGCCATTGTTATACTCGTATTTGATAAGGGTGGAGATCGTTGGTTAGAGGTTTCTGAAGTGAGGCAAGGGGAGAAGGTTGATGGACATGATGAGGTTTAGGAGGGGCTGTGAGGGCATGAGCTGTAGGTGGAAGTTGCAAGCGGGGGAGGAGTAGGGCAGTCAGTGGTCGCTGGACATGTGTTGGAGGGTAGGTTGTTGTGGGGGGGGGGGGTGCGAGCGAGGATGAGGTGGACCAGGATGGCCAGGGAAGGAGCTGGGGAAAGCAGGCTCTAGTGGTGAGATGGTGTGGGGTAAAGTCTTGGGCGATCCATTTTCTAACGTTGTATCTCCCCCCTGAGTATTGCGTTTTCCTCCAGTAAGGCTCTGAGTGCAGTCTTACTTTCACCGTTGTCACTTTGTTTAATCTTTTCCTAGATTACTACGGTTTACCATAAAATCCTTAATAAACGTCGACCACAGGGTGTTCATAGGTAGTGAGTAGCTGGTGGTATTGTGATATGAACTGAAAGGTAAAAAAAGAAATGTAAAAATGTGAATACACCTAATCTAAAGAGAAGCACTTATCGATGGTAAGGAACTGTGATGTTGATTGCCTATATACTGCTAGATGGTGATCATATTAAGGATTTCTCTCACTGTGTCCCATCCTAGTTACTTTACCACTGCTTGGGGTGGATTTTATCTGCAGTGTATCAGAACAACCAGGGAGCCTAATGAGGTCCCCATAAGGCGTTTCGTTCTTATCCATTTCTTAATCATCCTTCTTTGCGGTATAATGTAAAATGCGCTGTGACAGTCCAGATTAGAATTATCTAACCAGATATCTGAAACACTTCACCTCTTCCAATTTTTCTCCATTCAAACTTATATCCCAATTAACTTGTCCCTCAACCCTACTGAACCTAATGACCTTGCTCTTATTTACATTTACTCTCAACTTTCTCCTTTCACACACTTTTCCAAACTCAGTCACCATCTTCTGCAGTTTCTCACTCGAATTGACCACCAGTACTGTATCATCGATGAACAATTGACTCACCTCCCAGGCCTTCTCATCCCCAGCAGACTGCATACTTGCCCCTCTCTCCAAAACTCTTGCATTTACCTCCCAAACCTCCCTATCCCTGAACAAATCAAACAACCATATGTGTGTGTGTGTGTGTGTGTGTGTGTGTGTATTATGAAAATTGTGAAGATGATTAAGCAGTGGGGAAATGCATGGTTAGAATAAAGAAGTTATCCCATGCAATTTAACACAAGGTCCTCTTCAAGGAAAATAATACAATAGGGAAATTTCAAGCTTGTATACATATTATATTGGTCACCTGGTTGGCCTCCAATGCATTTTGTCTCTGAATGGCCATACCGGTTCACTGAACCCACCTCTCTTTTCCTCCCTGACCACTTAAGTATGAATATATGACCTGACATCTCTGCCCACTAGATGAAAGCTGATTTGGTATTCAGGTAATTTGCTGCTTTTGATGCTTTCTTTGTTCTTCCCTTTAACCCATACTTCACTACTTGTGCTATGTGCCATCTAGGTAGATGCCCCTTCCCATCCATGTGTACAATGACAGCACTTGATATATTTTGGTGCCTTAAGTTAGTTTTGTGGTCAGTAACTCTTCTTCTTAATCCTTATACAGTTTCACTATTTGGAGTCCATTGTAGGGGATCTTATAAATGATGCTGGTTTTGTTGCTAGTGTTATCCTGTCCACTTTGCTTAAACCTTGTAATATCCTGATTTTCTTTTCTACCAGTAAGGGAATGTTTGAGCTCTTCTTATTAAGGTATCACCTATGACACCTATGCCACGAGTGAGGCACTAATAAGTTGTTTAAGAATGTCTAAAGTTTGTTAAAATAAAACAAACAAATTCTAACTTAACTAAGCTAATTTAGAAAACCATTGGGAGAGGAGGATGTGAACCCTCAGGTGGTCCTTTGCTATTTACCAAAATGTTTGTTTTGGTATTAGCTTCTTCCTGTTTGTGAATTTGTCATATTGTCTTTCCCTATTCTCCTTGTAAGGTATTAGTGCCAAATTTGGATGAGAAAAAGAATACCTTAGTATGATCTACAAGCAGTTCATCTGCTATACCCTAAACTATGCATAACTTGTTTGTTTGGTCACCTTTTTTGAAGGAAACTATCAAAGCTACAGGCCATACCAAACAAGAAAATCACCAATTTCTTAGCAACTTACAAACATCAATCACCTTCACAATAAAACAAAAATTCTTTCAGTACAATCTCAGCTCAGTGTTCTCAGCTTTCACCTCTTTGCAACAGCATTAGCCCCTTCTCATTCATACTACTCCATAATTAACCATCAATTCAAAGTAGAAATATAAAGCTTACTTCTGCTTCACATCACAACAACACATATTTACAGATTCCTCTCCTTAACAAAGCCCACTCAAAATGAATTGACAAACACTGAACTACCTTCCGAGCCCATTCTTAAATACTACTCCACCAGACATGCATTTATCTGAAATCACACTCTAGGCATTTAGGAATTATACTTTCTTGTCTGAATTCTAGTCACCATCCATTTATCCAGCTCTACCAACACCTTTGTGACCAAAATGCAAGTTCCACAGTAAAGACAACTTACCCTGACCCTGCAAAGGCAACTACAAAAGACCATCACACTTCTTGACCTTCAGTACTATAAAAGTCCTTCATATCTTTTCTAACAAGTTTCATGATTAGTTTCAAGTTATGGTTTCAAATTTTTACAAAGTTTCGTCACAAAAAACATCATTAGGTCTTGACTACCAACAGGGCAACCACAGGCAGTCTGACGTGTTATGTCAGGATGTGTTCATTGTGACTTTGATGTACCAATCCAATTAGTGCTGCTGGAACCCTAGAAGGGGATCTTAGGGTAGGAAGGTGAAGGTAAATTTTCACCTATACCAGTGTCTTGAACTTTAGTTTCTCATTGCTGACTTTGCTAAAGCATGCTGGATTTTGATTTGCTAAGGGTCCATGCTCTTATTCATATTCATTCCATGGTAGGGTGGGACATTAGTCACCAGTGATTCTTTAGTTATTTTGTATGTACAATAATATTATTAATATAGTTGCTTTTTTTTACGTCTTCCATATTTAGTACTGAAAGTTACAGCAGCTCATTAAGTTTTTAAGAACAGTACCCCACTTTTCTTAATTTCAAGATAGCTTCAAGATAGCCAAACAAAATTAGTTTATCTATGCTAGATTTATAACAGTAATGCCATTTCTGATTGCTCAGGAACTTTCCCATATTTTTGACACGTCAAAATATTTCCAAACAATGATATTGGACTTGTGGTGATGTGTAAGTTTAACCTGTTGCATGTTTGAAATATTAAATATAATTTACTGTTGATGGAAGCTAAAGTAGATGCATTGCCTCTTACATTCTGTATGCAGCACTTCATTAAATATAATTTATTTTCTTTAGCATGTTTGTGAATTATGCAAGTATTGTCATCAGATATTTAGTAAATGCTATTATTATTTGAGAAGGTAGTGCATCTCATGCAGTAATGTTGTAAGTGAAGGTGATGCAGCCATCCAGCTGACCTGCATCACTCCCTATGTGTTGCAGTAACGACGTGGACAGTGTTATACCGCCGGGGCTGTGGCGCGTCTTGCCCCAGGATATTCGTCGAGTGGGGCCAATCATGAGGTTCACTAGCCATCACTGTGCCCAGTCTTAACTTAGCCTTGACCAAGGATAAACTCATGTTAACTTCATCTTGTGGTGAAATAGTCCCATGTTAAGATAGTCCCCATGTTGAAATAGATCCATGTTAACATAGTCCTAATGTAAAATTAACCTCATGTTGAGATAGTCCTCATGTTGAGATAATCCTATTCAAGATAGACCCAAAATAGCCCCTTATTAAAATAGTTTTTTGTTGACATAATTCCACTTCAAAAGGAATCAATATAGTCCCACATTCAGATAGTCCCATATTGACATAGATGTAGTCTTCATGTTCATTAGTTTGGTAGATAACCCCATGGTCAAACCTGTCATTGAATGGCCAGATTATCAGGTCCAAGTCCTCTCCACTTCTTAGAAGTGTATGGTTTCATCAAAAGAAAGTAGTAGGATATATATATTTCAAGTATATAAACCAGATTGAATAACATGTTTTGTATGAATGTTTGGAGTAACCAGATGATTTTCATAAGTTGCAGGACTAAAAATAAAAAGTAGTGATGAGGACATGTGACTTAACAGAGCAGATTCTCCTAAACCTCCACCTTCACTCACAGAGATATACCATCAATTGTTAGGATATGAAATCAGCAGGTTGGGCACCCCTTTCCCTACTCTTAACTATAACACTAGTAGTATTAATGTGAAAATGTCTTTACTCTCATTCTCAGATTTAGTTGTAAAAATGGTGATATAAGACTCACCCACAGCAGGTTCTTTCTCCCCTCTCCTACATGAGGTTATTGTCATATATTTTGACAGTAAGACATGCAAGACTATGGAGAGCAGTGGATCAAGGCCTTATCATATATCAGTAATACTATACTCGCAAACCTATATAGTGTGAGAAATTAGCTATTCACATTTAAATTCCATGCCTGCATTTTGTGCGTTCTGTACTAGACTTAGCACCTAGTGGGACAGCTAACAAAGTATCTCATAATTGTTATTAAAGATAAACTTGGAAGTTAGCATATGTTTATCTTCATTTATAAGCATCTTATTTGTTTACCAAAATGTTGCTCTCATGTTTTCTCCTCATTCCTCATAAATCATATTCTCAGTGCTCATAATAATTGACAAACAACAGCATAAGGCCAAACAGTTTAATGATGTTGCAGTTCTCACTACAATTTTTCATCTTTTTTTTCACAAAGCTACTCACAGATTAGGTTAGATATCACAGAATAATACAAATTACATGACAGCTTAAACCAGGGGAGTGTTTGATCCAGTCTGGAAGTATGAGATACTGGGTTAATATTCTCCTATTTTATGAGGCAGTCTGTAGCTAATGATATGATAAGTCCCAGGATATATCAGTACTTTGCTTTAGCATAATTAAACTTATTTTGAGATTCCATGTTAACCATATCCACAGACATTAATTTTCAAACAAAAGTCTAATGCCTGTGACTACATCCACTTTGCAAAAATATCATTTGAATGAAATGATAGTGTTTCAGTCTCAATTCATGAGTAACACTGCCTAACACCTATTGCTCTTAACTTTTCTGTCACACAATATGTTGTGAAACAGGAGGTCTTGATTTTTTTCTGTTCTCCTCGACTTGTATGAGCTTATTATAATCAGATTTAGTTGGTAGTGCTTTATGGTACAGAAAATAGTAAAATTTACCATTAGATGTGGTCTTTTTAGTTTTTTTCCATCCTATTAATGCTTTCAGTGTTGGCTAAACATCCTGCTTCTTTTGCTCTGTGCATCTTATAATATCTGTATGTAGGTAGTTAGTGTTACACAAATATTTTTTGTTCACATTTTTTGGCTTATTGATAGCAACACTTAATGCATTTAAACCAGAAGTAACAGTCTTATGTATGTGTTGTAATTTAGAGCATTTTTGAATTTCAGAGTATTGCTACAAAACAGGGAAGAGGTATGGTCTGATTGTTCATCAGTACAGATGGGCGCATAGCATCATAAAAAGGCTTCTTATGAATTTATGTAGCACTTTACAAAATGAATGCATTTTATTCATACATGATACTGATAGATATAATCCTTCTTGCATACAGTATTGTACAGATTCAGAGCATTTTATAGGTGTTTTATGCAAGGAAATATCATTACACAAGAATACATTATGCAGTTAAATGTCATCATATAGCAATGCAGCAGTGTAACAGTTAAAACTCCATCACTTAGTTATGTAGTTTTATGCATGCATGCCCTGAGCATTACATACATACTTTACAAGGGAAAAAATCACTATGCAATTACAATTTAATCATACACATGGGTGTATAGAATACAGTATATTCTGTTAGATTTATGTTATGTTGTTCATAATGTTCATTGAAGGAGGAACCCTGTAGGTGATATAAAGATAGTATTGAAAGCCATTCGTAGAAAAGTTAAGCTCCGTATTTCAAGTGGTTTGACACTAATTCCATTCAGTATCATGTCTGGTCAGACTATGATCTCTCTTTCACATAGAGGTAAATTGACTTACATATCTTAGGATGTTATTTTTTAGATATGTGTGTCACTGTTGTGTGGAAAATTCGACTATAAATTTTGTATGATGATTGGGAAAAGAGAAACATACCAGGGCCTCATAGATTGGGGGATACCATGCAAAATGATGTGAGAACACTGAGAATTGATTGCCTCATTTTGAGAGCATTTCATTGGAGTTTTTTTAACCTTGTGACTCTGAAAATTTTTTCTTGTTTTAGGAAGATCATTTAGAGTAAGTAGTAAACAGTATTGTCCATCTTTTGAAAGACTCATTACAAGTGAACATGGTTTACTACAGGCAATATAGAGAGATGTCTTAGAAACCAGATCACCCAATTGAGTGGAAGGAATGTAGAGCTGCAATTATTCATAGATTAGTGCTGAAATTTTATGAGGGAGGCTAGTGAAATAACTAACATTCTTTATTTTTTTGGAGTGTATGTTTGTGGACTATGCCAGCAGGCCACATGTGCATGAGGCAGAAAGAGAAGACAGCAACCTTGGCCAAAGGAGTGAAGCTCGACATCCACTGAGGTGTTAGCTCATTGCACTAACCCTCCCAATACCCAGGCAGATAACACCAGTATTACCTACCTAGTAGGTGGCTGCCTATCACCTATATGCCACCTATGCTTGATGACATAGAAAATTCAGGAGATGGCCCCACAAGTGTAGAACTCTTTCCCTGTACTATTCAAGTAGGTAATTACATAACAAAAGATGATTAGATAATGAAGGCACAATCTAAAAGATGTTTGAGTTAGTAAAGCAAGCTCATCTTGTTCTGAAATGAACAAGTTTTGATCGTGAGAGTTTAGCTATGAAGAGATGAACTAGGAATGTAGTTTCTGATAAGGTAGAGAATCTGGAAGGTTTAGATATACAGAATATGTTTAGAAAAGCATCTTGTGCCAGCATATTACTGAACATATTAGAATCAAAGGGCCAACACACCATTATTGTTTGATATCAGTTTCATGTGCAGTAGCCAGCATAGTGAAAACATGAGACATTGTACCCCATTTGAAAAATATAGTTGAACTTTGTTAGAATTTGAGACCCTTATGTGGTTACTTAGGAGATATCATTGAAAGCAGAGAAGAAACAACCCAAAAAGATACATTTTCATGTGTACAGAGTTCAGTACTTTCTATAGATAAACATGAACTATGATAGGATATGGACTACCTCATTTAAAGTATAGAACCTCTTCAAGAGGTTGTGATTTCTATGATGGGGAAGCCAGTTGAAGTTATACATTGCAGGAAGTGGAATAGAGTTGGTTATAGAGGGGAATGATATGGTTCACAGGATGTCAGAATGTCAAAGGAAATAGAGGTGTGAGGTGTACCATTACAAAAATATAGACAGCGCAGCAATCAGACAGCATTTAAGATGCATTATGAGGGCAAGAAGAGAATACAGTAGAATAAGAAAAGAAAATAAGAAAAGGAAAAAAATAAAAAAATGGGAAAAGCAAGTAGTAGTCTGAGACTTATATCTTTACCTGGAGCATATCGTCAGTTAAAGGGTAAACAATTACTAAAGAAGTCAGAGTGAATAGTTCTTGAACTAATTCAGAGACGCTGACTCACATTTTGAGGTATCATTCAGAAATTCAGTGAAAGAGGTATTAGTATTAGGGGAATAGAGAGAGCTTATCCTGTGCCTGTTTTTTAGAAAGAAGTTAGAAATGGAACTTTTGGCTAGTATCACTAACAATGAGTGTTTGAAAAACATTTGAAAAAGTCATTAAGAAAGCAAATGGATGAGAACCTGTAGAAGAGAAACTATATAAGAAATTGGCTTCTATAGGATACCTTAAAAGAATCTACAAATCAATATATGACACATGTAGGCTTCTTAGGAAACTAGAAATATATTGAATGTATTTTTCTGATAGTAAGTTGGTCTTCTTATTAATAAGCGTCCAGAAACACTCAGCACACTATCTGAGACGTTGTATAGTTTCTCACTGGAAAATGGGATTAGTGCTCTGGGAATGGATGACAAAGATGTTTTATCCATCTTTAGGGCTGGTATCACCAACTTGCATCTGCAGGTTTCACTCTGTACTGCCTTTATCAATTGATGAGTGACCCATGTGCCTGAGTATGTATGTAATTACTAATTTTCAAATGATTGTTCATACATGAAAGGGAAGGAGTTCTTCAGTCACCACATCCCTTGAACTTTCTCTCAAAATCATGCAAAATTTTAAGTTTCTGCATTTACACTCATTATTCAGTTTTATTCCATTAATGCATTAATTATATACTCAAAAAAATCTTTTTTACATCTCCATCAAGTTTCTTGCTCAATGACATGCCCCAGTGTAGGCCATATTGGCTGAAAGAAAAAAGATAAGGAGGAAGGAAGTAGAAATTGAATAGGGCTCTGATCTGTAGACCCAACTACTAAAGGAAGAAATTATTCAATGAAGAGCAAAAGAAAAAAGAAGAAAAAAATCCATAGTTTAGCTGTTAGAGGGAGAAGGATGCATCATAACAGCCAATCCTTGAGTGACCAGTCTCCAAACAAAAGGTTTGGGAAGCAGCAGCCAAACTTGCGCCATGGGTCCAGACCTTGGAGGTGGAGACACATGAAAATAGTTCTTAAGAACAATGGCCAAAATGATATCTGTAGAATAAAGAGAGAGCGGCAATATAAACTAATATGGAAAACTGGAGAGAGATGATGCCAGGAGAATGATTGAGACAGAAGCATTTGATTCCACTCTATTTAAAAGAGAGTGGAGGATGAGCCACCAGATGTATGAGCAGTATTCTGTACTTGAGCGAATAAAACCTCTGTCAGTGTGAAACAGCTTCTTAAAAGAAAATTTATTTATGTCACCTTTACAACACTCCCAGCTTTTGAGAAGCAGACTTTGTGATGTTGATTATTTGATTATGTGGGCTTTCCAAGACGGATGGAGGATATCATTATACCCAGTATGTTGATATTATTGTGGGGTTGAATTGTGGTGTTTTAAAATTTTAACAAAGGGAAACAAATGATTCTTAGGAAGAGATGTAGGGAGAGATGGCCTTTTTGCACTATCATATTTTATGACGTTATTGCTTCCCTAATCTGAAATGCTGCACAGGTCTGAAATGAGAGAGGAAATGTGACCAGTATGAGAAAGAGATCAAGTATTAAAGTGGAGAGGGAAGGAAAAATTAGTTGAAGTATGTAAAGTGGAATCATTAGCTGGAAAATGAATAAGGTTGGAAGTAGAGGAGAGAAGCTAATTTCTTGTGAGAAGAAAAAAGGGTTAAGTGATAGGAAAGAACCCTGAAGAACACCACTATTGATAGGATAAGAGGGGGGAATCGCTCCATTGATTACTGCTGGGTTGGAAGAACCTGAGAGGAAACTGTGAATTAGAGAACAGAGAAAAGCAGTGAAACCAAAGGAAGGGAGTTTAGAAAGCAAAGACTTATGCTATACCATGCCTTGGGGATGTTGAGGGCTACGACCAAAGTCTAACCAAAATCCATGAAGGGGAAGAACAAGAGGTGAGTCATATACAAGAGAAGATTACCGGTAGACCTAGCACTGTGAAATCCATACTGGTGATCTGATAGAAGGGGATGGAGTACTAAGTGTTTGAGAAGATGAGAATACAGGAGAGTTTCAAAGATTCTGGAGAGAGCAAAAGTGAGAGCACTGAGGCAATAGGTGTAGGGTAAGAGAATACTTTCAAGGAGAAGGGAAACCCTGGGTTTTTAGACAGATTCAAAATAGTTGAGCAAGGATTGGTGCTATCTCAGAAGCACACTCCCTTAGAGCATAGGGAAGTATGTCATCTGAGCCATATCCCTTGTCCACTTGGATCTAGGATAGTACTTGGAAGACTGTTCACAAGGAGAATGTAGGAGATGGCTTAGGTTCAGAAGGAGGTGGTGGGGGCATAGCTTTAGAATCTGAATCATCCAAAGTTGAGTAAGAGGGAAAAAAGGTACCAAAAAAAAATTATCAGTCAGAGTTAGCAACAGATTGATCTGGTCAGAAAAGAGGAGGAATGGTGAAATTACAGAAGATATGGAGGTTCTTTTAGTTAAGGACCTTAAAGATGTGTCATTAGAGGTCAAGTCAGCACACTTTCTTTTTATGAAAGTGCACTTGCAATGATTTGAAGGAGAAGTGAAAGAAGGGTGGATGTCTAGGAAAGGGAAGAGTTTCATGGTCCAGTACACACCATCCCTGACATCTGATCAGGAGCAATCAAACCATGATTGAGGAGAAAAAGGTTTAGAAGAAGAGAGGATGTACGATTCTGTCCCAGCCAAGATAACCTCTGTAATGCATTCAGCACAACATGAGTCACCCCGACCAGAGATGCAGTACCCATCTCAGGGAAAGTCAGTGAGTAAGCTGCACAGGGATAACCACTGAGCTCTCCCGATGTACCAAAGTTGGCATTTTAAAGAGAGGATGAATGGTGGATGTTCCCATTTAGAAGAAACAGAAAGAAGATTGAGGTCAGAGGGCCTTAAGTGGGCAGATATAGTGTATGTGTTGTGGGAGGGTTCAGAGGCTAAAGACAAAAAGTCAGGTGTATTAGAAGTGGTTATGGCAGTCAGGAAATTGGGTAGGGTGTTTATTCAGTTGTTCCAAATTGTTAAGGAGGGAAAGAGAAAAGGCCCCTGCTCCACCAGGATCATCCTGGTTACAGCCTAACCAACCCTTGTGGCGTACAGTGAAATTCTTTACACAGAGTCTCAACACATGGATGAATTGAGAGCAAAGTTTAGTGGTAAAATAATAAATGGTTAAAGAGTTGTACATACAGGAATTTTGGGGAAAATAAAACACAAGAGCAAGGGAACAGGAGATGGAGATATTAAGCCAGATGGCTTCAAAGTTAGGAGACGAATACCCAAAGTTCCATAGCCAAGTAATAGATGATTATGTTGTACAGTAAGCACTAAGTCTTCCCTTGGAGCAGAAACAATGGTAAAGATTATATAGTTGAGATCTAGTTGTTCAGAGGTGGAGCAGCACTGGACAATTGGATTTTAGAGAGAAGAAAAAGATCAGGGGAGGAGGTAATCAGATTGCATTCAACAAAGGGAAGGTTAGAATTAAGGGCATGAATGTTGCTGAAATAAATAGAAAAAGAGCCGGGTCTAGGAGCAGTATCTATGGAAATAGGGTGGTCAAGTGGGTCCTGAGATCCACCTAACTCCTTTCCATTGGTGGCACTGCTCTGAATCGGTACCAGAGAATTCTGTAATAATTGTACTGCCTTGCTTTATGGAGTTTGCAAAGCAATAAAGAAATAGGAAAGGACATAAAGCTGTGTGTGAATTATGTGTTGTCAAGAGTTGTGAATGGAATATTGTGGGAGTGGGGTTTGATGCCAGCAAATCACATGTAGTTAAAGCAAAAAAAATGAAACAGTGATCTGGGCCTGTTGCTATTGACCTCATTTTGCTTCACTTAAACATATTTAGGTAGGCACCATACCTTTAGGCAAGACATTTACTTTGATTAGGAAGATTAACAGTCCAAAAACAGAACCTTCGGGCACTCCATGGATGACCTTGACCCATTTGGAGAAGGCTCCTTGGACATATGTTCTTTGTTCCCTTCCCTAAGATAATCCATCCATTAGAGGAACTTTTCTCTTACAGTACCTCTACTTGGTATTCAAGGCAGTAATGTGTGTGTGTGTGTGTGTGTGTGTGTGTAATCATTTATATATACAATACAGGGAGAAGGTTCTGCTCTGATGGGGTTCCTGTCTCCTGAAGAAGCCTTTTAAACCTTTATATGCTGCCAGCACTCACTGCCTCATTGGCTAGTTTAACCCAACCATTCATCACCCTTACACTAAACAAGTACTTCTTAACATCCTTCCTAACTAGCTTTTTACCCAGTCTTTTGTTATGGCCTCTGGTAAACTTTGATGCTGCATCTCTTTGAGGAGATGGCAACATCGTCCAGCTGATTTAGAAACTTTGTAGCCCTTAGCCTCTCATTGTAGATCAGATCTTTCATTTCAGGTATCATTGTAGTTGCTATACTCAGTACCCTCTCAAACAAATCGTTGTGTGTGTGTATGATTACTATGTATGATTATATGTGTTAAATATTTGATGTTATGAGGAGTGAGTCTTAAACTCTCATCACCCCTTCTCAACCTTGGATATTTGTATCAATACTTTTTTGTAAGTTTTTACACACACACACACACACACACACACACATACACACACACACACACATACACACACACACCCCAACCCAAGCCAGGTATTTGTGTGTGTAATTGTAATTACCTCAGTAATTACTCATTTGTACTGTGTGGGGAGGGAGTTTTACACTCATGTTAACCCATCTCTTGAGTATCCTCTAATACATGTGTGTGTGTCTGTGTCTATAAAAGAATGCGAGACACACTATGGAAGAGATATTCATAGTGAGGAATTGAGTGGGGTGAGGGATATATCAGATGAAGGTGATAAGAGAAATTGTGATGGGTCGAGTGCAGTAGAAGTATTTTCTCAATAATGGAGATGGCCAAATGAAGAAGTTGGTCTTCCTCAGTGAATCAACATTGTGTGTAAAAAAGTAAGAATATCATTTGTAAGTATGGAGTTCGTATTTCACTTCACCACAATGGGCATCAATTAAGGATGTACGTGAATGGAGTAATGATACAGCACCCCATCTATATTGTAATATCTAAGGCAAATGGTCTCATTCATTTTTTGAGTTTATATTTGTAATTAAAAAAGTTGATGGTTTTTAGTTTCTATTTCATACATTTCTAATGTACTATTCAGACTGTATTATTGGGAAACGAGATTGAAGTAATGACAACAAATACAGAGATAGAAATCTAAAAGTTAGAAAATCAAAATTCCAAGAGGAATTCAGCCTTTGTTTGAATGAACTGTTCATATGAAGTCCAATTTCTGTTGAGTGACCTGACATTATGTAGGGGAATACCTGTATTGAAATACATCCGTTGAAAGTGGGAAGGCTTAAAAGGAGCTCAACCTGTCCAGGGTTTATGGACTAAACTGCATCTCATCATTTGTATTTGAAGAACGTGCTGAGACACTTCTCAAAGCACATATCATATGTTTATAAAGAAAATACCCCCCTCCCCCCTAAAAAGAAAGTTTACTTTCCATTATATTCATATGAAATACTTTCCATTACATGAGTATGAAATGATGTTAAGTTGATAGGGTAGGGCTCTGCCTGGCAGCGTAGATGCTTTTTGTTCATTTAAGCATGCAATGATTTTGGATGTTTTTCTGGTGTGATGTTATTACATACAGGACAATCAATTTCATTACACACTTTATTGTTTTTCCAAACATGATCCTACACATCCCATTCATATATAATTACATACTAATTTGTGGTCCACTGCAATACCATCCAAACCTGCTGCCTTGCCGGCTTTCATCTTCCGCAAAGCTTTCACTACCTCTTCTCTGTTTACCAAATCATTTTCCCTAACCCTCTCACTTTGCACACCACCTCGACCAAAACACCCTATATCTGCCACTCTATCATCAAACACATTCAACAAACCTTCAAAATACTCACTCCATCTCCTTCTCACATCACCACTACTTGTTATCACCTCCCCACTTGCGCCCTTCACCGAAGTTCCCATTTGCTCCCTTGTCTTACGCACTTTATTTACCTCCTTCCAGAACATCTTTTTATTCTCCCTAAAATTTAATGATACTCTCTCACCCCAACTCTCATTTTTCTATATAGTGTATATATATTGTTTACATGTTTACACATTTACTCTTTCTGGAGATTATTTACATAACTCATTGAAAAGAACATTTTGTCAAAAATAGAAAACACCAATGCTAGAGGTATTGTTTCTTTTATTATAGAATTAGCTACAAATAGTTGGTTTGGAAATCAGGCTTTCACCCATGATGATGCAATCACAATCTCTTTCACCTGTGAATGATAACTGTGGTGCATAGATTTTTTTAGCAAGGAATATAGATATTCTTTGGTTATTTGATTGCCAGTAATATCTGTGGAGAAGAGAAGGAATCATTCATTAGTTGGTAATTTAATGAGTGAAGGAACCTTTAAACATTATATGAGGCACAGCAGTCTATGATGATTGCTCATATGAGGCCTAAAGCAGTGTAAAGGTTAATGAGGGAACTGTCCCAGCAGTTTGAAAGAGAGCCAACCAAGTACCAATATTCAAACAATGTGACAGAGCAGTAGACCTGAACTATCAGCCACTATCTCCAAAACAGTTTACCTACAAGATAAGAGAAAAGGTAAGCAGATAGAGGAATACTTGACTGGCATAAGCTTCTTAAGTGGAAGATAACATGGATTCAGAAGGAAGCATTCCTCTGTGAAAATCATGCAGGACATTTCAGAAAAAAAAGATCTTATGATGAAGGGGGATGTCCAAGGTGGGTTCAGTGGAAATCACCTCAGATGGATTGATAGCTATCTTAGTAGGAGGGAAGAGGGAATGCTTGTCAGAGAAACCTTCTCCAGCTGGGTGAGGGTGACAGTTTGAGCCCATAGGACTCAGTGCTGAGACTATTACTATTTCTAATTTGTCATATAAGATGAAGTCATTCTTGAATATTCTTGCTAATACTGCCAAGACCATGAAGGAATTGCAAAGGAATAGGCATTACAAAATATTGCAAAGAGACCAGACAAATGGTTAGTAAAAATCAATATAGGGAAATGCGAAATACGCAGATGGGAAAAGGTTCAAACAAAAGATGGGAAGTGTCTTGGAGGGGGGGTTTTATAGATTACAGGAGTCATACTGGGAAAGAGAGTTATGAGTTATATCACTAAACTTGTCACAGAACATCATACATGAAGGATCATGAGAATGTCAAGCTATATTTTGATCAGTGTCAAAATTGGCTTCAAGTGTATGGGCTGCAAGATGCTTAGAGAGATGTACATGATGCACATTTGCCCTAAGCTGGAGTATGCCACAACAGTCAGGTCTTCTCATTTGGAGAGAGACTTAAGAGCTGCTGGAAAGGGTCAAAAGGAATGCAGCAGGAATGGTACCAGTAGGAAAACCCTCAATCTGCCCACATTGGTAGAAAGAGGAATAAGGGAAGATATGATAACTACATATAGACTTTTAAGAGGCCATGGTGACATAAACAAAGAACACTTCTTTCTATTAGTTAGGTAAGAGAAGTGTATACAAAAAGTGGAGAAGTTCTTCATCAGGAACAGAAATGAACTTCTGGAACTGGCTAAGCAAAGAGGAAACATTAGAAAGAAATAAATGACAAAAAATACCAAGAGGCCAGGCTTCATGAGAGTAAAGCCCACATGTTGTATGCACAAATAAGTAATACAGTGCCTTAGAGTTCTTAGGCAATGGTATTGTTTCTGTGTAACTCTTAAGCTGCCATAATGGTTGCCAATTTGACTTCAAGATATTATTTGCAAATGTATGGTTTTGACTCGCCATATGTTTTGTACGACTCTTGGTATCAATATACTTACATGCCCTTGTACTGAATTAACATTGTGGTTAAGCTGGAGAGGGCTAATGAAATATTGTATATGAGGATTACTTAGCATCTTTCTGTAGTCTTTTTACTTAGAACTCAATGGTTTAAAGTTATTACATTGACAATCATTATCATTTACTAGAGTTCTTCTTTTCCTATGGAAATATAATTGATATGTAAAGTGTTTGAATGGCTTTGGAAAAAAGTCGCTACTTGTCAGAAATTCAATCCATTTTTTGAGGACTGAAATTACTAAATCCATTGGCTCATGTCAGTTACAAATAATAAAGCAGTCATCATACTCTGCACTGCACCAGTAAGTGGCATGATGTGTTGAGAATAGCTTATGAACCTTAGTGTACATAAACAGAGCTTGTATAGTTTTCATTTACTTATGAATGTCTTGTGTTCTCTCAATGCATTGTAAATCCTAAGCTGTTACATGTGATTTTATCATTTGATTTTTCCTTACACTTAATTATATAACATAAAAAATTCTGGCACATTGAATTAGTTATAATCTCATGCTTCATCAGTGGAATAACTAATTTGTTTTAATTCAAATACAGATTTATCTGGTAGTGTAACTGTAAACATTTACATTCTCAACCACTGTATAGTGTATTTTGACCCTGTGCAGTGAGCCAGTAACCCTTTGAAAAGTTTTTTGTTTTGTAATAACTTTTGCTATATTTCGTACACTAGATTGTAACCTGAGTCTGTGAAGAATGTAGATTCCTTCCCATTTACAAAGGTATCTGTGCAATGAGTAAATTTTGCTGTTTCTCTCGGCATTACGCAATATCCATAGAGTTAAAGCACCAAACTGTATGTAGTAATCATTTATGCGGTCATTTACAGGAACGGTGATGATTTCAGGAATATGGCGAACACCCGAGCCCCTGACACTTATGTCAAGCTTGTCCTGATGTCATCCAGTGGACAGGAGATAGCCCACAGCAAAACTTCAGTCCGTCGAGGCCAGCCTAACCCACTCTTCAAAGAAACTTTCATGTTCCAGGTGAGGAAAGATACAGTAAGTCACTATTTTGGTGACTATGGAGTGGGAAAAAAAATTTGGATACTCTATCAATAAATGATGTCCTGATTTTTTTAATTCTTTCTTTCTTTCATATGATGTAATTTGTGGCAGTATCACTGACATGTTTATTGGTAACCCATGCTTATCCTTTGAGCAGGAGCACAAAAGAATTACAGGCGTCACAAAGTGTCTTTGTCAGAACTCAGTTGACAGATACATGTTACATAAAATTGTTCCAAAATTGGTCCATTGCATAAACTTCATTATATCCATTGCATAGTTTTTCATATAAAGTTTCACCGACTAGTGGGTACAATCTTAGAATTTCAGGTATTGTGTTATTTATAATAAAGTTTTGTGACATTTCTTGTGGGTTTTGTTTCATCCTATCCCTAAAAGGTCCTAATTTTTCACATTCTAAGACATAGTTGTGTCCAAATCTCTGGCCACAAACTTTACCATTTACATGATTAGTATCTCAAGATAGGCTAAATCACCAATAGTACATGTGGCCTAGAGGCCAAATCACTAATATTACATTTAGCGTAGCTTTGACGTAGCAATTACAACATCTTGTAATCTGCTGATCTTGTTTCTTTCTCTATATACATGATTTACTTTACACATTTCATTGATGGAAAATGTTTCAACTTATGCATATCTATTTGCTTGAAAGATGTCTGTAAGCTCCTTTCTCGATAAAGTTTTGAAACTTCTGATTGACAACCCAGCGTTGTTTTCAACAGCTTCTTTACTAAGTGCAAGTTTGTCTAAAGCATCAACTTTCTCATGCTCATGGAAGCATATTTGAGGGATTCCATAACCATTTGATTTGAATACCTTGACCAATAATGTATGAGTATCTTTCTTTAGTTTCAAAGACCAACATGTTAAATTCTGATCTCAGGGTGTTAAGAGCATTCTGATCTCAGGATGTTAAGGACAAGTATTTGAAATATAGAATCATAAATATAATTAAACTGTCTATGGCAGGGATTTCTACAAGCTCAAGAACAATGAGTATGGTGGATAGCTGAGTTTGTTGGGTAGATGTCCAATTGTTAATTCAAAAACTTTTCCCTGACATGTTAGCATTGGGCAGGATTGCTGTGGCAGCACTCTCTCAGTGGCAAACTTGAGAGAGCCATCAGTATAAGTGCACTGGGCTTTGTTATTTCCAGTCTCCAGTTTCTATAAATGCTCAAGAGCACTGGTTTTTGTTTAGTGTTGAAGGTTAAGATTATAAGTAATTAGTTTCTCATGTGGATAAGTAGGTATAGTTGTGTCAAAGGAAGATATTTGCCAGGTAGGCAGAAAATGCTGCTGCTTCCTATTTCTATACAAATTTTGTACTTTGAATATCATGTCATTCGCTGGTATTTGGATCCATTTACATTCACTTGTGTCATGGCATACATAGCTTAACAGTTCTTTAGAGACAACATCACCATGCAGAAGATTCAGTCCCTATCATAAATTGATTTCAAGTACTCTTTCCTTAATACTGCATATAACATGTTCTTTCCAAATGTTGAGTACTTTAGTGGTCATCGGGCAGCCAAGTATGATTCTCAAGACTTCATTTTGCATCCTTAATAGTCTATTAATACCTTCACATAAGATTTAAACTGGTACATGGTAATCTACTAGAGACTTAGAGACCTAATACTACAGTTTAATCTTAGCCAAAAGGATGAAAATTGATGATATAACCCAGGTGCTTCATTTTAACAATTCTGGTATTTGCATCACAATGAGAACTGTACCCTACAACAATTCTAAGACATTGTCAATTTATTTGTAGCACACTGGCTGCAGTACATGGGACTGAGACACCAAGTTATTTAAAGGAAATGTGTTCATTGGCTTTCATCAGGTTTTAATTTAGATGGTCTACTTCTACCATTATTAATTTGTTTATTGAAAACCTGAGGACACAGCGCTGGTGGCTGATTCATGTGAGAAACTGCAGAAGCTGGTGACTGAGTTTGGTAAAGTGTGTGGAAGAAGAAAGTTAAGAGTAAATGTGAATAAGAGCAAGGTTATTAGGTACAGTAGGGTTGAGGGTCAAGTCAATTGGGAGGTGAGTTTGAATGGAGAAAAACTGGAGGAAGTGAAGTGTTTTAGATATCTGGGAGTGGATCTGGCAGCGGATGGAACCATGGAAGCGGAAGTGGATCATAGGGTGGGGGAGGGGGCGAAAATTCTGGGGGCCTTGAAGAATGTGTGGAAGTCGAGAACATTATCTCGGAAAGCAAAAATGGGTATGTTTGAAGGAATAGTGGTTCCAACAATGTTGTATGCTTGCGAGGCGTGGGCTATGGATAGAGTTGTGTGCAGGAGGATGGATGTGCTGGAAATGAGATGTTTGAGGACAATGTGTGGTGTGAGGTGGTTTGATCGAGTGAGTAACGTAAGGGTAAGAGAGATGTGTGGAAATAAAAAGAGCGTGGTTGAGAGAGCAGAAGAGGGTATTTTGAAGTGGTTTGGGCACATGGAGAGGATGAGTGAGGAAAGATTGACCAAGAGGATATATGTGTCGGAGGTGGAGGGAACAAGGAGAAGAGGGAGACCAAATTGGAGGTGGAAAGATGGAGTGAAAAGGATTTTGTGTGATCGGGGCCTGAACATGCAGGAGGGTGAAAGGAGGGCAAGGAATAGAGTGAATTGGAGCTATGTGGTATACCGGGGCTGACGTGCTGTCAGTGGATTGAATCAAGGCATGTGAAGCGTCTGGGGTAAACCATGGAAAGCTGTGTAGGTATGTATATTTGCGTGTGTGGACGTATGTATATACATGTGTATGGGGGGGGTTGGGCCATTTCTTTCGTCTGTTTCCTTGCGCTACCTCGCAAACACGGGAGACAGCGACAAAGTATAAAAAAAAAAAAAATTGAAAACCTTGGATTTCTCTACAAAAATGTTAAAACCAAGGCTTTTACAGGCTGTCTTTATGCATTTAAGACGGTTACATTTCATTATATGTTTTGGTGATGTAAGAATATCATCATCTTAACTAACAGTGATATTTATGGGACTTTTTGGGATTGATTTCAGTAATAAGTAATACAAGAGAAAATTTTAAGGTAATAATTCTTATTTCAATTTTCCTTTGTACCTCTGTTCTACTAGCATGGGTTTGATTACTTACATGCATGCACCTTTTGTGAAAATTAACTTTGCAGAACTGAGGTCCCTGATCTAAACTCATGGTGGCTAAAGTGCCATCGTACAATTCCTTAGGGTGTACCACTTGATTGAAAAAAAAAGCACTATGAGAGTATAGACTTGTTGTCCAGTCAAGGGGTGATAGATTTCACATTCATATTGATGAAGTATGTTTTAAACTAACCATAGAATGTGAAGAATGAAGACATAAAGAATAATTCTTAAGATGGTTTAAGGGAATCTGGAGATTGAATATGATGAGGGTAAAGGAGGTGCAAAATGTAAATCAAATGAAAGGTACCTTTACAGCTCGCATGGTAGTTTGATACATGTTCTTAAACTCTACTGTATCTTTAGATTTTTTTGCCTTGAACAGGGTTCTATCTGTGAGCACAATGAATATCTTGCCCTGTTACCCTTACAAGGCAATAAGGCATTACTGCACTCACCCCGATGGCCACTGAACTTTTCCGTATAATGCTTCCAGGGCACTCTCAGCACAGGGAGGCCCCATTTTAGATTCACTCCTCCTGTCAGGATGACCCCATACATTTTATCTACACAAATTCTAGAAGTTGTATGATAATAGAGAGGACTAAATAGATGGGACACAATGAGTGTGAAACTCCCTCCCTAGATGGTGCAAATGGATAATTACAAATTACAAAGGGAGAAGAAAAAATGCCCACTGGAAAATTACTAGAGACAATGGAATTATCATATGCAATTTTTATGATAAAGGAAAGGAAAATTGAACTCCTCTTGAACTCCTGCAGCTTTCTGTTATACATCTCCCAATCATTTGCACTCTTGTAAGTGCAGCAACTTTACTTCATCCCATCACTCACTACCCTTTCTAATCTGTCCACCTCCCAACTTTTGCATGCCACATGCATATCTTGCACATGCCATCACTGCTTCCCAACATACATCCCATTCCTCACTCACTCCCATTACTTCATTTACCCTCACCTTTTGCCATTCTACACTCAATCTTCTTTGTAGTTCTTCACACAAGTCTCTTCTCCAAGCTTACTTGTTCTCACCACTCTTGTCTCCCTGATGTTTCCTTTTTTTTTAAATCTCAACAAATCTTCACCCTCACCTCCACAAGATAGTGATTAGATATTCTACCAACTGCCCCTCTTAGCACTTTCACATCCTAAAGCCTCTCTTTTACATGCCCATCAATTAACATCTAATCCTGTAATTCCTGCTGAGCATCTCTCCTACTCACATATGTATACTTCTATATATCCATCTTTTTCAACCAGTTATTCCCAGTCACCAGTCCATTATCAATACACAACTCCAAATGTTGTTCGCCATTTCCATCCTTAACAATGAATACCCCATGTGCCTCTATTATACCCTCAACTGCCACATTACTTACCTTCACATTTAAATCACCCTCACTAATACCCAGCCTCTTACATCAAAACTATTAATAGAATCGCATAGCTATTCCCAAAACACTTGCCTATCATGATTATCTTTATTATCTCGCCATCCATTTTCAGTTTTAACCATATCATTCAAGAATTTACTTCCCTACACTATCACACATTCCCACAACACCTGCATCAGAAGTAGTGCTACTCCTTCCTTTTGCTCTTGTCTTCTCTCCAACCCCTAATTGTATTCCTAAAACATTTCCAAACCATTCTTCCCCTTTACCCCTGAGCTTCATTCAATTCAGAGCCAGAACATCCAGGTTTCTTTCCTCAAACATACTACCTATCTCTCCTCTCTTCTCATCTTACTTACTCCTATGCACATTTATACACCCTAGGTGTATGAAAACTCCCTGCTTGGCTTCTTCTGTTTCCTCTTTTAGAATCTAAAATATAAGAAGGGGGATTTCCAGCCCCCCCCCCTCCAAATCCCCCTCCTTTAGTCACCTTCTACGACACATACGGAATATGGTGGTAGAGTTCTTTTTCCCTACCCCAGGGGAAAATAATTACAAACTTTAGATGATTCAAAGTACTTGGGGTTAATGATCATTGAGGATTTTAATGAAAAAGCTAAAGTTGAGAGTTAAGTCATACAAAGGAGAGGAATTGGAGTTGCACTTAAAGTGCAGATAAATGAGAATATTTGCATGTAATGTGCACAGTACACTTGCATGTTGGAGGTCATGTCCCATTATTGATGCATGGATGTGAAACCTTAGTTTTTTAGCCTAAGTGACAAATTTTAGTGAAGAATAAAGTACATTATGTAGTTGTAATTAGGAGAATAGAATAAAGACTAAAGATAGGAGAAAGACAGGTGGTGTGTTTGTGAAGGCCATATAGAAGACATGATAGATCAGAAAGATATATGGTGGTATAGGTACACGTACAAGGAAAACAGGTAGACTGTAGAGGAGATGGTGATATGTAATGAGTGATGGATGAGTAATGAGTGAAATGGTAGTCTCACTTACTGTGCTAGATATTTATATTAATTTGGAGGACTATATTTCCCTTTAGCATGCTGAGCATAAGTTGAGAACATGTATCACTATGTGTATGTGCAGTATAAGGAGGAGCTCTACATTTGTGGGCTGCTGTCCCGTAAGGTATCTTTACTATCAGATACATATTAGCATTGAGTGGGAGATGTATAAAAGAAAGAGACAGGAGGTCAAGAGAAAGGTGCAAGAGGTGAAAAAGAGAGCAAATGAGAGTTGGGGTGAGAGAGTATCATTAAATTTTAGGGAGAATAAAAAGATGTTCTGGAAGGAGGTAAATAAAGTGCGTAAGACAAGGGAGCAAATGGGAACTTCAGTGAAGGGTGCAAGTGGGGAGGTGATAACAAGTAGTGGTGATGTGAGAAGGAGATGGAGTGAGTATTTTGAAGGTTTGTTGAATGTGTTTGATGATAGAGTGGCAAATATAGGGTGTTTTGGTCGAGGTGGTGTGCAAAGTGAGAGGGTTAGGGAAAATGATTTGGTAAACAGAGAGGAGGTAGTAAAAGCTTTGCGGAAGATGAAAGCCGGCAAGGCAGCAGGTATGGATGGTATTGCAGTGGAATTTATTAAAAAAGGGGGTGACTGTATTGTTGACTGGTTGGTAAGGTAATTTCATGTATGTATGACTCATGGTGAGGTGCCTGAGGATTGGCGGAATGCGTGCTTAGTGCCATTGTACAAAGGCAAAGGGGATAAGAGTGAGTGCTCAAATTATAGAGGTATAAGTTTGTTGAGTATTCCTGGTAAATTATATGGGAGGGTATTGACTGAGAGGGTGAAGGCATGTACAGAGCATGAGATTGGGGAAGGAGCAGTGTGGTTTCAGAAGTGGTAGAGGATGTGTGGATCAGGTGTTTGCTTTGAAGAATGTATGTGAGAAATACTTAGAAAAGCAAATGGATTTGTATGTAGCATTTATGGATCTGGAGAAGGCATATGATAGATTTGATAGAGATGCTCTGTGGAAGGTATTAAGAATAGATGGTGTAGGAGGCAAGTTGTTAGAAGCAGTGAAAAGTTTTTATCGAGGATGTAAGGCATGTGTGCGTGTAGGAAGAGAGGAAAGTGATTGGTTCTCAGTGAATGTAGGTTTGCGGCAGGGGTGTGTGATGTCTCCATGGTTGTTTGATTTGTTTATGGATGGGGTTGTTAGGGAGGTGAATGCAAGAGTTTTGGAAAGAGGGGCAAGTATGAAGTCTGTTGTGGATGAGAGAGCTTGGGAAGTGAGTCAGTTATTGTTCGCTGATGATACAGCGCTGGTGGCTGATTCATGTGAGAAACTGCAGAAGCTGGTGACTGAGTTTGGTAAAGTGTGTGAAAGAAGAAAGTTAAGAGTAAATGTGAATAAGAGCAAGGTTATTAGGTACAGTAGGGTTGAGGGTCAAGTCAATTGAGAGGTAAGTTTGAATGGAGAAAAACTGGAGGAAGTAAAGTGTTTTAGATATCTGGGAGTGGATCTGGCAGCGGATGGAACCATGGAAGCGGAAGTGGATCATAGGGTGGGGGAGGAGGCAAAAATCCTGGGAGCCTTGAAGAATGTGTGGAAGTCAAGAACATTATCTCGGAAAGCAAAAATGGGTATGTTTAAAGGAATATTGGTTCCAACAATGTTGTATGGTTGCGAGGTGTGGGCTATGGATAGAGTTGTGTGCAGGAGGGTGGATGTGCTGGAAATGAGATGTTTGAGGACAATGTGTGGTGTGAGGTGGTTTGATCGAGTAAGTAACGTAAGGGTAAGAGAGATGTGTGGAAATAAAAAGAGCGTGGTTGAGAGAGCAGAAGAGGGTGTTTTGAAATGGTTTGGGCACATGGAGAGAATGAGTGAGGAAAGATTGACCAAGAGGATATGTGTCAGAGGTGGAGGGAACAAGGAAGTGGGAGACCAAATTGGAGGTGGAAAGATGGAGTGAAAAAGATTTTGTGTGATTGGGGCCTGAACATGCAGGAGGGTGAAAGGAGGGCAAGGAATAGAGTGAATTGGATCGATGTGGTATACCGGGGTTGACGTACTGTCAGTGGATTGAATCAGGGCATGTGAAGCGTCTAGGGTAAACCATGGAAAGCTGTGTAGGTATGTATATTTGCGTGTGTGGACGTGTATGTATATACATGTGTATGGGGGTGGGTTGGGCCATTTCTTTCGTCTGTTTCCTTGCGCTACCTCGCAAACGCGGGAGACAGTGACAAAGCAAAAAAAAAAAAAAAAAAAAAAATTAGCATTGTACATGCTGTCTACATTTACAGTTGTATCACTTAGCTTATTCCATTGATGATATAGACATCCTTTAGTACATCTTTCCAAAAAGTATTTCACAATGACCTCTTGTTGCCCTTTCTTTGTCTCTTTCATGATAGTGTTCACTGTCGACATTGTGTATTTGACTGAGAAAATTGATGGTTGTTATCAAGTTTCTCTTTATCCTTCTCTTTTTAGCATTGGTCAGATTTATAACCTTTGGCCTTTCCTTTGTAACATAGCTTTCTTATTTAAGGTTCCATCTTTGTTCTTTTCTTCTGGACCTTCTCTATAGTTTTTTTTATAATGGTGACCAAACTTGAGATGCATATGCATGCTTTAATATATTTTTGATGTCGACTTTAAACTGCTCACCAAATATGTACTGATCATGTTCTTAGATAAATTTTTTATATATCAACCAGCAGATTGTTTGCCTTAATTCTCCTAGTATGGTTTTGTGGCAATGGGATAGGTACTCTATCAACTCTCAAGTCACTTTCTTACTCAGATACACGTGGGTTTTTCCTTCCCAAATTACCATATCAAGGCCTTATTTCACTGGGTCTTATCTTAATTACTTTGCATTTGGTTGGGTTTAGCTCCATCAACCATGTTTTGTACTACATCTGGAGCTTGTCTAGATCCCTTTAATACATCTCTTATATTTATTTTATTTTATTTATTTTGCTTTGTCGCTGTCTCCCGCATTTGCGAGGTAGCGCAAGGAAACAGAAGAAAGAAATGGCCCAACCCACCCCCATACACGTGTATATACACACACATCCACACACGCAAATATACATACCTACACATCTCAATGTACACACATATATATACACACACAGACACATACATATATACCCATGCACACAATTCACACTGTCTACCTTTATTCATTCCCATCGCCAGCTTGCCACACATGGAATACCATCCCCCTCCCCCCTCATGTGTGCGAGGTAGCGCTAGGAAAAGATAACAAAGGCCCCATTCGTTCACACTCAGTCTCCAGCTGTCATGCAATAATGCCCGAAACCACAGCTCCCTTTCCACATCCAGGCCCCACACAACTTTCCATGGTTTACCCCAGACGCTACACGTGCCCTGATTCAATCCACTGACAGCACGTCAACCCCGTTATACCACATCGATCCAATTCACTCTATTCCTTGCCCGCCTTTCACCCTCCTGCATGTTCAGGCCCCGATCCCTCAAAATCTTTTTCACTCCATCTTTCCACCTCCAATTTGGTCTCCCACTTCTCCTCGTTCCCTCCACCTCCGACACATATATCCTCTTGGTCAATCTTTCCTCACTCATTCTCTCCATGTGCCCAAACCATTTCAAAACACCCTCTTCTGCTCTCTCAACCATGCTCTTTTTATTTCCACACATCTCTCTTACCCTTACATTACTTACTCGATCAAACCACCTCACACCACACATTGTCCTCAAACGTCTCATTTCCAGCACATCCACCCTCCTGCGCACAACTCTATCCATTGTGAGGCGTGGGCTATGGATAGAGTTGTGCGCAGGAGGGTGGATGTGCTGGAAATGAGATGTTTGAGGACAATGTGTGGTGTGAGGTGGTTTGATCGAGTAAGTAATGTAAGGGTAAGAGAGATGTGTGGAAATAAAAAGAGCGTGGTTGAGAGAGCAGAAGAGAGTGTTTTGAAATGGTTTGGGCACATGGAGAGAATGAGTGAGGAAAGATTGACCAAGAGGATATATGTGTCGGAGGTGGAGGGAACGAGGAGAAGTGGGAGACCAAATTGGATGTGGAAAGATGGAGTGAAAAAGATTTTGAGGGATTGGGGCCTGAACATGCAGGAGGGTGAAAGGTGGGCAAGGAATAGAGTGAATTGGATCGATGTGGTATACCGGGGTTGATGTGCTGTCAGTGGATTGAATCAGGGCATGTGTAGCGTCTGGGGTAAACCATGGAAAGTTGTGTGGGGCCTGGATGTGGAAAGGGACATCTCTTGTCATTCCTTATTTCTTTAATGATTTTGGCATGATCCAGAAGTGTGCTGAAGTATGAATCCATTTCTTATGGTAAGTCTTTAACAATGATAAACACTAATAATGAGCAGAAGATCATGTCTTGCAGCACACCACTGGTTATCCCAAATCATTCAGAAAAAATTTTTTTAGCATGCATCCTCTGTCTCCTCCACTCAGATAATTTTTGATCTACAGAAGGATTCTACATTTTATGCCATCCTCAATTTCATTTTCCAACCTTCTTACATAGGAATGTGTCAGATACCTTTTGGCAGTGCACAAGCACATAATCCACCTAATTGTCTTTTTTGTTTAAAAAAGAACACTGTTGTCACAGAATTCCTAAGAATTGTTACACACGTCTTTTCATCCTTGAATCCATGATGCCCCCCACTTGATAGATTTCTCCCTTGCAAACGTTCATATATTTGCTCTGATTTTATTTTTCAGTATTCTACAGATCAGACTCGTCAGAGATCCTTGTCTGTAGTTGTGTTAAATTTCCCAGTCCATTTCTTGCAAATAATCATCTTATTTGCTTTGTACCACTTCATGGGCACTAAACCATCTTCAGCAGTTATTCAAACATTTCAAGTGGCCTATCAGTTATTTCTGCATGCAAAGTACATATGGGTAGACTTCATCCGGGCTGGTTGCCATATATGAATCAGTATCCTTAGAAGCCTACATATTCATGTTACTGGCTAACAGTTTCAGTGATTTCCAAGTCCTTCTCCCTGACTTTTGTGCTGGGCTTATTGTCTTCCACTTTAAATACACTTTTAAAGTTACCATTCAGTTCCTTACATATTCTCTCATCTACTTCCATAAAACTTCCCTCTGAATCCCTCAGCCTGATAGTTCATTCCTGACGGATTTATGGAACAGTTTTGAATTCAGTCTTTTTCCCAAAGTTTCCCCAATTCTCATTCTTTATCTTACTGTACTCATTCTTCATAATCTTATACCTTACAAATGCTGCCTGGTTGTTGTGCTGCCTGTATTTTCTCCATAGTAATCCCTAAATTTTTTTTAGCATTTTGACATCTTGAATTAAACTATATCTCTTGGTTTTGTAATTTTATTTACAGACAATGTCAGTGTCTTCCTTATATATTTTCACTAAACCTTCTTTAACAGTTTTCTGTATTCTGGCTGTGGAATTTCATTTCCAGACCCCTAAGTTCTTCCTCTTTTTATCTTCTCTTATTAATCCGTATCTCATGCTTGATTAACCTTCTCTACCTACAGTCTGTCAATGGTACCCTTGTACTGACTCCCTCATCATTGATTTCAAATAATCTTTTTTAATAGTGTTCTTTATTCTGGCTGTTGAATTTGATTTCTGAGTTTATGTATCTACAGAAATTGTTTAGTTGTATATAGTTAGCCCATCTGTAACTGAAGTTGCTGGACTCCATCTGCTTGAGGTTACACCACAAGTGAAAATATCACCTTTGGTGATGTATCATTGTCACTTGACAAAATAGAATACAATCTCATCAAAGAACTTATCACATCAAAGGAGTCCACCCAGTGTAGCACATATTCAGAGCTGCAGAAACCACTGGAAAGAGAATCCTAGGGGAACATTAGGATACTTTCTGAAATGGATCCTAGGGTGATGAATAATGATAACAACTACAGTGTATATCTTCTCTTCAAGCTTAGTTTTCTCTCTGGTCATCTTTTTATGTCCCTGATAACTATGAGTGAACTGAGAGGCTTTATAGAATCAATCTATCCTATGAAAATGGTAATGGAGTTAAAAATGGTTTTACAGATAGATTGTAAGACACAGTACACCATCATAAATATAATGAATTATAATGTTTGTCTAAGGTGTCTTTTAATTTTAGTGAGCTTTTATAGGATGAATGGTCAGCTGTTTGTCTTTATACTGACAATGAATAACTGCTCATTTCAGATTTGCTTATTGTTATATCATTAGAGCTGTGTAGCACCTTCAGGTTCAAACAGATATTGACTTTAATGTTGTTTGTCTGTATTCCAGGTGGCATTGTTCCAGCTGCCTGATGTAACACTGATGGTTTCTGTGTACACCAAAAGAAGTATGAAAAGGAAAGACATGATTGGCTGGTTTGCCCTTGGCCTCAACAGCTCAGGGGAAGAAGAACTGGCCCACTGGAACCAAATGCGAGATTCCAAAGGGGAGCAAGTTTGTCGCTGGCATGTCCTTCTTGAGTCATAGGTCATCCGAAGATATTACTCTTCTTTATTTTATAGATTAGCATGCTGTAAGCTAGACATAAGGGGAAATGAAGTTTTCTTCCCTGAGAATATTATAAAGAAATTTAAAGAATGCTTTTTTTTTTATATATTCTCAGGGGGATGGTGGGCTTCTGCACTGCATCACCTCTCCTCAGTGAATCTAAGGTCCACCTATGTTTCAGCCATACCTTAAGTCTTTCCCTTGCTCTTGGTCACATTTGGGTCTCAGGTCCTCCTTGACTCCTATTGTCTTCATGAGTCATGGTTTACACATGAACAAATGATGTGGTTGCTAGTGCTATGCTAGAAATGTATCTTGAACTTTCATTTCTATAATGTTTGAAAAGTCTTACACAGACTTAAATTCTGCTTCACAAGCTCATAATGCAGTTTTTAGGGGGTTGCTGGTTTCTGTTTCTTACACAAAAATCAGGTAGCATACTAAATTTCAAACAGCAATCAAGTTTGAATATCAGAGCTACGACTGTTATGTTTATTCATCTAAATTTTCATTGAACATAACTTTACCTAAAATGTAACTGGTATATTGCATTGTAGATGTTTTAATCTGTGATTATTTTTCAGAGTATATATATATATATATATGCATATATATTATATTAATCCAAAATGATTAGAAAGTATAAAGGGGGAGCTGGTCTCCTTGGATATATTGTCCCTTAACTGTACTTTATGGTGTTGTATGTCATATATCTACTATAGCTATAGAACCCAGCCCTGATGTCTCAACTGTACCTTTACATCACAACGAGTTTGGAGAGCCCCCAATTACTGCTTCTGAAATTCACAATGATCATTGCTACTAATGCATTGGGTTCCTTTGATAGTAATTTCAGAATCTGCCCTTGGGGGTAATTGCATTACGACACTATAATACAGATTGTCTGACTCTACAGGTTGCTTATGGAAGCAGATGCCTTTAAAGATAAAATAAGCAGAATTTCAGTGTCTAATTGTTGTAGTGAAATTTGCAGATGGTTTCTATAAATTCTGTCCTTACTATTTCAGATGTGTGGTTTTATATGTCTTCCTGACTCAGCATTTTCAAATCATGGTTAGATGCATGTATATCATTATGGCATCTGGAGTCAGCATGCCCTTCAAATAATGATTAGACTTTAACACAAGTCCACTTTTATTTATTTTTTTTAATAGTATAAGAGTGCAACAGCAGCAGTAATATTTGTGTACTGTCTCAGAGTGGATACTTTGCACATAAGCTGTTAAAAGCAGCTGCAGCTTTGCGAGCTGCAGCGACTACAGAACCTTATTAAAGCAAGCTTTACACAGCTGGTATGAGAAACAACTAAGTCTATCATCATAAACTCCATGTCTCATCACATAAACTGTTTTAGATAAAAGTGCATAATGACAAGCAGTTGTTGGTATTGTTTGAAGATAAAGGTCCATATAAATTTTGAAAATTTATGATTCAGCATTGTCTTTTGAGTATATACTCATCAGCGGAGATTTGCTGTCATTTGCATAAAATGTTATGATTTACAAAGTAGTATAAGCAGTTCTGTGTAATTAACAATCACTCCCAGATATAAAATCTTTATCTTTTTAAGTTTCATGATATAGTAAAACCCTGAGGATTTGAAAATTTCTATCAACTTTTGGTTTCATGAGAAATAGATAACCTTATGAAACATTTCTGGCTTAAAGCAATGAATTCATTCCTTTGCATATAACACCAAAATTTCTACTTATACAGTTTGGTAATATGAAAAGACATGAAAATTAGATGTAATTACTTGAAATTTAGTAATTTTCAAGTATAAAAGTAACATACTCATGATATATCTACAGTAGGATATCCACTGCCAATAAGACTGATATCCAATAAACATGGCACATTGCTGGCATTAACGTGTGCTGGGATGCTTATTATGATTTTCATATATACAATGAATGCATAAGCAGAGATTTGACTAATAACAAAGTGTATATAAGACCAAAATAATTCATATCTAATGAATAACTATAAATGCATTGATAGTGATTTGATTATTAACAATACGAATTAGACTCCAAAACACCTCTTATTTTTGATACTGCAGAATAAATGCACCATGCAGTGTAGTCCTATTTGAAAAACATATTTTGTATAAATGGTTTTAAGAAAGAGATATGTTCATGTGCATAGCTGCTAACATCTCTTCTGGACTTGCATCCACTATGTCTAGTAATACTAGGTATAGTTAACATAAAGTGAGCTCCATTTTGTCAGTCAGAGTATTTTTCTCTTTTGTAGAAGTTGGACATTAAAGCTCTGATATCAGAGCAGTCTTCTTCCAACCGAATTACGAAAATTTGTAAATATAGATCTACTTGTCACTATATATGAATTATTGATGTTAATGAAGAAAAAAATCTCATAAACAAAGGGAATACTGGTCAGAGAAGTTAGCTAGCTATTTGACTGTGGTGAGTGGAATATCTGTATGAATGAGCTGAGAGGAGCTTTGCCTGAATGGCTATGCTAAGTGAATCGGTGCTTGTATGGCTATACCGAATGGAGCAGTACCTATATGACTGTGTTGAGTAAAGCATTACTTATATAGCTGTACTGTATACAATAGTGACTTTAGGGCTATGCTAAGTGAAGCAGCGTATGTAAGGTTGTGCTGAGCTGAACACTGCCTGTATGTATGTGTTAAGTGTGTATTTGTCCTCATTGAGTGGAGAAATACCTGTTTGGGTATACCAACTATTACCAAGTGGAGCAGTACTTGTAGGGCTGGGCTGGTAACTGTTGATAATGTAATATTTTGATAAGAGTGTGAAATGGCTTACATAGTTGAAGTTGATACTGTCAATGTGAACACTGTTTTTTTATGGAACAACTGGAAATCTCATACTACGTGACCAGCATTTATGAAATAAAGCGTTGCTATATGATACAAGTTTGCTTAGTTCATTATAATATTAATTAGTGCTAGACACTATTAAAAAAGTTTCATCAAGGAATTGTATCTGATTTCTTACTGAGAAATACAATACTAATTCAGTAAGCATAGCCACCATTAAGCAGTTATATTAAGTGTGTTTATTTTATTGTACATTAGCTCCAGTGGCCAGATATGAATCTTCATCTTATAGGAACCACATATATCTCTATTTGATTTGTATCTTCAGGTTTTACTGTATTTCTTTGTTATAATTTTCCTGTTTCTGTTCGTATTTTCTATATTATACTGGGCAACAATGTTACATCACTTGTCAAACCTGAAGTGGTAGAGTAAAGCTTGTGTACAGGATGTTTTTGAGAGCCATTCAACTGTGCAGAGCCTCAGTAACAGCTTAAGATTAAAGAAAAGACAATCAGATTTCCCCATGGAGTTTTCTAAATTGATTAATTAGGTTGGCAGTTTTTCTTGTACATTTTCTCACTGGCTGATTTGATAACATATTTGTAAATATTAGCCACTTCTAGAGCCTTCTGGAAGATTTTGAACATTTTAACTGGGTAATGTCTCAGACTCCTAGACCTTGTCATATATATTCAAATTATTTGAACAGTCTAATCTTGCTTATTTATTGACTGATGTGTAACTGTCATATATCATCCAGTCAGTCTTCAGCTATAGACTATTCATTTAATTTTTGAACCCAGGGCAAGGCATGAAAACTTTGTGGCTTTCATATGGAAAGCTTAGTAGTAAGATTGTGTGGAGGGTGGATAGAATGCTTAGCTCTTAAACCTCAAGCAAGAACAAAAAAAAAACTGTCAATATTTTCAAAACTTTATAAGGACAAGCAGTGTAATCTATGGCCATCTAGTTATTGATTTCTTTCATCACAAACAGATCTTGTTTTGGTATATATTTAAAGGAATAAAGATTTTTAACTGTTTATACAAGAGAGTAGTAACATAGACCTGTGCTGGTTATTTGACTCTTTAAATGAAAATGTATATATTTGGGTACCACCTCCAAGTTGATTCCACTGGGCCCTTAGACTTAAAACAAGAAAATAGAAAATATGTACTTATACAGTATATCTGCATTATATATATGTGTGTGTGTGTGTGTGTGTGTGTGTTTGTATGTGTGTGTATGTGGAATTGATATAGTACAATAAGAGATTTCTACACTCATGGTGCCCCATCTCTTGAACTTTTTTTACAATCTTAGAATTTGTTAAATTCCTTCATACTGTATACATTCATTGTCTCCTAACTTGGCTAATTCATATACCACTCACTTACTGGAGGTGTACTTCTTCATTTTCATTCTAATTTGTTTCTTGCTTAATTTTTTGTCAAGGCTAGTTATTACTATTTTCTTTGCCAATTTCAAAGAATTTTTCAATCAACTTAGTTTCGTTCAGAAACTGGAAAACTGCAGTTGTTTGTTCCCTTTTCCTTCTCTCTTTCACTTTGGGCAGATTATTAACCTGTCCTTGAAGCTCAAGTACTATTTTTCAAGAACCATCTTTATTGTCTTCTACTTGACCTTTTCAGTTAGATTTATATGATACTTCAAAAGTGAGATGACCAGACATGAGTTCAGGTCTGTATTGTTACTGTAAATACTTTACTGAACCTTCCCTTATTCCAGTAACTGAATGCAAATTTGATATCTGATATATAAGCTCCTCTTTGAGAAACCTTCACCTTTTTTCTGATTATTCTTTTGCCAGTTTTCTGTGGTGCTCTCTTGTTGATCCATTCCTCTTCCTTGTTACATTTGTTGGATTCAATGAGAAATTTAAAAGTTGTAATCATGTCCCCTCATTTCTTTCTTTCACAGTGGGCATGATTTTCTTTTATGATGACTGACTTGGCATGGGCATAGATGCCCCAGTCAAGATCATCTTGGGTGAAAAGTAAAATATCAGAGAAAAGATTGAAGAAACTGATTTAGGCTCTGCAGGTGTTTGTAGACCTGACTCTTGTAGGTAGAAAGGCTATTAGAGAGAATGATAAAAAAAGGAAAATTCTACAGCTTCATCATAATTCAGCTCCATTGTTTCATGTACAAATTTTATGGTGCTTCATTGGACTTTCTTCAGCTAATATATATGTTTCCTTAAATGGGATGACCAGATTGGTGTAGCATACTCTGTTTCACATCGGATATTTGTAAATATCTTTTTTAATCTCTGTTCATGTATTTCATATTCTTTCTTTCTTGACAATGCTTTTACCATGGTTAAATATTGATGGGCTGAGTACTGTATCATTACTATGTTACTCTCACAGGAAAACTCATATAGCTGTCTCTTTGCATGATGTTCAATAAATTGGCATCAGTTTACTAAGTCTCATCTTTATTAGTCTGCATTAGGCTTGGCTTATCTTCTTCAACCAAACGCCAAACTTTTGATGGAACCTAAATCACTTTGTAGGTTATTCTCGTCAGAAAAAGTCATTAATTCTCATGATTGTAGTATCATAAACAGGTTCACTCATGATTTAAGTCCTCTTGGCACATAAACTATACAGATCAGGAATAGCACTTACTACTGTACTCAATTTAAAGAAGCACTTTGTGCATGTGCGCATTTTGTAATTAACATCCCGTACTTGTAGAAATGAGCTTCATATTCATGGGATCCCATGTCTTTATCTTGTATTATTGCCAGATGGGCTTTTGAATATGTTAATAATTATAGCATTTACTGCTTATTCATTTACCTTGTTCCAATGTTCTGTATTCTGCTACAAAAAAATGTTTTCTCATGACAACCTTTTTGCTCAGTTCCCACCTTTGTATGACCTCTAGTTTTGATAGTTTTGACAGTTGAGGGCTTTTCTCCTCTTCCCCGAACATCTCTGTTCACCACATGATGCAAACTATAGTATTTTAGTTTCAAACTGTCGGACTTTCTTATGCCAACCATAACATTTTAGCATCATTTTTCTAATAAAGATTTAGTCAAAGACATTAAAAAGTGTTTTCCTCTATTAATATTATCGTCATTTTTTCATTGTTTACTCACAGATTTGATACAGCAGTATGAGTGTGTGGTAGCTTTTGGCAAGTTTGTTTGAATTTTTCTGAACTTGGTAATTAGGTTCCATGTTGTACTGCACTGAATTTCTTGGGGGATTTAACAAATGTGGTCGTATTATTGCATTTTCATGGCTTGGTATCTAAAGGCCAACCATAATGATTTTAGTGGAATAAAATGATGAAGGAATTATTGGAATGTGGTTCCATTGTTTACATGGGTATATATGTTTGTTTGCCAGGATATGTGTATGAAATGAAAGTTGAATATCTATGCAAATCTGAAGCATAGAAAAGGGTCAGGTTGACTCTTACTTGGGTCAGCAGTTTGAATGCTTACTTTTGACCCATCGTATTAACATTTTCCTAATGATGTATGTTCAGTGAAAAAACATTAATGCAGGTTAGATTAAATCTATCATATGGCTGACTGATTAATGATAGTTGATTACTATAGCACAGTATGATACTGATCTCTCACTCAGTTAGGACAGTTTAGATGTAAATACTCTGTGCTGAGCACAGAAGAGCCATGTTTGGACAAAGAGCAGCAATGCTTGGAAACTCACTTAAGGTTTGGAAAAAGTTCTTATATACCTAAAGGTATCTGGATACAAATTTTGTGTTGAATTTACCAAATAATGCTATTACACACTTTTCACAAAATAAATGGAAAACTCAACAAAAATTTGAACATGAATTCATATATTATGATGACATCATGAGCTAGCCTTGATTAAGGCATCCAGTTGCCTTGCTATCTCAGCTGCCATGAGATATATAAGGGAAAAAATTTGAACTTTTAATGAACAATTCTGTTTACTTTATCTGTAACATGTTAATTAAATTAAAATTTTGATTTTCACACACTTTGTGGGATAAACTATGCTTCAGTTAATTCTTAAAATCTCTAGCCTTTCACATACCATCAGTGTTAGAGACTTCAAATCAAGGATTAGACTCATCACTCAATGGGTTAGTTTGTCACCTCACCAGGGGTTGGAAGCACTACAACAAGGTTCACAGAAATATTTTAACAGTGATTTAAGAGACATCACACCATGAGTTAGACACACTTCAACAGGAATGAGAGGAAAACAACAAATTTGTATAAGAACTGGAGATACCACCAGAAGTTTGATGAATTATGTGCAGTGGTCACACTAGGGTTAAGAAACACCACAATGGGCATAGATGCCACACCAAAGATTGCTTACAGGTACTTGAAATTTAAAGCAAGATCCTTGTAGGAATTTAGTGTCCTGTAAGACAAGGGCAGCTGATCTTTCCTCCCTCCCACATCTTCAGTGCTTGTTACTTTTAAAGTGTACATTTTCTAGTGTTACATTTATTTTTGTACTGAAATTCCCATATAAGTCTGTACATACATCAACATGTTTTGCAACACAAACAAGTATTGTGTCGGAACCTTTAGTCACTACAGACTTATGCTCTATACTATATGTAAACATATACATATATATACATATATAGATATTGTGTATGTACATGCTGAATTCTCTCCCTCGCTCCCATCGCCAGTACGCTTATTTGATGCCGACTATCTGTGTTGGTTATCATTCTTAAGAAACCTTGAAGTTGCCACATTACCCAAGTAATTTGAGCTCTGTGGCTGTGGATTGTGAACGTTATTTGAATGCAGTGATGTGTTCCATGACTAGCAATTGGTTAACAGAGAATAGCATTGTGGGCCTTTTTTATTGGTTGCTTTCACTATAGTGCTACTAGTATAGATTTTATACTGTATTCAGTTTTCTACATGATGTTACCTGAATACTATTGCAGTAGTCAATATATATATATATATATATATATATATATATATATATATATATATATATTTTCTTTCTTTCAAACTATTCGCCATTTCCCGCATTAGCGAGGTAGCGTTAAGAACAGAGGACTGGGCCTTTGAGGGAATACCCTCACCTGGCGCAATTCTCTGTTCCCTCTTTTGGAAAATTAAAAAAAAAACGAGATGGGAGGATTTCCAGCCCCCCGCTCCCTCCCCTTTTAGTCGCCTTCTACGACACGCAGGGAATACGTGGGAAGTATTCTTTCTCCCCTATCCCCAGGGAAAATATATATATATATATATATATATATATATATATATATATATATATATATATTTTCTTTCTTTCAAACTATTCGCCATTTCCCGCATTAGCGAGGTAGCGTTAAGAACAGAGGACTGAGCCTTTGAGGGACTACCCTCACCTGGCCCAATTCTCTGTTCCTTCTTTTGGAAAATTAAAAAAAAAACGAGAGGGGAGGATTTCCAGCCCCCGCTCCCTCCCCTTTTAGTCGCCTTCTACGACACGCAGGGAATACGTGGGAAGTATTCTTGCTCCCCTATCCCCAGGGATAATATATATATATATATATATATATATATATATATATATATATATATATATTTTCTTTCAAACTATTCGCCATTTCTCGTGTTAGCAAGGTAGCGTTAAGAACAAAGGACTGGGCCTCTGAGGGAATATCCTCACCTGGCCCCCTTCTCTGTTCCTTCTTTTGGAAAATTAAAAAAAAAACAAGAAAAATGAAAAATGAAAAAAAAACGAGAGGGGAGGATTTCCAGCCCCCTGCTCCCTCCCCTTTTAGTCACCTTTAGTGGGGCCTGGATGTGGAAAGGGAGCTGTGGTTTTGTTGCATCACACATGAAAGCTAGAGACTGAGTGTGAACGAATGTAGCCTTTGTTGTCTTTTCCTAGCACTACTTCACATGTGCATGGGGGGAGGGGGATGCCATTTTATGTGTGGCAGGGTGGTGACAGGAATGGAGGTAGGCAGCAAGTATGAATATGTACAGGTGTATATATGTATATATATGTGTATGTATATATTGGAAAGAGGGGCAAGTATGAAGTCTGTTGGGGATGAGAGAGCTTGGGAAGTGAGTCAGTTGTTGTTCGCTGATGATACAGCGCTGGTGGCTGATTCATGTGAGAAACTGCAGAAGCTGGTGACTGAGTTTGGTAAAGTGTGTGAAAGAAGAAAGTCAAGAGTAAATGTGAACAAGAGCAAAGTTATTAGTACAGTAGGGTTGAGGGTCAAGTCAATTGGGAGGTAAGTTTGAATGGAGAAAAACTGGAGGAAGTAAAGTGTTTTAGATATCTGGGAGTGGATCTGGCAGCGGATGGAACCATGGAAGCAGAAGTGAATCATAGGGTGGGGGAGGGGGCGAAAATCCTGGGAGCCTTGAAGAATGTGTGGAAGTTGAGAACATTATCTCGGAAAGCAAAAATGGGTATGTTTGAAGGAATAGTGGTTCCAACAATGTTGTATGGTTGCGAGGCGTGGGCTATGGATAGAGTTGTGCGCAGGAGGGTGGATGTGCTGGAAATGAGATGTTTGAGGACAATATGTGGTGTGAGGTGGTTTGATCGAGTAAGTAATGTAAGGGTAAGAGAGATGTGTGGAAATAAAAAGAGCATGGTTGAGAGAGCAGAAGAGGGTGTTTTGAAATGGTTTGGGCGCATGGAGAGAATGAGTGAGGAAAGATTGACCAAGAGGATATATGTGTCGGAGGTGGAGGGAATGAGGAGAAGTGGGAGACCAAAATGGAGGTGGCAAGATGGAGTGAAAAAGATTTTGTGTGATCGGGGCCTGAACATGCAGGAGGGTGAAAGGAGGGCAAGGAATAGAGTGAATTGGATCGATGTGGTATACCGGGGTTGATGTGCTGTCAGTGGATTGAATCAGGGCATGTGAAGCGTCTGGGGTAAACCATGGAAAGCTGTGTAGGTATGTATATTTGCGTGTGTGGACGTATGTATATACATGTGTAGGGGGGTGTGTTGGGCCATTTCTTTCGTCTGTTTCCTTGCGCTACCTCGCAAACGCGGGAGACAGCGACAAAGCAAAAAAAAAAAAAAAAAAAAAAATTTATCACTAAGGATAAGGGAGAAAGAATACTGCCCACCTATGTATTTCCTTTACATCATAGAAGGCAATTAAGAGGGGTGGGAGTAGGTGGCTGGAAATCCTCCCTTCCTGTATTACTTTCTAAAAGAAGGAACAGAGCAATGTGCCAAGTAAGGCATTTTCTCTCTAAGGGTCTGTCATCTGTTCTTGATGCAACTTTGCTCATGTGGGAAATGGCTGGAAATCCTCCCCTCCTGTTTTACTTTCCAATAAAAGGGACAGGGAAGGGGGCTAAGTGAGGATATTTACCTCTTAGGCTCAGTCATCGATTCTGTTCTTGATGCTACCTGGCTAATGCAGGAAATGATGAATACGTTAAAAAAACATATATATATATATATATATATATATATATATATATATATATATATATATATATATATATATTATTATTATTGTTATTATACTTTGTCGCTGTCTCCCGCGTTAGCGGGGTAGCGCAAGGAAACAGATGAAAGAATGGCTCATCCCACCCACATACACATGTATATACATACATGTCCACACATGCACATACACATACCTATACATCTCAACATATACATATATATATATATTTTTTTTTTCCCGCTGTCTCCCGTGTTTGCGAGGTAGCACAAGGAAACAGACGAAAGAAATGGCCCAACCCACCCCCATACACATGTATATACATACGTCCACACACGGAAATATACATACCTACACAGCTTTCCATGGTTCACCCCAGACGCTTCACATGCCCTGATTCAATCCACTGACAGCACGTCAACCCCGGTATACCACATCGATCCAATTCACTCTATTCCTTGCCCTCCTATATATATACACAGACATATACATATATACACATGTACATAATTCATACTGTCTGCCCTTTATTCATTCCCGTCGCCACCCTGCCACACATGAAATGACAACCTCCTCCCTCAGCATGTGTGCAAGGTAGCGCTAGGAAAAGACAACAAAGGTGACATTCGTTCACACTCAATCTCTAGCTGTCATGTATGATGCACCGAAACCACAGCTCCTTTTCCACATCCAGGCCCCACAAAACTTTCCATGGTTTACCTCAGACGCTTCACATGCCCTGGTTCAATCCATTGAGAGCACGTTGACCACGGTATACCATGTCATTCCAATTCACTTTATTCCTTGCACACCTTTTGCCCTCCTGCATGTTTAGGCCCCGATCTCTCAAAATCTTTTTCACTCCATCCTTCCACCTCCAATTTGGTCTCCCACTTCTCCTCGTTCCCTCCACCTCTGACACATATATCCTCTTTGTCAATCTTTCCTCACTCATTCTCTCCATGTGACCAAACCATTTCAAAACACCCTCCTCTGCTCTCTCAGCCATGCTCTTTTTATTATCACACATCTCTCTTACCCTTACATTACTTACTTGATCAAACCACCTCACACCACATATTGTCCTCAGACATCTCATTTCCAGCACATCCACCCACCTCTGTACAACTCTATCTATCTATGAGGGGCAAGTATGAAGTCTGTTGGGGATGAGAGAGCTTGGGAAGTGAGTCAGTTGTTGTTCGCTGATGATACAGCGCTGGTGGCGGATTCATGTGAGAAACTGCAGAAGCTGGTGACGGAGTTTGGTAAAGTGTGTGGAAGAAGAAAGTTAAGAGTAAATGTCAATAAGAGCAAGGTTATTAGGTACAGTAGGGTTGAGGGTCAAGTCAATTGGGAGGTGAGTTTGAATGGTGAGAGGCTGGAGGAAGTGAAGTGTTTTAGATATCTGGGAGTGGATCTGTCAGCGGATGGAACCATGGAAGCGGAAGTGGATCATAGGGTGGGGGAGGGGGCGAAAATTTTGGGAGCCTTGAAAAATGTGTGGAAGTCGAGAACATTATCCCGGAAAGCAAAAATGGGTATGTTTGAAGGAATAGTGGTTCCAACAATGTTGTATGGTTGCGAGGCGTGGGCTATGGATAGAGTTGTGCGCAGGAGGATGGATGTGCTGGAAATGAGATGTTTGAGGACAATGTGTGGTGTGAGGTGGTTTGATCGAGTAAGTAACGTAAGGGTAAGAGGGATGTGTGGAAATAAAAAGAGCGTGGTTGAGAGAGCAGAAGAGGGTGTTTTGAAGTGGTTTGGGCACATGGAGAGAATGAGTGAGGAAAGATTGACCAAGAGGATATATGTGTCGGAGGTGGAGGGAACGAGGAGAAGAGGGAGACCAAATTGGAGGTGGAAAGATGGAGTGAAAAGGATTTTGTGTGATCGGGGCCTGAACATGCAGGAGGGTGAAAGGAGGGCAAGGAATAGAGTGAATTGGAGCGATGTGGTGTACCGGGGTTGACGTGCTGTCAGTGGATTGAATCAGGGCATGTGAAGCGCATGGGGTAAACCATGGAAAGCTGTGTAGGTATGTATATTTGCGTGTGTGGACGTATGTATATACATGTGTATGGGGGGGGTTGGGCCATTTCTTTCGTCTGTTTCCTTGCGCTACCTCGCAAACGCGGGAGACAGCGACAAAGTATTAAAAAAAAAAAAAAAAAAAAAAAAAAAAAAAAAAAAAATATATATATATATATATATATATATATATATATATAGGTGGAAAGATGGAGTGAAAAAGATTTTGTGTGATCGGGGCCTGAACATGCAGGAGGGTGAAAGGAGGGCAAGGAATAGAGTGAATTGGAGCGATGTGGTGTACCGGGGTTGACGTGCTGTCAGTGGATTGAATCAGGGCATGTGAAGCGCATGGGGTAAACCATGGAAAGCTGTGTAGGTATGTATATTTGCGTGTGTGGACGTATGTATATACATGTGTATGGGGGGGGGTTGGGCCATTTCTTTCGTCTGTTTCCTTGCGCTACCTCGCAAACGCGGGAGACAGCGACAAAGTAAAAAAAAAAAAAAAAAAAATAATAAAAAAAAAAATATATATATATATATATATATATATATATATATATATATATATACACACAACATCACTACATTCCATGACCAATGGTAATGTACGACCCAGTGGACATGGCTAGCTTCCTGAGTAATGCAGGAACCTCATAAAAATCTAAGGGACTTTTGGAGCAGGAAATATGTAAAGTAATACATTTATTCAGATTTATCCTAAGACCCATTTCTATGAAAGAGTTCTGGTGTTACCAAGGACCTTTCAAGAGGCTCCTGCAGCCAAAGCTGCACTATTTCCAGTAGCAGAGAAATTTAGACTTCTTTTGAGTAAGAAGCTTTGATGAGACTTTACTGTCAATGATGCAGCATTGCCAAAGGTGACTGTTACTCAGTTTGTAATATGTATACATATGTGCGGTGTGTTGAAATTGTTTGGACATATGGAGAGCATGCATGAGGAAAGGTTAACAAAGAAGATATATTGGAGTTGAAGAATGGTGTGAAAAAGATTTTGAGTGATTGGGGCCTGGACATGCAAGAGGGTGAAAAGTGTGCACGGAATAGTGTGAGTTGGGAATATTTGGCATACTGGGGTCAATGTGCCATCAATGGACTCAACCAAGGCATATAAAATGCCTGGGGTAAACCATGGAAAGGTCTGTGGGGCCTGAATGTGAAAAGAGACATGTAGCTTCAGTGCATTGCATGTGACAGCTTGAGAATGAGTGTGAGTAGATGTGGCCTTTTTTTGTCTGTTTCCTGGTGCTACCTCACTGATGCAGGGGGTAGCAATGCTGTTGCCTGTGGGATGGGGTGGTGCTGGGAATGGATGAGGGTGAGCAAGTATAAATATGTGCATGTGTATCTGTATGTATGTATATACGTATATGTTGATGTGTATGTATGCATATGTGCATGTTGTGTATATGAGTGGATGGATCTTTCTTTGTCTGTTTCCTAACGCTACCTTGTAAACTCGGAAAACGGCGATCAGGTACAGTAGACAAATAATGAATATATATATATACCATCTATACTCATCTATAAGTCTACCTCAGTATAGGACGACCCTTGATTTTTGGCAAAGAAATCATTAATTTATTATATGCCTCATGTATAGGTCGACCCAAGTTTTTGAAGGTAATGGAACAAGAAATTAGGCTAATAAATCTCCATATTTTATGGCATATGAGACACATTTCAGAAAATTCTCAATAAAAACCACTCTATGTCCTATAAACTGAAGGTCACTGAGCAGGGTTACTGAACCTGAAGCACTGAGCAACGAAGGCAATCTGTTTTCCATTTACTGTTTCTGCACTACGCTGAAATGTCGGTAATTTCAGCATGAATATTGTATATTTTCATTCAAGTCAATTAGGATAGAATGTTATTGTAACACAACAGTATTATTAACTGAAAATCATTCGAAAAGTGATTATAGTAAAAATTTTTGATCAACGAAAGAAAGCAAAAGTCGATTGTTTTCATCATGATTTTATCCCACCTTACACTGTAATATGTACATCATTTCAGCAAAAACATTACATTTCCATGAATATATTTTATCAAACACAGCATGTGTAGAATATAATTGTAATATGATTGTATTTTAGCGGAAAACTATTAATACAATAAGTAACATCTCTTTTACATCGGAAGGTTGGGTAAAGTCATGTTTTCTTCATGTATTTTATTATATTTTACAATGAAATACATCATATTTCAGCAAAATTACTATTCATTTCTGAAACTATATTCATTCAGGCACAGTTAAGGTAAGAAATACTTGGAATATAAGTTTTTTAATAGAAAATGATTTGAAAAACACATACCTTCTGGCTGATACAGTATGCAGAGCCTTGGTTGCAGAGGATTTACCTTTGCATCAGCCCATACTAAGCAGCCTATAATATCACTATATGTTGAAATTTTGTTTATACCCTTATTGTCTTGCTTTTTATTTTCCAGAAATATGATGTTTGTATATAATACAAAGTTACATTAAATTCACAAGTATTCATTTTTAGAAATATACAAGACACCAAACAAATACCAGTATGGGTATTTGCATGATGGGTATTTGCGTGACTCTTCCACTAAAAAAATAACAAACTTGCTTGACCTATAATCTCGTTAGCATGGATTCAAGAAGAAACAAGTTCACAAGAAAGTTTAAGCTCCAAGTGATTGAATATGCAGGACAGACCAACAACTGTGCCGAAGCAAGGGAATTTAAAGTATCCAAAAAAAATGTTAGGGACTGGAGAAAGCTCTATGCACAACTTAAGCACAAGCTGAAAAACAAATGTGCTGACAAAGGAAATTGTAACAAGTGGCCACAGTTGGAGGTTGAAGTGGTAAAATATGTTGGTGAAAACTGATGGAATGGATATGGTTTTCCTAAAGATCAATTTGAATCTTAGCTTTGAAACTAGCAAGGAAATTAAGTCTCATAGATTTTAAGGTTGGTGCACAAGATTGAAAAGAAATAATTTTACACTGAGACAGTAAACAAAAATATTGCAGAGTCTTCCAGAACTTGATGACAAGGTTGTTGAATTTCATAGGCTAAGCGAGAAAAATCGAAAAGGTTTTTGTTACTCGCATTATTTGTAGATCTGTGGGTACTATGGTACCGTATATGATGTGATAAGTTAGCCTGAGCCAAGAACTTCGACAGACTTCTGAAAGCACATTATAAGGTAAGTTAGCCCACTGTAAGTTGATGAGCTTCATCTGCTGAAGGCACTTCATAGCTTTTCATTACTAATTGGTACATATTTTATGTTTTCATTGTTTACTGGCAGTATATGGTAAATATCTTAAATGTCTGAGGCTAAAAGTTCTCCTGGCCCTTCTCATCATGCATGGATATCAACCAATGAAACTATTACCCATGGATAGGTCGACCCCCAATATCTTGCCGAAAAATTTGGTCTTAAAAACTCAAACTATACATTAGTATACACGGAATGCATGTGTATTTTTTCATACATGTTAGCCATTTCCCGAGTTTTCGTGGTAGCATCAGAAACAGATGACTGGGCCTTAAAGGGAATATAAATATATGAATGTAGGTTTGCGGCAGGGGTGTGTGATGTCTCCATGGTTGTTTAATTTGTTTATGGATGGGGTTGTTAGGGAGGTAAATGCAAGAGTTTTGGAAAGAGGGGCAAGTATGAAGTCTGTTGGGGATGAGAGAGCTTGGGAAGTGAGTCAGTTGTTGTTCGCTGATGATACAGCGCTGGTGGCTGATTCATGTGAGAAACTGCAGAAGCTGGTGACTGAGTTTGGTAAAGTGTGTGAAAGAAGAAAGTTAAGAGTAAATGTGAATAAGAGCAAGGTTATTAGGTACAGTAGGGTTGAGGGTCAAGTCAATTGGGAGGTAAGTTTGAATGGAGAAAAACTGGAGGAAGTAAAGTGTTTTAGATATCTGGGAGTGGATCTGGCAGCGGATGGAACCATGGAAGCGGAAGTGGATCATAGGGTGGAGGAGGGGGCGAAAATCCTGGGAGCCTTGAAGAATGTGTGGAAGTCGAGAACATTATCTCAGAAAGCAAAAATGGGTATGTTTGAAGGAATAGTGGTTCCAACAATGTTGTATGGTTGCGAGGCGTGGGCTATGGATAGAGTTGTGCGCAGGAGGATGGATGTGCTGGAAATTAGATGTTTGAGGACAATGTGTGGTGTGAGGTGGTTTGATCGAGTAAGTAACGTAAGGGTAAGAGAGATGTGTGGAAATAAAAAGAGCGTGGTTGAGAGAGCAGAAGAGGGTGTTTTGAAATGGTTTGGGCACATGGAGAGAATGAGTGAGGAAAGATTGACCAAGAGGATATATGTGTTGGAGGTGGAGGGAACAAGGAGAAGTGGGAGACCAAATTGGAGGTGGAAAGATGGAGTGAAAAAGATTTTGTGTGATCGGGGCCTGAACATGCAGGAGGGTGAAAGGAGGGCAAGGAATAGAGTGAATTGGATCGATGTGGTATACCGGGGTTGACGTACTGTCAGTGGATTGAATCAGGGCATGTGAAGCGTCTGGGGTAAACCATGGAAAGCTGTGTAGGTATGTATATATGCGTGTGTGGATGTATGTATATACATGTGTATGGGGGTGGGTTAGGCCATTTCTTTCGTCTGTTTCCTTGCGCTACCTCGCAAACGCGTGAGACAGCGACAAAGCAAAAAAAAAAAAAAAAGAATATATATATATATATATATATATATTTTTTATTATTATTTTGCTTTGTCGCTGTCTCCTGCGTTTGCGAGGTAGCGCAAGGAAACAGACGAAAGAATATATATATATATATATATATATATATATATATATATATATATATATATATATATATATCTTTTCTTTTTCTTTTTTTTTTCAAACTATTCGCCATTTCCCGCATTAGCGAGGTAGCGTTAAGAACAGAGGACTGGGCCTTTGAGGGAATACCCTCACCAGGCCCAATTCTCTGTTCCCTCTTTTGGAAAATTAAAAAAAACGAGAGGGGAGGATTTCCAGCCCCCTGCTCCCTCCCCTTTTAGTCGCCTTCCACGACACGCAGGGAATACGTGGGAAGTATTCTTTCTCCCCCATCCCCATATATATATATATATATATATATATATATATATATATATATATATATATATATATCATACATATTCACATTTCCCGCATTAGTGAGGTAGTGTTAAGAACAGAGGACTGAGCCTTAGAGGGAATATCCTTGCTTGGCCCCCTTCTTTGTTCCTTCTTTAGGAAAATTAAAAAAAGGAGGGGAAGAATTCCAGCCCCCCCACTCCCTTCCCTTTTAGTCACCTTCTGCGATATGCAGGGAATACATGGGAAATATTCTTTATCCCCGATATATATATTTTTTTTCCATACATATTTGCCATTTCTCACATTAGCAAGGTAGCATCAAGAACAAATGATTGAGCCTCAGAGAGAAAAAAACCTTCACTTGATATGTGTATCTGTTCCTTCTTTTGGAAAAGTTAAACAGGAAGGGAGGTTTTTCCAGCCCCCACTCCCACCACTTTCAGTTGCTTTCTACGACGCGCAGGGAATACTTGGGAAGTATTCTTTCTCCCCTATCCACCCAGAATGATTTTTTCTTATATGTATTGACCATTTCCCACAGTAGCTAGGTAGCGTAAGAAGCAGATGACTGAGCATTTAAGGGAAAAATTCCTCACTTGGCCTTCTCTGTTCTTTCTTATGGAAAAGTAGAACTAAAGGGGAGGATTTCCAGTCTCCTGCTCCCTCCCCTTTTAACCTTTTTCTAAGATGCATGGGGAATACATGAGCAATGATCTTTCTCCCCTTCCCAATATATATATATATATATATATATATATATATATATATATATATATATATATATATATATATACATATATATATATATATATATATATATATATATTTTATATTTATTTATTATACTTTGTCGCTGTCTCCCGCGTTTGCGAGGTAGCGCAAGGAAACAGATGAAAGAAATGGCCCAACCCCCCCCCATACACATGTATATACATACGTCCACACACGCAAATATACATACCTACACAGCTTTCCATGGTTTACCCCAGATGCTTCACATGCCTTGATTCAATCCACTGACAGCACGTCAACCCCGGTATACCACATCGCTCCAATTCACTCTATTCCTTGCCCTCCTTTCACCCTCCTGCATGTTCAGGCCCCGATCACACAAAATCTTTTTCACTCAATCTTTCCTCCTCCAATTTGGTCTCCCTCTTCTCCTCGTTCCCTCCACCTCCGACACATATATCCTCTTGGTCAATCTTTCCTCACTCATTCTCTCCATGTGCCCAAACCACTTCAAAACACCCTCTTCTGCTCTCTCAACCACGCTCTTTTTATTTCCAAACATCTCTCTTACCCTTACGTTACTCACTCGATCAAACCACCTCACACCACACATTGTCCTCAAACATCTCATTTCCAGCACATCCATCCTCCTGCGCACAACTCTATCCATAGCCCACGCCTCGCAAGCATACAACATTGTTGGAACCACTATTCCTTCAAACATACCCATTTTTGCTTTCCAAGATAATGTTCTCGACTTCCACACATTCTTCAAGGCCCCCAGAATTTTCACCCCCTCCCCCACCCTATGATCCACTTCCGCTTCCATGGTTCCATCCGCTGCCAGATCCACTCCCAGATATCTAAAACACTTCACTTCCTCCAGTTTTTCTCCATTCAAACTCACCTCCCAATTGACTTGACCCTCAACCCTACTGTACCTAATAACCTTGCTCTTATTCACATTTACTCTTAACTTTCTTCTTCCACACACTTTACCAAACTCAGTCATTTATTTATTTATTTTATTTTGCTTTGTCGCTGTCTCCCGCCTTTGCAAGGTAGCGCAAGGAAACAGACGAAAGAAATGGCCCAACCCACCCCCATACACATGTATATACATACACGTCCACACACGCAAATATACATACCTATACATCTCAATGTACACATATATATACACACAGACATATACATATATACACATGTACAATATTCATACTGTCTGCCTTTATTTATTCCCATCGCCACCTCGCCACACATGGAATAACAACCCCCTCCCCCCCTCATGTGTGCGAGGTAGCGCTAGGAAAAGACAACAAAGGCCCCATTCATTCACACTCAGTCTCTAGCTGTCATGAAATAATGGCAGAAACCACAGCTCCCCTTCCACATCCAGGCCCCACAGAACTTTCCATGGTTTACCCCAGACGCTTCACATGCCCTGATTCAATCCATTGACAGCACGTCGACCCCGGTATACCACATCGATCCAATTCACTCTATTCCTTGCCCGCCTTTCACCCTCCTGCATGTTCAGGCCCCGATCACTCAAAATCTTTTTCACTCCATCTTTCCACCTCCAAATTGGTCTCCCACTTCTCCTCGTTACCTCCACCTCCGACACACATATCCTCTTGGTCAATCTTTCCTCACTCATTCTCTCCATGCTCCCAAACCGTTTCAAAACACCCTCTTCTGCTCTCTCAACCACGCTCTTTTTATTTCCACACATCTCTCTTACCCTTACATTACTTACTCGATCAAACCACCTCACACCACATATTGTCCTCAAACATCTCAAATCCATTTGCTTTTCTAAGTATTTCTCACATACATTCTTCAAAGCAAACACCTGATCCACACATCCTCTACCACTTCTGAAACCACACTGCCCAATATATATATATATATATATATATATATATATATATATATATATATATATATATATATATATCTATATAGGACAATGTGTGAACGAATGGGGCCTTTGTTGTCTTTTCCTAGCGCTACCTCACACACATGAGGGGGGAGGGGGTTGGTATTCCATGTGTGGCGAGGTGGCGATGGGAATGAATAAAGGCAGACAGTGTGAATTGTGTGCGTGGGTATATATGTATGTGTCTGTGTGTGTATATATATGTGTACATTGAGATGTATAGGTATGTATATTTGCATGTGTGGACGTGTATGTTTATACATGTTTATGGGGGTGGGTTGGGCCATTTCTTTTGTCTGTTTCCTTGCGCTACCTTGCAAACGCGGGAGACAGCGACAAAGCAAAATAAATAAATAAATATATATATATAGATATCTGAGAGTGTATCTGGCAGCGGATGGAACCATGGAAGCGGAAGTGAATCATAGGGTGGGGGAGGGGGCGAAAATCCTGGGAGCCTTGAAGAATGTTTGGAGAACTTTATCTCGGAAAGCAAAAATGGGTATGTTTGAAGGAATAGTGGTTCCAACAATGTTGTATGGTTGCGAGGCATGGGCTATGGATAGAGTTGTGCGCAAGAGGGTGGATGTGCTGGAAATGAGATGTTTGAGGACAATATGTGGTGTGAGGTGGTTTGATCGAGTAAGTAATGTAAGGGTACGAGAGATGTGTGGAAATAAAAAGAGTGTAGTTGAGAGAGCAGAAGAGGGTGTTTTGAAATGGTTTGGGCACATGGAGAGAATGAGTGAGGAAAGATTGACCAAGAGGATATATGTGTTGGAGGTGGAGGGAACGAGGAGAAGTGGGAGACCAAATTGGAGGTGGAAAGATGGAGTGAAAAAGATTTTGGGTGATCTAGGCCTGAACATGCAGGAGGGTGAAAGGCGGGCAAGGAATAGAGTGAATTGGATCGATGTGGTATACCGGGGTCGACGTGTTGTCAATGGATTGAATCAGGGCATGTGAAGCGTCTGCGGTAAACCATGGAACGTTCTGTGGGGCCTGGATGTGGAAAGGGAGCTGTGGTTCCGGGCATTATTACATGAGAGCTAGAGACTGAGTGTGAACAAATGGGGCCTTTGTTGTCTTTTCCTAGCGCTACCTCGCACAAATGAGGGAGGAGGGGGATGTTATTCCATGTGTGGCGAGGTGGCGATGGGAATAAATAAAGGCAGACTATGAATTATGTACATGTGTATATATGTATATGTCTGTGTGTGTATATATATGTGTACATTGAGATGTATAGGTATGTATATTTGCATGTGTGGATGTGTATGTATATACATGAGTATGGGGGTGGGTTGGGCCATTCTTTCGTCTGTTTCCTTGTGCTACCTCGCAAACGCGGGAGACAGTGATAAAGCAAAATATAAAAATAAAATAAGATATATATATATATATATATATATATATATATATATATATATATATATATATATATATATATTTTTTTTTTTTTCTTTTTTTTTTTCAAACTATTCGCCATTTCCCGCGTTAGCGAGGTAGCGTTAAGAACAGAGAACTGGGCCACTGAGGGAATATCCTCACCTGGCCCCCTTCTCTGTTCCTTCTTTTGGAAAATTAAAGAAAATTGAGAGGGGAGGATTTCCAGCCCCCCGCTCCCTCCCCTTTTAGTCGCCTTCTACGACACGCAGGGAATACGTGGGAAGTATTCTTTCTCCCCTATCCCCAGGGATAATATATATATATATATATATATATATATATATATATATATATATATACTGCAGGCATTATTTGACATCACCTGTTTTTGGTTATACTACAACTCAGCTTCACACTCCAAAGAGGTCCATCAATTTTGTGCTACTGGTTGTAGTACAACCTTTTTGCTGTAGGAGCCCTTGAAAAAGGAGTCCTGGGTTTGTACTATTGTCTCTAACTTCCTTAACAGTGGCCAAATTCTACCATGGCAAGTCAAGGCTTCTTTGACTGAGAAACAAACCAGTGGGCAAAAGTAGAAGTGAAGTCACACTCGGGCTGTTAAAAACAGGTTTCAGCTAGTCTTTGTGCCTGTGCCCTTGTCACTAATCATCATAAATGGTAACATAGAAACTAGCTATTGTGATACAAGATTAGATTAATGGCAACATTCAATGCAACTAATGTTAAATAAGCTGACGTATATTTGTGTTGGGAGTGATCCAATCTGTGATCTTCACGCTCATACTCTGGCATCAAGACTTCACTAAGAACAGTGCGATGGAAACTATTTGAGTGTAGGGAAGAATCTAATGTTATGATTTAGGGAAACTGAGAGATGAGATGTATGTTCACATGTGTTTCCTGGATGTTTTTGATATGATTACTGTAGTTTTATGCGTGTATATTATATGTATCACAAGTCTATGATGAAATATCATGCTTTGATGTTTTATAGTTCCCTACTTCATCAATATTATGAATCTGTTTTTCCTTGACTATATATTTTTTCTTGAAGTGATTACAGCCCATCTAATTTAAGGAATTAGATATCTATCAATGAAAAAGTTATTCATCCTAATCTAAAAACTCCAACAAAGTTTATCACCAAAATATAGAGAATCTGGTAATGGTAATGAATGTCACTTACCAGCAGTGCATTCTGAGATTTTGTCAAAAACCTCCATTCACTACATTTCATTATTAAATCTAGATATGTTAGAAAGTGAACTGTTCATTTGTTAAACTATATCAAAAGCATGATATCTTTTGCAATAAACAAAGTTGCTGTAAATCTTGCCATCTCATCTTAAAAGTAATGTGCACTTTTCTTCTTAGAAATGCCATGCTTTTGAACTTACCAGTATGAAGGTTGTCATTGTTCTGAATCATAAAATGAGTGTTTGTGAATCTTTTCTTGATTTAAGGTAATATTGGAATATCATTAAATAGGTGTCGTCTGGTTATCTATATTTTTATAAGTGTATTGATATCACTCTGAATTTGAGTGTAAGAAAATAACGTATATTATTGTTGTTACATAAGCCTTAGTCTATGTAATGATTAGTTTGTTGGAAGTACAGATACTCTAGTATAAATTGGGCTGTTGAGTTGTTCTTATGGTAGTTTGGAGATAGTTTTGGGGTGAAGTGGTCTGAAAGGCTGTGCTGGTTTTAAATGTTTATGGTTTCCTCTGTTCTTTGATGGCTATAGGCAAAGATGCAGAATAATGATATTTAACCACAGCAGTAATTCATGAAAAATGTTTGCTCTTGGGATGAGTTTTTGGTAAAAATTGATCTCATATCTATAACTTATAGATGAGCATGAGTTTGTTAATCAGGGATTGCAGGTAAAGTGTAATGATTCTGATGTACTACTGCATCATAATAAATGTTGGTTCAAATGCCAGTATTGGTTTTGATGCACAAGATATTACAGGTTTTGATACCAGGATCTAATTCTAGATGATAGTCATGGTTGGTATAATTACATGGTTGTGATCGCATGTCAACAGACCGTGAGAAACACCGTGCACAAAGCTTTATGGTTGACCTCTGCACCTTCAGATAGGAGAGGATTAAGTATGAATACAATCTTAACATACAGGTAATGCAATTTTCTTTTGAACCTTGTTCAGAGATCATTTAAATTTATGTTATGCATACTTCAACAGGGTCCAGGTAAGGCATACATTAATAATCATATTTAGGAATTGGTGTAAAATGTAGTTTGAAACGAAGACATATATATATATATATATATATATATATATATATATATATATATATATATATATATATATATATATTTTCTTTCTTTCATACTATTCGCCATTTCCTACATTAGCAAGGTAGCGTTAGGAACAGAGGACTGGGCCTTTGAGGTAATATCCTCACCTGGCCCCCTTCTCTGTTCCTTCTTTTGGAAAATTAAAAAAAAACGAGAGGGGAGGATTTCCAGCCACCCGCTCCCTCCCCTTTTAGTTGCCTTCTACGACATGCAGGGAATACGTGGGAAGTATTCTTTCTCCCCTATCCCCAGGGCGAAAATCCTGGGAGCCTTGAAGAATGTGTGGAAGTCGAGAACATTATCTCGGAAAGCAAAAATGGGTATGTTTGAAGGAATAGTGGTTCCAACAATGTTGTATGGTTGCGAGGCGTGAGCTATGGATAGAGTTGTGCGCAGGAGGGTGGATGTGCTGGAAATGAGATGTTTAAGGACAATATGTGGTGTGAGGTGGTTTGATCGAGTAAGTAATGTAAGGGTAAGAGATATGTGTGGAAATAAAAAGAGCGTGGTTGAGAGAGCAGAAGAGGGTGTTTTGAAATGGTTTGGTCACATGGAGAGAATGAGTGAGGAAAGATTGACCAAGAGGATATATGTGTCGGAGGTGGAGGGAACAAGGAGAAGTGGGAGACCAAATTGGAGGTGGAAAGATGGAGTGAAAAAGATTTTGAGTGATTGGGGCCTGAACATGCAGGAGGGTGAAAGGAGGGCAAGGAATAGAGTGAATTGGATCAATGTGGTATACCGGGGTCGACGTGCTGTCAATGGATTGAATCATCTTTCATAATTGGTAAGACTTTCGGCATGATATTGGTAATGAACCACAGAATTTTATCCTATGATATTTTATTCTATATTTTCATTCAGGAAATGCTCCTGTTCCTTATATTATCTGAAGGTGCTCTGGTCAACTGTTTGAATCCCTCCTTCACTGTGACCTAGTTGACCTGTGTGTGTGTATATCATTGTCTGTGTTTGTTTGTGTTTGTTTGTCTGTTAGCTTATTGGAACTTCGGAAAACAGTGTTGCCCACTTGCGGGTCTTGCTTTTAAGCGCCTTGAGGTTCCTCTTGTTCTTAGGGGCTCTTTAGATGCCTCGTTGGCGCCTTCTGAGACGTATTTGGTATCGAGTGGTTTCCTATGTGGTACCTGAACGAACTTGAACGCGAATCATGTCATAAGAGTAACATTTAGGTCCTACTCTTGTATTATAAGAGAAAGAAAAAGACTTGCAGAGAATCAGAGGATGCATTTCCCTCCCAGTTATAAGTCCAGTGGTGCGTGTTCGACACCATTGTTTCTTCCCGTTCAAGTTCGGTCGAGTTTCAAGTATATCTATAGGTGGTGAGACGTACTTGCGGGATTTATATAATCACGGTTTAAAACTTACTGGTATGTGGTTGTCTCCGTTATTGTTTTTAGAACATATCCATCAAACCATTTTGCAGATTCATTGCATATCATTTCAGATTCGTGTATACTCTTAACAGTGCGGTTGAAGAGCATAAGAAAGACTACGGCTTTTCGCGCACTTTGAGTACCCTACCAAATGAACTCTTGGTTTTGGGCAAATAATGACCTTAATATGAATGTTTTGACTTCATATGTAGAAAGATAGGTACAGTAGTTATCAGGAGCCTTTATTGATCTCCTTCATGACTTTCATCCGTATCATTACCACTTCAAAGCCTTCATTGCATCATTGTATACATTCGCTTCCATACCATCTCCCAGGGCAGCATTCCAAGCTGTAACTGTAGCCACGTGACTGGCACTTTAATTTTACTAAGAGGATTAAATCATCTTTTCCGCATTTTGAATACGAAGTGTACGAGAAAAGCATCATTCATTCATTCATTCACATCACGTATGTGCGTATTATTTATTGAGAGGAAGAGAGAGACAGTACTGGGTTTGTATGAATGATACATGATGTCTGCAGATGCTTGATATAAGTATGTTGGATTTCGGATTAGTTTGTATGAACTTTATTCCCTTTATATATAGAATGGGTGCTATCGGACCCTGCCTTTGGCAAGGTTGTATCATTTGACTATTTGTTGCAATGAATTCCACGCTATCCCTGCATCTGTGTAGCGCAGCCTTGGGAGCTGCAAGAGCCTTAGAGTAGCACCAAGACCCAAGACCCTTTCAGAACGGGGTCCTGAGGTAATAATATTATGATTGTTGATATATATATATATATATATATATATATATATATATATATATATATATATATATATATATATATATTCGGGGTAGCATCAAGTACAGATTATCGAGCGTTAGAGGCGAAAACTTGCGTGCCTCCCCCTGTTCTTTGTTTGGGAACATTATGTAGGAGGAAAGTATTTCCAGCCCTCCGCTCCCACCCCTCTTAGTCCCCTTCTACAACATATATATATATATATATATATATATATATACCTGGATGGGAGAAAAAATTCTACCTACATATCTGTTGTAGAAGAAAAATAAGGAGGACGAAATTGAGAGGCTAGAAATACTTCCCTCCTGTGTTATATCAAAGAAAAAAAAAGCTGGGAGGAGCCAGTTGAAGATTTTCCTCAAAGGCCCAGTCGTCTGTTCCTGAAGCTACCTCACAAAAGCGGGAAACAGCTAACAAGCGTGACAGATATATATATATATATATATATATATATATATATATATATATATATATATTGGAAAGGATCACAATTTTGCGCGTGATCAAGATATTCCTATGAGTCCACGGGGAAAATGAAACACGAAAAGTTCCCAAGTGCACTTTCGTGTAATAATCACATCATCAGGGGAGACAAGAGAAAAATATAAGTCAGTTGATATACATCGAAGAGACGAAGCTAGGACGCCATTTGGTAAACATGTGATTGTCCAAAACAATATATATATATATATATATATATATATATATATATATATATATATATATATATATATATATATATATATATATATATATATATATATATAATCACCCCAGAAACCCTACCTGAACGAGTTATGGTGTTATCCGGGCAGCATATTTTCCGGGCTACTGCAGCCCAAAGCTTCTCCTCTTCGAGGCGAGTTCTTTGACGAGATTGTACTGCCTGTCGTCAGTCGGAAATGATACAGCCACGCCAAAGGTGAGTTCATTTCTTATCGACAATGTAACCGCAGGATGGTGGAGTCCGGTAGCACCTATGTGTGTGTGTGTGTGTGTGTGTGTGTGTTTATTTATCATTTTATATCATCAAAAACTTGAGCACAAGAGATGCTGATGAATGCAAAGAAAGAAGAAAACCTCAAGACACATGCAGCATGAGATGCTTATTCAAAGCCTATCATCAACCCGGTTGCATGTACATCATTATTTGCAATGCTCACTCACCCATTTGAAAATGTATATTTTTATATAGATTTCATGAGTTGTTCTCTTATGTAGGTTTCCCCCCCTCCCATCATTGTGAGTTCTGGGTATCTTGTGACCGTGGATATGTACCCGTTTGTCGTCAAGGCAGATTGTAAAACTGTCCGTTTTGGATGGCTGTATATCGTAGCGTTGACAGTTGGTGGTGGGTTATAAATGACTTTATCTAGTGATAACTGGGCCATTGACTGACAATGTAGATCATGGAACTTGGCACCTATATTTGGTAGATGAATTCCACAAAGTAGATTAGATTCTTGCACTTTTCACTGTGGTTTACCCCTTGGTTTAAACAAGGGACGTAACCGGCTGTTCTTGACTAGTGTTAGTTATAACGCACTGTAGTGAGAAGACTGGAATAGTTGTCCAACCAGGTCATTAGATAGTTCTGAACCTGGAGCTGTTAATGCAAAGGTATTTGCATCATAGATTTTTGGCAGCTTTTTTTTTCATCTTTAATTGTTGATGATGTGAAACAATGGAAAAAACAAATAGCTTGATACTTCTGGGTCGTGTTTTCTTTGTATCGACATCAAGCAAGCAAATGCCCTTGATGTGTTACTGATATTATTTTCGTGTGCAGTCATTATCTCTGATACGAGATACTGTTCCTCAAACATTCAACATTCATTGTTTTGATCTGAGAATGAATGGTCTTACGAAAGAAATAATTACTTGAAAGTTAACAAAATCAGAACATCGAGAATGAAAAAAAAATGTCGGTAATTTAATGATATAAAGTTATCTCGAGTTGTCTAGTAATCATTTATGTTAATAAACTTCTGCCTCACTGAGAATCATACATGAAAGTAAAATGTCTGAATTTTATATGACTTAAATTAGCCATTTTGTAAGTATAGTATGTTTCTATTGACAAAGTAATATTGCAGACTTATTTTCTTCATGATATGAAAAGGCAGTAGCTTTCCATTTAACAAAAAGTGTGAGTTGTTTAAAAAGAGTTAATGAAGGCAGAAATGAATATTTTGTGATGTTTAATTGTCTTATTTGTTGGCACCTCAAGGAAAGCATAATATGATCGTCAGGCCCAGATAATTACAGGATAGAAATGGTAATCAGGAATTACGGTTTTGCATAATAACATTAGAAATATCATCTACCTAATGCTAGAAAATGTTTGAAGAGCAATTATGAATTATTGTTCTGAATGGTAATATGTTTGCAGAAATATTTTAATGAAAGTTTAGCCGATTCATCTTTGATACTACAAAGATATTAAACACATTCATCAATGGTATGCCAAAAAGAAAAAAGAAAAAGGAGAATCGTTAATCAAATGGTATCTCGGCATATCGCTCTTTGATTTTTGATATATTACTTTGCACAACATTGTACAAGGGCTTCAGTTGACGCCAAAAGCTGTCTTGTGATCATCAATATTACTGTACTTTGGTCACCATTACTCGAAGCAGTCTAAAGGACCACAGGTTGAAAAAATGAACTCAGGTGGCAGTTAGGTATGCCTAGAGACAACATTAGAAGTGACAGACAGTAATCGTCAATGGAAGAAATATTAAAAGGAATGTATACAGCTTCCGTAATAAATTACGTTCACCAAAGCAGTCATTCTATGTGGCTTTCTATTCAGATCGAATTTTTGTGAAATAGAAATCATTTCATGGCGAGGTACTTCGTCAGTGTTCACCAGACTCAGTGTATTATATTGCCAGTACAGTAATAGTTGATGACAGATTCAGCAAAAACCTGTCTTGGTGACTGGAGAGTTTAGCATAGGTAATCACCAGTGACAGTCATGGTGATAGATGATAAGATCTTTGATAGATTTCCCCGAATTCGTAAATTATAGATGTATGGCTTCTTTAAAACGAGAATTGTAGCGAAATCGTGAAAGAATCGGCTCCGATTCATCATTCTAATATGGCAGGCATCTCTGTAAGGGCAACATAGATATAATGTTCCTCTCATGTACAACAAAGAAAGCGGTGGTATCGTATCGCTACAATTTTCTCCCCTCACATAAAAGAAAAAAGCCATTTTAAATCTATAACACAATTTCCCTGGCCTTTCATATGTGAGTTGAGACGCTTCTCTGCTGGACCATACATACAATATATCATTATTATATTTGTGTACATATTGATCTGTATATATTCCTTGTATTCATAACAGTGTTCTCTTTCCCAGATTTTCTTTTCTATGTATGCCGACATGATACATGACTTGGAAATACACATTATGATTTACACAGTAGAAGGATATACTTGTTTGACACCTTTCGTAATTTTCAGCGTCAAGATTTGACGAGTTTTAAGCACGATGTGGATGAGTCTTATGTCATTGGGTTGTCACTGGATATTTTTCAGCTTTGTTGGTTCTGCAAAAGATAGACCATGTCAAATTGAAATGTAACCTTTTTTTTTTTAATAGTTATATTTTAATGGCTATTTGTGTTGCCTATGGTATGTGATGGTAATGTTCTGTGACGTATTTTGATTGCTTTCAAAGGTATAATTACCAGTTTTTTCATCAATCATGAAAGTTTCAAATACTATTGGACAATCTTTTTTCCTTGATATAAATATATATTTATTGTTTAGTGTATACCTATTCTTGTTATTTTCTTTATAAATGGTATAAACAGGTGAGATTAATAATGAACCTTTTGGTGTTGTATTTTCCCATTGATTTAAGTAATTAATGTTCACTGTGAGGGATGACAGGGAGAGAAATGCCCCCCAAAAAATAATGTTTTGTCACTTAACGAATTTAATCACAATTCTGTGAAATATTATGAATGCTCACATGAGTCAGATATATTTTAGCATGCAATGTAGATTTTATCTTGGTCCATAGGTACACCTGTTGGAAATACTACACTCAGAATATCAAGGGGTAGGGGCTCAAAATTGTGTAGAATGGGCCTAGTGGGCATATCAGTCAGAGTAAACAAGGACGGAAAGTTCCAAGGGTCAGTGGTTTTAAAGATTATGGGGTAAGGTTTTCAAAATAAAAAAAATAAATGAAATGTTTTACTAGGACAATGGGCATTTCTGGCTCCTCCATCTGTAAAACATGAGTAATTTTTTTGGATAATTGCTGAAGGTCTTGCATTTTTAACCAAATGAATAATAAAATCATCACTCGTATGCAAGTTTTATTATCCTGAGTAGTTTTTTGGTGACGTCAAAGGATGGCTGTAACTTTTTTGCCCTTCTTTTTACAAAATTTTTATGAGAAATCTCAGTTCTTGTAGACTATTGTCCATATGCATACACGTTTTTAGCGCCACTGGTGTGAATTCACTCGCCAGTAATGACCTTAAAAGCCAGGTGGTTGTACAACTGCACACGGCCTTGTGACACAAGGTGCGTGCTTGAGGTTAAAGTATCATAAAAACTTTAACCAAAGATAAATTTTCTCGATGAAAGAAAACCACCCACCGTATCTAACCAAGTAGGGAGACAATACTGAAGACTTTGCATATGATAAATTGCTATACCAAAGTCTGTGGATTGCGCGGACTTCGGACGGAGAGTGGGTTATTGTGTTTTGACAAGAAAGTGAACGTTTGAAGTGTTAAAGGCGCTGGACTTGACTGGAGGCACAATAGAAAAACCAGCCATGGTATCTCACTACATGCGTATGTAGCCACAACAGTCAGGAAAGTCCTACAATATAAAATCTTCGATGAACTTCAGTTCTCCGACACCGCGTGAGGAATGTTAATGAAATCAGTGAGCCTAGCTGCCATTGCTACAACTCTTTTCCCTCCTAACGCAAATGGCAAAACCGTCCACAGTATCCACATCAGACGAGGTGTCCTCACAAGCAGCGATCATATTCCCATGACAATCACTACCTCTACCACTGTCCCAGTACACAGCGTCTAGCTTTTCAGGAACAGGAAGCCGATTGGAACCCTTTCAGTGACTGGAACCTATTCGGTGAAAACAACAGCATAGATCTCCCAATCACTACTGTTCAGCGAAGAACTGTTTGAAGAAAATGATGCTTCAAGCAAAGAGTATATGGAAATCTAACTAACGAATATTTCAAAGATATTGGCAAGATAGCAGACATACGAATCCACCCGAAGAGAAAAGTTAGATAAAGTATGTAATAAGAAAAGTGATTTTCTCCCCGGAACAAAGTAAGGCTTATGGTTCTAATGGTATCCATTCCCTTGTGCTGAAAGAGTGTGCCTCTAGACTTGCACCTGTGCTTGCTCCGTTTCTGTTTAAAAACCAGAACTTTTCCTTCTTGGAAGCATGCGTTGGTACATCCTATCCCTAAGAAGGGTGACCGTTCTAATCCCTCTAACTATAGTCCTGTTGCTTTGACATCCACCATTTCCAAAGTCTTGTGATGTTCTTTCTTATCTTGCAAATGTCTGGACATCTTCCCGGAGAGATTTTGGGGAATCCAGTGCAGTTGTCCTTGACGTCTAAAGCTTTTGACTGGGTGCGGAATCCAGGTCGAATGTATAAGCTCCTCTCTTTTGGTTACCCTCCCTCACTTTGCCCCCTCATGTTTAGCTTTCTCTCTCACTCAATCTGCATTTCGTCTCAACAGAACGTCCTCAATAAATTCGTACGTGGACAGGGTATCTCACTGGGTAAACGAAATTTGGTTAAGTTTAATACCTCCAAGACCCAGTTTCTACCAATCTCTCCATCGGAAACCCCTCACAACTTTCCTCTCTCCTTTGGCGGTTCTGTAACTCCAACTCTTGACTCGATGAACATCCTTAGTATTACTGTATATCTGTATTCCTGTATTTTGGAAGCCTTGCATTACGGATATAGCTAAAGGTCTGCCTCTAAGAAAAGGAGTGTATCGATTAGATGTCGACATTTCTTCTCTTCCGAACAGCTGCTCTGTTTATACAGAGGATTGATCCGTTCTTGTATGAAGTGCTGCAATTACATTTGGGGTTGTTCTACCTCTGCGTCCTTACTTGACAGAGTTGAGCCGAAAGCAGTCCGCCTTATAAACTCTCCCCGACTAGCTTCAAAACTTTAACCCCTCGCCCTATGCCGCAATATTGGTTCAATTTCCCTCTACTTTATGTATCACTTTGACTTTTGCTCCTGAGAGCTGGCTGCTTGTGTGCCCCCACCACTAGCTAGACCACGCAATACTCACCAAGCTGCTGCGTCACATGATTACTATGTGGCTGTTGGCAACTCGAGGGTGGGCCGTTTTGATAACCGTTTCTTTCCCTACACTTCACAGCTTTGGAATTCTCTGCCGTCTCATGCCTTTCCGTGGCGAATTTTGAGATAGGTTTTTCACTTCCTCCAAAATTCGTAAATACTTTCCCTTGGAATATATTTTTTTCTTAGTTAACCTCACGACCTTTCATGAACCTTTCAACGGCCCTGCCTTGCTGTGGACTTTTGTCCTGACTTTATTTGAAAAGAAATCTCAGATAATGGCGAGCACTGCCATCTGCAGCGTCTTCAAGTAAACCTTGAACATGACCTGTAAAACCATTAAGCAAACGTTTTGTGAATTTGACCTATTTCCTGAGTCAAAAATCATTAACAACCAATGTAAAATATATGCATGCCAACGTCTGGCTGTATGACTTCAACTGATTCAGGTGGTGGTGTGGCATGTTTAATCGGTTGCCACGTAATGCTAAGTAAACGTCGCTAAACTCACCTCGGAAAGTAGTCAGAGTCGCTAAATAAGCTTACAAAGGGTCTAATAACAATAGCTAATAGTGGAATTGAGCTTGTTCACAACCTAGGCTAGTTCTTCAAATGTCTATTATCATTTTCCATGTTGGGAGTAGACCTACAATACTATCATGATAAAAATTTGTTTACAACTGTTAAATAGTACTAGTATTTACTTTAACATGATAATAGTAAATCTTATTTTTCGAAGTTTGGTATAGTTTCCTCAGTAATGATGCTGGATGTTGTTGGTTCTTGTGTGGAGGAAGTTTATGTCATGTATCTTTATGTATCACATTATGTCTCACTTGCTCCTACATGTAACGTTGACATTGTAGCACATTGCGCTCGTCTTCCTCTGTTTTGAACGACCGTGCTGCACCCTGTCGGCTGAAGCTAGAAGTTTAGGGCAGCCGCTACGCGACTAATGTTTACGTAATTTCACGTGTGTATCTTTTTTTTTGTGAGTGTGATCTTTAGTGTTACGTCCTTACCAGGGCCTTTGCTTCACCATTCGTATGTGGCGTAGTGAGTTGGATCAAGACTGACATTGTGGTGCAAGATATTGCAAGGGGACGCCAGCCACCGTAATACTCCATAACTGCCCATCGCCCCACCGACCTGCATTGCTTGTGCCAGCTGCCTGCCCCGAGCGTTAGCGACTGTCATTGGTCTGAAGTGACCTACCCAGGTATTTATTGCTGTGTTTGTATCGAGGTGCCGCTTTGCCCCAGCCTAGCTCAGACCGCCGTACTGTTAACCCGTTCCCCAACAGCAGTGAATCATTGTCCCACTACCAGCGTTGCCACGCCTAGCAATCCACGGAAGAAAGTGGGCGCCCAGCAGCATGATCTCCCCAACATATTTAAGTATATTTACGAAAGACTCGTTGATGCACTGGACAGGGAGAAAGGGTACCAACAATTCAACTTTATTTTTTCTAGAATTTTACACAGTACTGTGTTGATGGGTTGCCGCTCTAGGTACGCTCGTAGCCAGGGGCCCCAGAAGACAGGGAGAATGAGTATGTTAGAGACCAGCTCTCAACACTCGGGAAAGGTAACAATGTCCCAAATCTCATAAACAATAATAATAAATCTTAGGGAAGGTACAACAAAATACATATGACATGAAATGATAAAGAGATCAGTGGCCTTAACGTAGGTACACACTGCTAAAATTAAAAGACTACAAAATAGATCTACACGCTACATTGTATTGCATACACGCGCGATACACCATCTACCTCAAGTGCGGTGTGCCACAGGCGCAAGGACTGTAGGCCACAGACCCGAGGCAACGTGGACCGCCTCCACCTGACAGGGAGGACTTATGGGAGTTTAAAAGAGTCTGCGGGAGATGTGTTCAGGTCACGTACAGGAGTGACGGTCAGGCTCACTCCTCTGCTTCCATCTTGACGCCATACATAGACTAGCACAGAGACTATTTACAAATATTATTTTTTTTTTGTCGGACACAATAGCAATAATTAATGAGGTGGGTAAAGGTTATTTGGTGTAATTGTACATCAAAACATTGCTATCATGGGATCTGTATCGTCGACAGTCAAGGATGATGAACTGTATTCACTCGGCTGTGGATCTATTTCCTCTAAGACCTCTTGGATATTTTTCGGTTGTCTGTGTTTGCGACGAGGCTCGCTATTACCGTCGTCTTCTGTGTCTTTTGCAGTGGGTGGGTTGGACTCTGTGTGCCGACGTTTTTCCGTTTCCATAGTGCTAACCTTAGATTCCGCGTTTTCTTTACTCGTATTTAGATTCTTCTCTTCAGACGAGGCGTTAAAACGAGTTGGCTGAGGACTGTCGACGACCTGTCGGACGGGTTCGGAGGCATAACCGCGGCCGAAGAAAGCACTGTCTTCCAGAAATGATGATTCTCCTTCGTCAGATTTCCTAACAGCGAATTCAGAAAAATCCCTGAAGTTCGAGAAGAAATCATCCACGTAGTTGCTGGAGTGTTGGTTACTGTGGGTGCCCGGGAAGATGGCGTAAGCGTCGTCTAACAGATGGTCGTAGTCATGACCAAAGCCGTTGGGATCATCGTCGTCGTAGAAGGTGCCACCTCGCAGGACTTCGAAGTTCCCGGAGCCAAGTATGGAGTTATGGAATTTCCCGAACTCCTGCTCGCGATGGAAGGGCCTGCGGCTGCTGGGGAATGTGAACTCTGGCTTGTGGATGGCTTCACGTGTACCTGGCCCGTAGAAGGAATTGCGGAAATCCCTAAACGCCGCTGGTTCTCTCTGACTCGAGCTCCCTCGAAACCCGGGGCTGTGAGAGAGGAGCCTACTTCTCCGCGGCCCGGGGGCTCTTGGGGGAAGTGGAGGCGAGGGAAAGAACGACTCCTTGGCCGGTGGTGCGGAAGGCGAGTGACGGCCGGTGATCGTAGGGTGGAATCTCTGGCTCTCGGGGACGAGAATATCGTCATCAGGGGTGTGAACCTCCACGTCTGGTATGACCTTGAAGTTCGTGGAAGGCTGCACCGGAGCAAGACCCTTGTTCCTGAAATATGGCGATCTGGCTGTCGTGGAAGACGTCCTCTTTCCTTGGTGACCATTGTGCTGGAAGCCCTGGGATGATTGGGGATGAACTGTGACTGCCGAGTGGGCAACCTCGCTGCCATGGGACAAGAATTCTCTCGGGTTTCGAGCGTGAGCGATCTGGGACTCCTCCTGGACTCTGTGGACTCGTTTGTGTCGGGACGTTGGACGCATCGCTGGGGTGGGGTTCGCCTGCTCCCCTGCGAATGCGAGTCTTCCCAGCCTGAAGCTTCTCATTCATTCCTGGCAAGTTGTTGTGGTGGCGGGTCTCGCTGTCTCGGACCTGTTGTGAATCGGAAAGAAATGACTGTCAGTTGTGTGATCGCCCTTGGAAGACAATATAAATGATAGTCTTTCTGGAAATGATGAAAAAATAGCCCTCAGTAGTTAAGTGACTTCTTGACAGAAGAAACACAACGAGGGAAATAGTTTAAAGATAAAGAAGTAATCAGACTTATAAAGGGCATACAAACGAACTCAAACACCAACAGACCACTGGGTCCTAAAGAGGCTGTGTTTAATAAGGGTCGAGAATAATATGGACTAGTACGGTAGGGATTAAAGAAATTCTCAAAGAGAGAAGCCTGGAAAACTTTTCTCATAGCTAAGAAGGCGCAAGTAATGTCAGTCGTGGATCTGAAGAAAAATAGTTATCAAGTATGTGTTTGAAGGAATCTGTGGTACTATCCTCAACTGCCCTAATTGGTAAATCATTCCAGGTTAACAATCCTGTTGAAGAAAAAGTACCTCGCCCCATTCGAGGTCAAACGTTTTTTACCCACGAGTTTGTATCCGTTACCATGAGTGAAATCTATCCCTCTACACTTTGTTCGATCGAGATTACCGAGTTCTTGGATCTTTTTGAATACCTGTGTTAGATTGTGTTGTTCAGTTGGCTCTCATAGGATCTGTTTCTCAGTCCTAGAATCATCTTAGGTAACTCGCCTCTTAAAATTCTCTCCATCTGTCTATGTCTTTCTTCAAGCAGTGTGACCAAAATTGAACACCATATTCACGATGGGGATGTATCCGTGACTTCTGAAGTATTAGGGTAATTTCTCTGGCCTTAAATTCGAAAGTTTTGTCTATACATGCAAGAATGCTTACACACACACACACACACCAGTAGGTAGCAGGCAGACACCGCTAGGTTGTCGAAATGGGTAGTAATGGCAGCGCTACAGTGGTTGTTGAATTCCTTTCACTAGTCCAGGTTGTTATCGTTTCTTTCTGCGTCACATACGCCTGGGTTGCTGCTGGCCTCTATCCTGCACAACATGTACTCTCTCTCTCTCTCTCTCTCTCTCTCTCTCTCTCTCTCTCTCTCTCTCTCTCTCTCTCTCTCCTTATTACACGTAACACTTGCCAGTGCGCAACTGTTAACTTTTCCTACGGCGAGCGCTACGTGCTAGGCCGGCCAGCCAAATAGCAAAATGTCACCGTAGGTAAAGAAGGCTCAGGAGATGAGGGGGTGGTGGGGGGAGGAGGAGGTCCCCCACGAGTATAAGACTCTTTGTACATACTGTACAAACAGATGATTACACCCCTATGTGGACATAGGTATCTGAGCCACATGAATACGCACACCTCACCACGCCCACACCAGGTGACAGAAACTAACACAGGACTCTGTTATACCCACGCTGGCGTAACATGACTATCTCAAGCCTATTTTGACGTAATATAGGGCTCTGTTATACTCATATTGGCATAACATAGGATTCTATCGGGCCCATACTGGCGTAACATGGGATTCTGTTATGCCTATATTAGCAGGTCCATCAGGTGGCCGTTGTTGTCATTGGCACATTCATTTTGTTGCTGAAATAAGAGCTAGAGGTATATTCCTAGCCCCTGGAATAACAAGTAGTCAGTGGTATATCTGTTTAGTCACTGGTATAACCGTTTGGTCACTGGCATATTAATTAAGTCGCTGAGATATTGACTTAGTCACTGGTATATCTGTCTAGTCAATGGATCATTGGTTTAGACATTCCATTTAGTCGTTGGAAAATTGACTTAAACAATGACATTCGTGCTTAAACCAAAGGCATATCCATTTCGTCGCTGGCACAGCAAGTTTCATTACTGGCATATCTGGTTAGTCACTGGGAAATTGGGTAGCCGTAGTCTGAAATATCAGTCTGGTCACTGGAAGAGCCGTTTCGTCAATGGGACAGGCGAGCTTCTGACAAAAAAGGTAGTCTGATCCGATACTTGCCAACACCTTGCTACGTGGTCAAGATTCAGAGTGTATGGAGAGGGCTTGGATCTGGCCCAGGTGCTCTTGGTGAGGAACCTTGGGTGGGCACGGGGGCCATGGCTAGGGTGGGTATGGACCTGGGGAGAGCAGAGGGAAGGACTAGGGTGATGGAGGGATCGTGGGGAAGAGCGGGGAGGAGCCGTAGTTAGGGTGGGGAAGGACAAGGGGTGACCGAGGGTTGTTGCTAGGATGGTACCAAGGAGAGAGTTTGGAAACGTGGGAGGGATGAGGAAGGACGAGAGGAGAGCGGGAGGCCTTGGCTGGGGTGAGGGAAAGATCAGGCGAGAGCATGACTATATCGGGGACGGGGAGGCACCAGGGTTGGGGCGGGGCCAGGATGGCCGTAGCTTGGGTGGAAAAGGGACAGGTGAAGGGTGGGGAGAACTGTGGCTGGGATGAGCAGCTTGTAGAACTGTCTACTTAAAAGGGACTGTTGACTGGGAATACCCGGCTTTAAACAATTAACGTAAGTATGATAAGTGAGAGGAATTGGGGGTCAGCGGAAGTTGTTAGATCACGTATTTATTGATAGGCGTGGATAGGAGAGACTCATTGACGTGAAGCTGCTGGGAGGGGCCTGGTGGTGGGATGTCAGATCACCTCTTGGTTGGAGGCGAGGATGAGAGATTGTAATGGGCTTCAGGAATAGATGAAACGACACGGGTGGGTAGTAGAGGATGGTACAAACAAGTGAGCTTGGAAAGGAGGCGCTTGTGAGGAGATACCAGAAGAGGTTGGGGTAAAGAAGTGCAAAAGATGAAAGTAAACAAAACTAGCGGAAAGGCCGAGGAAAGGGAGGTGTTTAGAGACTCTAGGCAGTGTTGACATGAGCGTGAGAAGTGTGTGGTATGCAGAATCACTCGCACTGCTTCCCTGCAGATAACCCCCCCATACACCTCTCTTTTTTTTCTCTACCGACTAAACTTCCTCATCCCACCACTCACTACCCCTTTTCACACGCTCACATCCCACCTTCCGCATGGCATACACTTCTCCCGCACATGTAAGCTCTGCTTCCTTTAATACCTCCCATATCTCACTCATTCCCATTGTTTCATCATTTCCCACCTTCGGCCATTCTTCACGTTTCTTACCTAGGAATATTCACTGGTTCTCCGTGTCGAGAAACTACACTAGAGCGTATTTGATTCCCCTCCACCATCAAATTAAAGGTAGAACCCTATTAGAATTATCATAAAGCAGCGATGAGCTACGGAGGAGGTTATCTCCAATTTCTGAGCGTGTTGTTCACGGTTGACAAATTTCTTGACGATCAAAATTCACACTGTCAATTATAATGTGAGTGAAGGTGTTGGTTGTTTGGTAATAACCCATGGTTGTTGGTGCTGAACGGTACATTTAGCGTTAGTAAAATGATAGCGTTAAAAAAACTAGTGGTTGGTTAAGCGTTAGTAGAGTTAGCTGTTAGAGCGGGAGATCTATTTGTTACGTTCGTTAGTTGCAGTAGAGAGGCGTCCCGTGTTAGAAGACTGATCTGCCTGTTAGGAAGGCGTCCCGTGTTAGAAGACCAGTCTCCCTGTTAGAAATACGTCTGCTGTTCTTGAAGTGTTGACAGGAAGCAGGTCTTTCTCGTCGAAGAGATTATCCGCTAACCAACTTGACTCTACCTTGGCAACACAGGGGCGTATGGTTAACGTAAGTGGGTTTGGGTGTGGAGACTGATGAAAGGGTGTGGCGTACTTGACTGTTGTCAATGAGGTAAATGTCTGGCTACTGCCAGTGATTGTGAAAGCCCCTGTCGAAAGGAATGGGTGTCAGTGTGTGTGTGTGTGTGTGTGTGTGTGTGTGTGTGTGGCTAGATAATGATAGGTCTGCATTGGCCATAATTTTACCGAATGCAACTTGGTTTGTGGCTATACATCAGAGGAGTGGGATGTCTGATGACCCCAGGTCGCTGGTGCCATCTTTGGTTCTGATGCTGGGAACTCCGTATCGTTGGTGGGGTGATGTGAGTACTTTGGCTGGTGGATGGCATCAATTTTTCATATTTTTTAATCTGTTTATTATATTTACTCTGGGGGATAGCTTTATTTAAGGAGGGTCCAATATAGATGTCAGAGATCACTGATGATTGTAAATGGTGTAGTTGTCCATCATTCAGTGTGATCTGCGTGGTTTGTAATGCCACGATAATTTTTTTTTCTTCAGTGTATTGACGACGCGGTTAACTAAACGTCCTTGGCGTGGTTTGCTGGAGATACCCAGTCGTCAGGGTAGTTGTTATAGTGATTTCTTTACCCAGTACTTGCCGTGGGTTTCTTATTCAGAAATTGACGTGGGTGAGCAGCATTACAGTGAAGATCCACACGACGCTAACTTTTTGCACGGTACGAGTGGAGTGTGGATGCTCCCTTTCTGGGCATGGTCTGTGTCAGAAAGACAATGGGTAGTACCAAGAAAACCCTTGAATGACATGGATCTCAACTCTGGGCTTGATGCAGCCACAGGTTAGCGAAATAGTAAAGCAGACGTTGCCTTTAGCGCGGTAAACACACTGGAGATAGAGAGAGAGAGAGAGACACACACACACACAGACATGCGCATGCATGCTAGCCCCAACGGAGTGTAAGCAGACCCACGTAATGTCACCTCAAGAGGACGAAGACACGACCCTGGAGCACGACGGTTACGACCGCTGGGTATGATGGCCCGGCCAGGGGTAGAAACAAGGCCATCACGCCTAAGGATGACTGACACCGTTCTGCTCAAGGGTCGTCATTTCTCACGGAGATAAGAAGGGGAAAATACTGGAGAAGGTAAGAGCAGCAGCCAGCGGGCCCCGTTGTTCACCTACCTGTTGTCAAGAGGGGTGATGTGGTGGTAGCGTCTATGGGAACGGCTGTAAAGACCAAACAAAAGAACAAGTCAGTCAGGCGCCCCGGGCAAGGTGGAACCGGGCATGCGCTACAGTCGGGAGGGAACCTAGTCAGTCGGGAGTGGCGCTCGGGAAACATAAGGACACATTAGGAGAAAATTGCAAAAAAAAAAAATCCTTAATGCCATGAGTGTGTCAGACAGTAATGATCGTGAGTCGGTCAATTATTATAGTTATTAGTATTTTGATATTATATATATATATATATATATATATATATATATATATATATATATATATATATATATATATATATATATATATATATCAAACGCCACTCTTGATAGAGATGCTCAAAATCATCAAAGGTATACGTATGTCATGCATATTAAGGAACTATAAATATCTAAGACTTATGTAACGTAAAAGTTAGATTCAGGTGACGTTAAACATGCTTTTGTTCATGAGGTCATGAGTTCGGAGGGGACGTTAGTAACGCTATTGGAGCAGGAGAGGTCATGGTTATCTACCAAGAGATGGGACTGGATGATGGAGTGTCATGGGTTGTGAGTAGTGTACCTTCCTCTTCTGCCTCCATTCCCTAAGTCTGCCACAACCAGAGTGCTGGGGGGTGACTTGAGAGGTGTGTGGTGTCATCCTACACAGATTGTCAAGAGGCAAGCATCACACTAAGAGTGGTCATGAAATCAGGAGAGTTCAAGGGGGGTGATGGACCTACGGTAGATGAAGAGGGTCGTGACCCTTAAGAATCGGGTCACACTCATACGCAAGGTGATTTCTGTTTGGACTGAGGATCTCTGTCACCTGTACCTGTAACCTCATGATTTATCCTACCTTGATGACCCATACGACCTGCCCTATCTTGATGGCCCCGTGACCTGCCCTTACGTTGATGACCCCAGTGATCTTCCGTACCGTTTATTACCCCGTGACCTGCCCTCCCTTGATGATCCTGTGACCTCTTCTGCTGCATCCATGAGCCCGTACTGAAGGGGTTGCTTGGTGCCACTCATTGAGCTAAGCCTTCGTACCCCCCGAGATGTTGCAGGTGTGAAGTCGTCGCACTTCAGGTACCAAGTCGTGCTCGAAGGGTTGAGTCCGTCGTACTCATGGGGTTGAGTCGTCGTGCTCATGGGGGTCTACTTGTCGTATTCAAGGTGTTAATGTACAGTCCATAGTCTGAACCGTCGTGGGAGGGAGTATATACCTATGAAGGACCCCATACCGCGTCAGGGAGTTCCAAAGCCCTTATACCCCCCTATAAGGATTCACATACCACGAACTCCTGGTACAAAGTTCTCCAACCAGAGTGCACGAGTATTGAAGACGACGAGAGGCTGGCGACAAGTGTTCAGTCTTGAGGGACGCATCGAGGACTTTAACTTAAGCTGTGGTATCCTTAACTCCGGTCAAAATGTCTGGGTGACTGAGGTTCAGTCACTTCTCATCGTAGCCTCGCGTCAACTTAGGTTCAGTCACTTCTAATCAAAGCCTCATGTCAACATAGGTTCAGTCACTTCTAATCGTAGCTTCATGTCAACATAGGTTCAGTCACTTCTATATCGTAGCCTCATGTCACACGAAGTAGTTAGTGATGTCATGATGGATGATGTCATGGGGTTACGTGTTGGTGAAGACTAGGGCACAAAGTTAATGATGTCATGATGGGTGATGTCATGGGGTTACGTGTTGGTGAAGACTAGGGCACAAAGTTAATGACGTCATGGGTTACATGTTGGTGAGGTCAGGTCACAAAGTTAGTGATGTCATGTGTACTAATTGGTAATATCATACGTCCGTGTTAGTGACGTCATAGGAACTAGTTGGTGATGTCATTGGCACTCGTTACTGATGTCATGGAAACTAGTCACTGGTGTCACAGGTGCTGGTTAGTAACGTCACAGAGACTAGTTAGTGATGTCATGCGTACTTGTCGATGATATCATTGGTACTAGTTACTGATGACGCAAGTAATAGTTAGTGATGTCATGGGTACTGATTAGTGATGTCCTTGGAGCTAAATGCATCGATACTAGTTAGTAATGTCATGAGAACTAGTTAGATATGTCATTTGGTACTTTAGTGATGTCATGAGAACAAGTAAGATACGTCATTTGGTACTTTAGTGATGTCATGAGAACTCGTTAGATACGTCATTTGGTACTTAAGTGATGTCATGAGAACAAGTTAGATATATCATTTGGTACTTAAGTGATGTCATAGGTACTGCTTACCAGTGTCATGGGAATTAGGTAGTAATGTCATGAGTATTGGTGACGTCAGAAGTAGATGGCTATGTCATGGGTGATATCTAGTGGCCATGAGTAGTAGTCATCTAGTGGCCATGAGAAGTAGCAATCTAGTGGCCATGAGAAGTAGCAATCTAGTGGCCATGAAAAGTAGTAATGTACGCCGTGGGATCATGAGTAGAAGTTAACGATATATCACAGTAACTACCCATTGTGCTCCCATGGGTACTAGCTGAAGATGTCATGGGGGATTCGACGTCATGGGTAATTAATAGGGATGTCCGGTGCACTTGCTGGTGACGTCGTGGGGACTAGTTCGTAGCCAAGCGAACTAGAGTGTGATGTCATTGAAAGTAGTTCATGATGATGTCGTAGGTACAAGTTAGTTATGGCATATGTACTCGTCGGTGATGTCATGGGAACTAGTTAATGATGTCATTAGGTAGTGAGGTCATAAGTACTAGTTGCTGATGTCATATAGGTAATTGGGAACGTCATGGGAAACATGGTAATGGCATATGCTCTAGTTAGTGACGTAATGGATGCGATGATGTCATACGAAACAAGTATTGACGTCATGAGTACTGGTTGATTGCAGGTAGACCCTTGACTAAGGCTGGGGAATCAGCTGTTTGTGACGTAATGGGTACAGGTACTAGTTTGTTACGTCATGGGTGCAGGTACTGGTTGGTGATGTCATGGATACAGGTACTAGTTGGTGACGTCATGGGTACAGGTACTAGTTGGTGACGTCATGGGTATAGGTACTAGTTGGTGATGTCATTAGGATTCGTTGTGTCACGGGAACTACATTAGTGATGTCACAGGTACTTGTTAATGATGTCATAGGCTGTTTTTAGTAATGTTATGGGCACTGTTTAGTGCTGATATGGAAACTAGCTAGTGATACTGGTAACTAACTAGTGATGCCATAGGAACGAGGTGGTAATACTATGAGTGCTGACTAGTTAGTAACGTCATGGGATCTTATTAGTGATGTGATGAGTACTAGTTGAGGATCTCATGAGATCTAGCTAGTTATATCATAAGAACTAGTTAGTGATGTCATGGGAGCTACATATTACAGTGATTTCATGGATACTAGTTAGTGATGCTTTAGGAGCTGGTTACTGGTGTGATAGGGACTAGTTATGCAGTCCTAGCTAGCTCGAAGGTTTTTAGTTCTGCAGTCCTAGCAAGTTCGAAGGTTTTAGGTATGCAGTCTAGGCCATCTCAAAGGTTTTAGTTATGCTGTCCTAGCTAGTTCGAAGGTTTTCAGTTATGTAGTCTAGGCCAGTTCGATGGTTTTAGTTATGCAGTCTTGGCCAGCTCGAAGGTTTTAGTTATGCTGTCCTAGCTAGTTCGAAGGTTTTAGTTACGTAGTCTAGGCCAGTTCGAAGGTTTTAGTTATTCACTTTAGGCCAGTTCGAAGGTTTTAGTTATGCAGTCTAGGCCATCTCAAAGGTTTTAGTTATGTTGTTCTAGCTAGTTCGAAGGTTTTTAGTTATGTAGTTTAGGCCAGTTCGATGGTTTTAGTTAAGCAGTCTTGGCCAGCTCGAAGGTTTTAGTTATGCTGTCCTAGCTAGTTCGAAGGTTTTAGTTATTCACTTTAGGCCAGCTCGAAGGTTTTAGTTATGCAGTCTAGAAGGTTAAGTTATTCAGTCCACGCAACTTGAAGGTTAAGTAAGCAGTATATAGACAAGCTCGAAAGTTAAGGTATATGCACACTAGGCTTGCCCAAACGTTAAGTTACCGCTGACAGTGTTCGCTCGAAGGTTAAAAATTGTACCGTAAGCTTAGGTGGAAAGTTCATAAATGCAAGCTAGGCTAGTGCACGGGCTATGTTAGATTGGCTAGGCTAGCTCGAAGGTCGAGTTACTCCTGTTGGCTATCTTAGCTCGGAGGGATAAGGAACTGCGCAGGCTAAGCTCGGTAGGAAGGTGTTTGCTGCACTCACGTTAATCTTAAAGGGACCTTGTGTTGTTAGACACTCTGTCTGCTCATGATTTCCCCAACGGAAGTTATTGCTTCAGATGTGTGAGAACTCTGGTTTTACGAGTTTCAGTAGATTTTTTCGTTTTGGTCGAAGTTCACTTGACTTATATCCGTGGTTGTGCTATATGTTGAAAAACACTAAGCTGATGTAAGAAAAAAAGTGATATTATATACGTGTGTCTTTGTTTAATCTCAGACGAATAGAAAGAATTGTTATATTAGTATAGCTAAGTGGTTCACTAAACTATGATAGGGACCAGACTGACTGGAAAATACGGCAAATTAATATTGATTAAAGTCTGCAGTCTGGTTCCATGATAGAGGATCCTGATAGAGACAAAAATATCATTAGTTTGTGCTGTTGGATGATAAAGGTACACCACACCGCTGCTGTGGCTAGTCGGGGCCTTGGTCTGGTAGGAGCAGAGGGAGGGATGTTACCCAAACCCAGATGGCAGGAAGGAAGTGAAGGGGTGCGTTGTATGTGCGTGTGTGAGAGGAGGATGGAGACGGTACTTGGCAGGGGGTTTACGACTGCCTGAAAGTCTGAAAGATGGCGTGGAGGATGCGGATGTGGGGGACATAACACACGGTGAAGTGCAGAGGACATGACGTTTGCCAGATGCCTGTTTGCCTGCTTGTTTGCCTGTTGGGCTGAGACAGAGGTAAGACCCCAGTGTTGTTTTGGCCCATCGAGTGTCCGGGGCGTTGGTCGTTGTCTACAGTTACCATGAACTTCGTTAAGGTGATGAATAAGACGCTGGTGCTCTCGCTCCCACCTGGTGGCTCATACGGTGCAACTAGAAACACTTTCGCTACTTAATGCAAGAGAAGGACCAACTTCTAAAGATGGATATTAGCATGCGCGTTAACTGAAGACTATTAATCAATCTTGTACATGCATAGGAAACGAATTAGATACGCGAGGTGATGATCTAAGAGAAATTACCTTCGATAACCCAAAAGAGGACTTTACTCGTCGCCCAAGAAGACAGGAAAAGAAAAACTAAATTTACCAGAGAACATTAGACCTTGCCTGTTCAGTGACAGCCCAAAAAGGAGTGGCTTAATATAATGATGCAGACAGAGTATGAAGGTCAAGTAAACGACAGACGGGGTGAATACGAAGTGTTGTGGAGTCCTGCTGTGGCTCGTCAAAGGGGACAGCGAGATTTTCGTGCGAGGGAGATAACACAGCACCAGACAGTACCTGTCTCAGGGAAGGGGTACGTTGTCTGGACGGCCGCACCAGGTCTCGGATGGGGTTAAGGAGGCGCCCGAAGGGGTTTTTTGTAGGTTTCTTGGCCCTTCCCCCGGGAGTCGAAGGAGGACGGTTAGGTCTGTGGTCGGCGGTGATAGGGATGATGTCGTTGGTGGTGGATGGCTGTAGTGATGGTGTTGGAGGGACTGGGTCTGGGTCAGGACGTGAGGCGGCACTATGAGGGAAGACTAATTTAAAGCCGTCCTCCTCGTGCCCAGTTGAGGGTGGGGAGAAGGCTTGAAGGAGGTAGTTGCGGGCGGAGGCTGGGACTCCGGCTGGTCGCTGTCCTCCCGCACCACACTAACCTGGTTAAGGAACTGGAGCGGCGTGAACTGCGGCTGCTTCTCCCTGATCCCTGGGATGCGCACCACCGGGATCTTGAACTCCTCCATGAAGTTACCGGCAACTGGAAAATGGGAAATGTTGTTAGATGTTGCATACGGTTATTTCCAGCTGCCAACTTTCTCCGAACTTGAAATTCTGAAATTTTTGATATTTTTTCCTGTGAATTTTTAACAACTTAAGTATTTGGAAGTATTCGTTATCTCTGTATGGCCAGTTCCTGAACATGTTTTTCCTCTTCTGATTTCATCCAAAGGGGACAAGTCATAACTCTAGCGAGCTTTCTTACCAGCGATGCAAAATAAAGGCAAGAGGGGACCATCAGCAATGGTCTTCGCCAGTGTGAATTTCTAAGATTTTTACCTCCAGTAAAAGACGACGTTCCTGAGAATTATATAAAGTCGACTCGACAGTCCTGGAGGTGGGAGCTCGCCTGTACATGCGTCACCATCAAACCGAATATCAAGTCAAAAGAAGAAGAGGAAACCATTCCTTACACTATTCTGTGCAGCTTCGTCAGAAACTTTCAGGCTACAGATTCTAAAAGGTTGATGATCGACTATGTTCAGGTCGACCTCACATGCATGTATTGATATTTGGACTCGCTATATATATATATATATATATATATATATATATATATATATATATATATATATATATATATATATATGTTTCCCTGAGGGTAGGGGAGAAAGAATACTTCCCACGTATTCCCTGCGTGTCGTAGAAGGCGACTAAAAGGGAAGGGAGCGGGGGGCTGGAAATCCTCCCCTCTCATTTTTTTTCTTAATTTTTAAAAAGAAGGAACAGAGAAGGGGGCCGGGTGAGGATATTCCCTCAAAGGCCCAGTCCTCTGTTCTTAACGCTACCTCGCTAATGCGGGAAATGGCGAATAGTATGAAAGATATATAAGAATATAGCCTGGAAGGAGCCAATTCCTCCACCCCTAAACACATCAGGTCACCAGAGCCATCACAGAGATATGGCCGCACCAAGAGACACAGCGGAGCTCGACTTACTGTTGCCTTTCTCTAAGTCGCCCATTGGGCCGAAGCCACCGACGGAGGAGAACCTGGGAAAGCTGTCGGGTCGTCCAGCGATGAATCCTGGACTGTCCTCCCTAGCCTCCTGGGCGTCTGGAACAGAGGAGCAGGGCGTTACACAACACAGGGGAGTCCTTGAATTGAGGCAGGGCCGTAGGGTGGTGTGGTGTGGATCACATCAGGGGAGAAGGGGGAAACTACCACTACATGAACACTCGGAATCATTTACTATGGTCATCGTCGCTCTAGAGAGAGTGTGACTGAATGCTTTACCAATGCCCCAGCAAGGCCTCATGAGTGACTTACAGTTCACTGCAACGTCATTTCTAATGTTTTTTTTTTTTACATCACTGACTTCATTGGAATGACGTAAATCATCCTTGTCTTCCTTGCAAGATGACCATAGTAAGTATGAGGTTCACTGTAAATTGAAGTGGTAGGTTAGAACACGGGAAGGAACATTAGGAACGTGTTGGTCACAGTGGCAGGTACTCAACATGTTACACTATGATGGTCTGAACTCATGGATCAGGTTACTGTTATCACTGTAGCACCCGCCACTGCTGGCCAGGGGAACATGCAGCATACAAGTGAAGTTTACAGATTGTGTTACACTCCTCCTGAGTATATGATAACGTGATCTTTGGGTTTTAAGGTTGAGTGAGATCAAAGGTCACGCCAGTTATAACCTAAGGGTTTTGAAGAGACTTAAGGAATTTATAATCTATCAGGTTTAATGGTCGCCAGTATGTGTGCAGAGTCGTAGGAGTTCAGTTATGACTGTCCAAGTCCAATCGAGTCGTCAAGCCAGGTATACACTGGCCGTCATGAAGTGTGAGGTCAAGGAGGAGCTCCCCCTTCAAGTCACTCGTTAGTCCTTCGGCAAGTTTTTTTTTTTTTGAGTCAATGTTTTGTCCCCTTTTTTTCTTCAGTTGTATTCGCACATCAAGTGCTTACGTATCTGTCGGTCTGTTCGTCGAGATTCGGTTGTGTTTCGTGGCGTCGCTCACAGTCGGTGTCAAGAGATTAGCTTACCGGAGGAGACGGGTTCCCCAGACATTCGCCGCTGGGCAATATGGAGTCTCCTGCGGACAATAGGAATATCCTGCTGTCGTGTAGCCATTGGTAGACGTCGGTTCTCCATCAGGATATGTCTAGGGGCACGGACGGAGGAGGTCGGGGGCAGGATGTGGGCTGGGGGTGAGGGACCTGGTAAGAGACCTGGAGCCAACTGCTGAGGCCGAGGGGAATTCTGGGAAGGAGGGAAGACAAGATTTGGAGGGAAACGCTTAGGAGGAAGGCGAGCAGGGCGAGGAACTTTACGAACGACGGTGGGTTCAAGGCTCTTGTCGTCGAGGACGGAACTCTCGAAGTTTGACAAGAAATTTGAAGGTTCAGTTTCGAAGGGAGAAGGGAAGTTAGGTCCTGTGAGTGTGTCACTGTTCGTATACTCTGTAAGAGATTCTAATTCTGGCTTCACGTAAGAAGGGTCTTGTCCTCCGAACTCGAACTCAATAGTTGGTTCTCCAAAGTTTGCGTTCTGTGATTGCCGTCCTCTTTTAAAGGGACGAGACCCGTGCCCTTTCTGGTGGGATGGACGAAAAGGTCTGGGTCTGCTGGGTTTGAAGTGCTTGATTCTGTATCGGGAAGCAGACGTGTGGAGGTCTGTCGGAGCCGTGGCCTGCTGGGCGCTCACATCTCGTTTGTTACGGCCGTGAAAGTTTTTAAATTCTGTCTGATCTGAGAGAGATATATCGTGGCCCTCGAAGTGTGAACTCGAAGCGGGGAAAAGGCGAACTGCGGCTTGTGAGGGGTTGTCAGAACCCACGGATGAAAACGGGAGGTTTGGTCTGAGATGTGGGGAGGGCTGGGATTGTTGGAAGGGCTGGGGTTGTAGGAAGGGCTGAGGTTGTAGGAAGGGCTGAGTTTGTTGAAAGGGTTGAGGTTGTAGGGAGGGCTGGGGTTGCAGGAGGCGCTGAGGTCTTGGGGAAGGCTGGATCTTGCGTACAAATCGGTCATTATTCTAAACAAGACGTCGAGAGAAGCCGGAACACCCCCTTCGTAAGGGGACCTCAGAATGTCGTCGAGTGCATCACTGATGCCCGGAGCTGCGCCGAGGTCTCTGCGGCGCCTGATTCCTATCTGCTCGAAAAAATTGGGGATGACGAACGGAATTTCGAAAGGGTGCGACGTAGACGGAGTGTCGATTTTGGGTCGTGTGCTTGGCTGTTCGGCGGCCTTGGCAGTGGCGGGTTCGACAGCTGTCTGGGGATTCTTAGGAATCCGACTGATGCGGTTAAAGAGAATAGTGATGGAGTTCGGTACCGAACCTTCGTAAGGAGAGTTTATGGTCTGGGAGAGCTGAGCCGACGCGTCCTGCTCTTCGGTCACGTCGCGCCTTTCTCTCGGTAGTCTTGAGGATTCAAAGAAGGAGCCGAAGTCTGAGAACGTCGAACTGATCTGGTGCCCTGTGAAAGATGAGGATGAGAAGGGTGTCTGGGACGGAGTTGGACTCTCACGAGCGGAGGGGCTCGACCTCGGTGGGGAGGGGGCAGGTCTCTCGTGAATCACTCTGAAGGTCGAAGGTCTGGGAGGGGTAGGAGGGCGACGAGGAGAAGGAGGAGGACGACGAGGAGGAGACGGAGGTGGAGGAGCCGGGGAAAAACGAGGCGTTTGCCTCTGAGGCCGGACGACTTGAGGCTGGAATCTCTGAGGAGAATCTCCATTGGACGGGGAGAAGGTCTGAGGAGACGGTTGGGAGAGGGTCTGGGGAGAGGACGGGGAGAAGGTCTGAGGAGACGGTTGGGAGAGGGTCTGGGGAGAGGACTGGGAGAAGGTCTGAGGAGACGGCTGGGAGAAGGTCTGGGGAGAGGACTGGGAGAAGGTCTGGGGAGAGGGCGGCGAGGAGGGGGATGATAAGGGTGGAGCTGGGCGGTTGGAGGCCGCAGACTGTCTTGCAGGACGGACGTTGGTGTTGCGAAGGAGGAGGGCTTGGAGGTGGGAGGTGACCGGCAACCCCCCATATGGAGCGCTCAGTATACCGTCGATGGCAGACGAGATGCCAGCTTGTCGTTTGTGTCTCCCTGCAGAGCGTCGACGGAGGGACAGAGAAGAAAAGGGTCAGCTTCTCTGGTATATATCTTGGTATATATATATATCCTGCTGACAGTGTATAGTGTTGTACTGTATCTGGGATATGAAGCCTGGTGACTGTACTCAGTGCTGTATTTTGATTATATGTGGCTGTATGGACCTTAGTGCATTTGTATGTTTTTGATTATATTTTCATGTCTGTAGTATATACGTGATCTTGTATATGTTTATGCATTTAAACTTGTGTGTGTCATTCTTATAAGTATGCTTACATGCTGTTTAGGAAGTACAGACCTAACTGCCTCGTCTTCACCTTGTGTCTGACCCAACCCTAGGTTATATATGCTCTGGTGAACTCATAATGAATACAGACATTGTTTTTGATATAAACTATTATTGTCCACCCTGTGATACAGCTAACCTCGTGGACAGTGTCTTAACCTGCCCTTACAGCTAACCCCGTGGACCACTGTTTTACCCTGGTCTTACAGCTAACCCCGTAGACAGTGCCTTACCCTGGCCTTACAGCTAACCCCGCGGATGGTGTCTTACCCTGGTCTTACAGCTAACCCCGTAGACAGTGCCTTACCCTGGCCTTACAGCTAACCCCGCGGATGGTGTCTTACCCTGGTCTTACAGCTAACCCCGTAGACAGTGCCTTACCCTGGCCTTACAGCTAACCCTGCGGGTAGTGCCTTAACCTGACCTTACAGCTAACCCTGTGGACAATGTCGTAATTTAGCCTCTTAAAGTGTTCTTGCAGCTAACCACGTGGATAGCCACTTATTAGCCTCACAGCTAACCGCATGAAGAATCTCTCCACCTAGCTGCATAGTTAACCACGTAGGCACTATCTAAACTTACATTGACTACAAGGACAGTTTAAGTTGTTCTCGGATATAGATAATGATGAGCACTTTCATATATCAGGTTAACTACGTGTCCAGGTAGAGCGTGAGTTTAACCAAGTGTACAGGCATGGCTAATCCTGCATATAGGTAAGGTTAACCATGTGTCCAGGTAAAGCTAACTATATTTACAGGTAAAGTTAACCGAGTGTACGAATAAGGCTGACCATGTATGTGTACAAGTGAGATTAACCAGGTATCCATGTAAAGCTGATCGTACATGCGAGGTAAACCAGGTGACCAGGAAAAGTTAACTTTATATAAAGTTAAGGTTAAAGACGTGGGCCTATAGAATGAACCATGTATGCATGTTAAGTTAACCATGCATACACGTTAAGTTAACCACGTGAAGTTTTAAGGCGAACCATGCGTACAGGTGAGGTTAACCAGATACACAGGAGTGACCCGTATGCATAGGTGACGTCATTCATTAGCATCAGGTTGGGGTTACCACATGTCCACGTGATGCTACCCTCATGCACAGATAGGTATAACATGTTAATTGCAAAGTTGACCAAGTTTAAAGCAAAGTTAACGTAAAATGTGGGGTTAGTTTTATGCAAAAGTGAGGAATAGAACATGACAGCTAGGGGTTTAACATGTTAATTTCAAGTTTAACCAAGTTAAAAGCAAAGTTAACGTAAATGTTGGGTTAGTTTTATGCACAAAAGAGGCCCAGAACATGGTAGCTCTGGGTTAGATACATATGTAGCGGTGGTAAACTACATGTGGGTAGGTTAACCATGTGTACAAGAAAGGTTAACTATAAAGGCGTCAGAGTAACATTAACCCAGTTTAGATAAGATTCACCACACATAAAGGTGACGTTAACCATGTGTTTTAAAAAACACGATGATTGTATGGTCAGCTGATCTCGTGTGTAGCAGGGTTAACCAGGTGTAGACAGGTAGGTAAGGTTATCCACGTGTAGACAGGTAGATAACGTTAACCACGTGCAGACATAGATAAGGTTAACTACGTGTAGACAGGTAGATAAGTTTATCCACGTGTAGACAGGTAGATAACGTTAACCACGTGCAGACATAGATAAGGTTAACTACGTGTAGACAGGTAGATAAGGTTATCCACGTGTAGAGAGGTAGATTACGTTAACCACGTGCAGACATAGATAAGGTTAACTACGTGTAGACAGGTAGATAAGGTTATCCACGTGTAGACAGGTAGATAACGTTAACCACGTGTAGACTGGTAGATAAGGTGAAGGTAACCACGTGCAGATATAGGAAGGTAAGGTTATCCACATACACACTCGTAGATAAATGTGACCTTGTTTATACACGTAGGTCCTATTCATTGCATGTAGTACACGCGGTTGGTTAGTTAACCATGTTGTTTACAGGTTGAATCAATCACTTTCACTGAGAAGGTTAATCAGAAACAGAATTTGTACAGGACAGGAAGGGCGTATATGATCAATAAGCAAGAAAGGCGAGGGGAAGCAATGGAGGGATTCGGACACAAGCTGGCGAAGAACGTTGTCATAATGATGAGCGAAGTCAAAAGCGTGATGTCAGATTAGTAGGAGTGAAGTCAGGATACTTGGGAATGGGTCATCATAGTGGAGTTGCAGTGCTGCGCAGATGATGTCATCAGTAAGTACGCGGTAAGGCACCGTGTACATATGTTTTCTATACGGTGAAGGGGAAGGTCATTGTGGCTTTGCTATGACCTATGTATGTCTGTACATTTGTACATTTCAGTTTACACAAGGGCTTGACCAAGTGAAAAAAAAAAGGAAAAAAGTATTATACACGTATAGGAGAGGAATATTTTCTAGTTAATAACATATAAGTATAGTAAAAAGAGGATATACACGTATAGTAGAGGAATATTTTCTAGTTAATAACATATAAGTATAGTAAAAAGAGGATATACACGTATAGGAGAGGAATATTTTCTAGTTAATAACATATAAGTATAGAGAAAAGACGATATGTACGTATAGGAATGGAATATTTTCTGCAGTTAATACCATATAAGTGAAGTGAGTTCAGTTGATACCAAAGATCTTGTATTGACAAGGGTGCGAGACGTGTGTTGTTTGGCTGTGTTGACAGAGCTCATGAACCAGCTTAGGAGATGGTTTAACTTCTCTTTTGAGGCGTCTTCTACTCTGCATGTTTCAGTACATCTTATAAATGGCTTAGAGTTTGACTTTTTCCCATTTTGGGATGAATATGTAAAGACATTTTCCATTACAAAGTTAATTCTTTTTCGAAAACCGTCCATTCGGTTTTGATGGATTCTTACAGCGAACCCTATTATCAAATCCATCTCGCATCCAGGATTAATACAGAATCTTTGTTCTCAGAGGAAAGTCTAAAGAAAACAAAGGAAATTGATGATAGATAAAGTGACTCGTAATAAGTAATGTAGAGAGTTAGTAATAAACAGAGGTGGCGTGTTGCACTTCCTCGTTTATTGTGAAGCACCTGAATCTTCTTTACCAACCCCGCAACGTACAGGACTAGTGATTCCTGAACGTCTATTGAGGGATGGAACACGAAAGCAGACACGCTGTCACAAGTCCTCAACCTTAATCAAAATCTTATCCAGTCTTAAACATAGGAAATCAAATGCATTCGTCACCAATCGAAAAAAAAAAAAATGGTTCGAAACACGTGAACAGGTACTGAAGCACAAGTTCGAGCCATAAGATTCAAACAAAAGCCATACTTGCGAAGTCTCCCATGAACTCCTGTGTCGGCAGGTTGTGTGCGAACTCCTTGGGGAAGCCGTTGCTGAAGGTCTCCAGCGGAGTCAGCTGGTGCACGTCCAGTATCGCCACGTCCCTGTAGCAAGGTCAGGTCATGGTTCAGATGAGGTTAGGTTTCAAATAGTCTGAAGACGAGGCAATGGCATGTTCAGGAAAGAGGTGATTCTGAGGTTTCGAGAAAACTGGTACGCTTGTACGAGTCTTCAAGACTTGACAGTAACAACCCCAGAATCTCCTTCACCCTAAACACATACAATAAATGCTAGGACACCACCGTCAACTGTACTGAAGGAGGTGCTGCCATCTTAGGCGTTATTGTTTACATTCTCGTACGGCCGTTTCTGCTGCAGCCACACCAAACGTAACTTTAAAACCGCCTCGTGTTGTTTCACTCTGTGTACTAGGCTGAGATAGGATTCATTTCGGTGTAATTTGATCCGAGAGTAGAATACTACGAGAGCCATGGAAGTGCGTTCGAAACAAAATGTTAGAGTTTGCGAATGATCAGTTTTGCTATTGGTATGTGCTCCCACGGCTGCTCTGAATTGTAATTTGTGAACTGTCATCACGTATCAGTAGTTTTTCATGACTAATGCTAGATAATCGTGGTTTTAATCCTCTCTATGCAGGCTTGGATGAAGTAATGAGCAGAGATAATGCATCTGGTTGAATAATATACCACCTGGTCTTGTCAGTAATGTCGACTGATCCTATTGTCACTGCGCTGTATTTAATACAGCTATTTCATCTCGCTTTATAAGAATATATTCTTTATATACATGAGATCTTTTTCGTCAGGGATTAAGATTTTTTTTATATATAAAATCTAACAAGAACGTAAATGGTTCAGCTGTACAGGTTTGATGTAAACAGAAGCTAAACCAGTTGTTTACAATGATGATGATGTTGTCAGGTTCACGAGGCTCGATCGCTTCCTAACGGCGGCCTTTCTCTATGATTTTCTTCCTGCGGGAGGTTCCAAGGCCGCAAGGGGCAGTACTAGGGCCTTGTTGCCCATGCCTGAGTAGGTTAGGGAGTCGGAACTCCTCGTAATGTCCCTGAGCTTCGTGAATCACTTTGACAACCGTAAAGTTTTTGGTGAAATGTATTCCGCCATTGAATGAGTCTTGGCTTGAGGTTGGTCACTGAACAAAATTAACCTGCCCGTTGGATTTCCCAGGACCTAAATACTAAACCAGTGACCCAGAGCAGTCGACAAAATTGGAAACCAATGACCCACAGCAGACGACAAAATGTAAACCAATGACCCACAGCAGACGACAAAATATAAACCAATGACCCAGAGCAGACGACAAATTGTAAACCAGTGACTCAGAGCAGACGACAAATTGTAAACCAGTGACTCAGAGCAGACGACAAAATGTAAACCAATGACCCAGAGCAGACGACAAATTGTAAACCAGTGACTCACAGCAGACGACAAATTGTGAACCAGTGACCCAGAGCAGACGACAAATTGTAAACCAGTGACCCAGAGCAGACGACAAAGTATATCCGGAACTGTTGATGTGCGTCCTCGAATCGGCGGAACTGAACTCTGTAATGGTTCGCTGTTTTGTTGTACCGAGTTGCCAGTTACTCGATCATTGCCAACACTCGCGTGTTGACATGTTGAGACTGGATGGTAAGACGAATTCATAAATGATAGAGATTTAAAACATCAGACTAGGATTTATTTTATGTAGAAAGTGGACATAAATGCCAGTCTAATATCAATAGGAATAAAAGAAACTGTGTTGGATTTTATGGAAGGGAAACTTATACTACTGCACATTTCCGTTAGTTTTACTTTTCGCAAAACTCCGGTTCAACTCGAAGACAGTGCTGTTAAGAATGCTAATATCATTAGCACTATCATTATGATGAAGATTAATGACAAAATCGATAATGATAGTAGGAGTAGTAGTAGGAGTAGTAATAATAATAATAATAATAATAATAATCATAATAATAATAATAATAATAATAATAATAATAATAATAATAATAATAATAATAATAATAATAATAATAATAATAATAATAATAATAATAATAATAATAATAATAATAATAATAATAATAATAATAATAATAATAATAATAATAATAATAATAATAATAATAATAATAATAATAATAATAATAATAATAATAATAATAATAATAATAATAATAATAATAATAATAATAATAATAATAATAATAATAATAATAATAATAATAATAATAATAATAATAATAATAATAATAATAATAATAATAATAATAATAATAATAATAATAATAATAATAATAATAATAATAATAATAATAATAATAATAATAATAATAATAATAATAATAATAATAATAATAATAATAATAATAATAATAATAATAATAATAATAATAATAATAATAATAATAATAATAATAATAATAATAATAATAATAATAATAATAATAATAATAATAATAATAATAATAATAATAATAATAATAATAATAATAATAATAATAATAATAATAATAATAATAATAATAATAATAATAATAATAATAATAATAATAATAATAATAATAATAATAATAATAATAATAATAATAATAATAATAATAATAATAATAATAATAATAATAATAATAATAATAATAATAATAATAATAATAATAATAATAATAATAATAATAATAATAATAATAATAATAATAATAATAATAATAATAATAATAATAATAATAATAATAATAATAATAATAATAATAATAATAATAATAATAATAATAATAATAATAATAATAATAATAATAATAATAATAATAATAATAATAATAATAATAATAATAATAATAATAATAATAATAATAATAATAATAATAATAATAATAATAATAATAATAATAATAATAATAATAATAATAATAATAATAATAATAATAATAATAATAATAATAATAATAATAATAATAATAATAATAATAATAATAATAATAATAATAATAATAATAATAATAATAATAATAATAATAATAATAATAATAATAATAATAATAATAATAATAATAATAATAATAATAATAATAATAATAATAATAATAATAATAATAATAATAATAATAATAATAATAATAATAATAATAATAATAATAATAATAATAATAATAATAATAATAATAATAATAATAATAATAATAATAATAATAATAATAATAATAATAATAATAATAATAATAATAATAATAATAATAATAATAATAATAATAATAATAATAATAATAATAATAATAATAATAATAATAATAATAATAATAATAATAATAATAATAATAATAATAATAATAATAATAATAATAATAATAATAATAATAATAATAATAATAATAATAATAATAATAATAATAATAATAATAATAATAATAATAATAATAATAATAATAATAATAATAATAATAATAATAATAATAATAATAATAATAATAATAATAATAATAATAATAATAATAATAATAATAATAATAATAATAATAATAATAATAATAATAATAATAATAATAATAATAATAATAATAATAATAATAATAATAATAATAATAATAATAATAATAATAATAATAATAATAATAATAATAATAATAATAATAATAATAATAATAATAATAATAATAATAATAATAATAATAATAATAATAATAATAATAATAATAATAATAATAATAATAATAATAATAATAATAATAATAATAATAATAATAATAATAATAATAATAATAATAATAATAATAATAATAATAATAATAATAATAATAATAATAATAATAATAATAATAATAATAATAATAATAATAATAATAATAATAATAATAATAATAATAATAATAATAATAATAATAATAATAATAATAATAATAATAATAATAATAATAATAATAATAATAATAATAATAATAATAATAATAATAATAATAATAATAATAATAATAATAATAATAATAATAATAATAATAATAATAATAATAATAATAATAATAATAATAATAATAATAATAATAATAATAATAATAATAATAATAATAATAATAATAATAATAATAATAATAATAATAATAATAATAATAATAATAATAATAATAATAATAATAATAATAATAATAATAATAATAATAATAATAATAATAATAATAATAATAATAATAATAATAATAATAATAATAATAATAATAATAATAATAATAATAATAATAATAATAATAATAATAATAATAATAATAATAATAATAATAATAATAATAATAATAATAATAATAATAATAATAATAATAATAATAATAATAATAATAATAATAATAATAATAATAATAATAATAATAATAATAATAATAATAATAATAATAATAATAATAATAATAATAATAATAATAATAATAATAATAATAATAATAATAATAATAATAATAATAATAATAATAATAATAATAATAATAATAATAATAATAATAATAATAATAATAATAATAATAATAATAATAATAATAATAATAATAATAATAATAATAATAATAATAATAATAATAATAATAATAATAATAATAATAATAATAATAATAATAATAATAATAATAATAATAATAATAATAATAATAATAATAATAATAATAATAATAATAATAATAATAATAATAATAATAATAATAATAATAATAATAATAATAATAATAATAATAATAATAATAATAATAATAATAATAATAATAATAATAATAATAATAATAATAATAATAATAATAATAATAATAATAATAATAATAATAATAATAATAATAATAATAATAATAATAATAATAATAATAATAATAATAATAATAATAATAATAATAATAATAATAATAATAATAATAATAATAATAATAATAATAATAATAATAATAATAATAATAATAATAATAATAATAATAATAATAATAATAATAATAATAATAATAATAATAATAATAATAATAATAATAATAATAATAATAATAATAATAATAATAATAATAATAATAATAATAATAATAATAATAATAATAATAATAATAATAATAATAATAATAATAATAATAATAATAATAATAATAATAATAATAATAATAATAATAATAATAATAATAATAATAATAATAATAATAATAATAATAATAATAATAATAATAATAATAATAATAATAATAATAATAATAATAATAATAATAATAATAATAATAATAATAATAATAATAATAATAATAATAATAATAATAATAATAATAATAATAATAATAATAATAATAATAATAATAATAATAATAATAATAATAATAATAATAATAATAATAATAATAATAATAATAATAATAATAATAATAATAATAATAATAATAATAATAATAATAATAATAATAATAATAATAATAATAATAATAATAATAATAATAATAATAATAATAATAATAATAATAATAATAATAATAATAATAATAATAATAATAATAATAATAATAATAATAATAATAATAATAATAATAATAATAATAATAATAATAATAATAATAATAATAATAATAATAATAATTTATGATAAAAGTGGAGGTTTGCTTTAGGTGGTATATGCGAAACGTACATGTCTGTATCTGTAAACGCCAGTGTCATTCAAGTTTATTGTAGTATAATCTCTTGGAAGACATGTCTACAATATCAAGCACTTATTGCCTCACTTATCAAGTGGTGCTGGTACTAGTGAAAGAGAAAAGAGAGGCTTTTGGGCAGTACTTATAGGGAAGGAGTGCAAATGATTAGGAGATGTATGAGAGAAAGCGGTAGGAAGTAAAGAGGAAATTGAAGGGATTGATAAAGAGGGCACATAAGTGTTAGGGTGAGCGAGCATCATTACCCTTAAGGGAGAACAAGATTATGTTTTGGAAGGAGGTTAATGATGTACGAAAAACAAGAGAACCATTGGGAACATCGGTGAAGGGAGCAAAAGGGGAAGTGGTAACAGGTATTGATGACGTGAGGAGGATATAGAGTGAGTATTCGAAGGACTGCTGAATGTGCCGGATGACAGGGTGGCAGGTGTAGGATGTTTGTGTCTGGGCGATATGCGAGAGAGTCAGGGAGAGTGGTGTGGTGAAGAGAGAAGACGTGGTGAAAGCCTGACGTAAGATGAAATGTGGCAAGACGGCTGGAGTTGATGGTATTGCAGCTGAATTTCTTAAGAAAGAAGGTGACTGTGTTGTTGATTTGTTGGTAAGGATTTTCAGTATATGTCATGATCATGATGAGGTGCCTGAGGATTGAAGGAATGAATTGTAATAAAGGCAAGGGTGATAAACGTGAGTGTTCAAACGACAGAGTCATAAGTTTGATGAGTGTTCCTAGTAAGTTGTATGGTGTAGTTGTGATTAAGAGGATGAAGGCATACACAGAGCATCAGATTGGGGAGGAAACAGTGTGGTTTCAGGAGTGGTAGAGGATGCGTGGATCAGGTGTTTGCTTTAAGGAACGTGTGTGAGAAATACTTACGAGAAACAGATGGATTTTTTTTTTTATCTTTCATCCAGTGGTACCCGCGTTCTGACTCCAACACGATAAATCTCAAAGACTCATCCATATAATTCGTGTGTACGCTGGTTATGGGACTTACTTTTTCTATGTACACTATCACAGAACCTGATTAACTCTGCGTAGCTCTCTCGAGTATGTTTCATCTCTGGGTTGTGTCTTACGTCTGATTTTTCTTTTGTGTTCTCTTCATCCACACAGTCAAAATCAAGGACAACTTGGTATATCAAATTGAATGCAGTATTTTCATGATATTAATTGTAAAGGCAAGTTATAACAGGTATCGTGTATCATCCCTGTGGTTCTCCTGTGCTCCAAGCAGCTTTTCTGCATACATACTATCCCACGAGAATCTAGATTTTCCCAGAACGGGATCTATAGAAATATTTAAGACTAGTTTTGTTTTCAAGCAGAACCTTAACCACTAACATACTGATTTTCTTACCCGAAATATAAACTAGATCTACTTAGAAATCCTATTCTTCCCACTTACCCCGAAATTTAACTAAATCCCCATATAAATCCTATTCTTCCCACCTACTAAAAAACGGTCTGGGGGCAGGAGAACTCATCAATCTGCACACGTCCCCCATCCAAGTCAGGAAGAAAACGTTCGTTTTCTTTGATACTCACACTTTGTTCCCCGGCCGATCTGAAAGAAGAAAGAACGTGCATTATTGTTCTGAGCGTTGTATTATAATTGTGCATAAAGTTTGGTTTGATGTAAATGTAAACCTCGTAAATAGAGAAAATAATCATCGATATCATTACGTAAATTAGGTAGAAATGTATGTGTTTGATTATATATTGTTCAGTAAATTTACGTTTTTATACATGAGATGGTTTGGTGGTTTTGCGCGTTCCTGTACTGAGAGAAGGCGTTGACAATGTACCATATAAGATGATATAGAAGCAAGGCTTTCGGGTATTCTTAGTACGTGCGTCAGGAAATATTAAGTATATTAGACCTAAAGTAGAATTTTCTCAAATTTGGTCATTGCGCATAAAAATGCGCAAAAGGATCTAACAGAGAAGAGTCCGCAAGGAGCAAACATAACTCCTTATATAAGTCACAGCGAGAGGTTAGAGGCCATTAATTTGCCTACCATGGAAAAGGGGAAAATGATTTAGTTTTGTATTATTATTATGCCAGACACCAAGACGACAACAGATGCCAGGGAATCACCAACTGACATAGTGAAGCTAGGCTGGTTTGGGCTAAGCGGGGCGATCCAAGCTGTGTGGCAAATGATGTTCAACATGTAGTTCGGTTTCGTGCCGCAGGGAGACGAGAGGCTCATATTGTGATCAGAGACCGTCATTACACAGACACTGATTTGAACGCTGAGGTCATTACAGACACTGATTTGAACGCTGAGGTCATTACAGACACTGATTTGAACGCTGAGGTCGTTACAGACACTGATTTGAACGCTGAGGTCACTTTCTCTTATTAAAAGATGTATTCTCGTTTCCTCCCACTAGTCGATGTAGATTCTCATCCAACGTCAGCGATTCGAGTTGAAATAATGCCATCTTTAAGTTCCGTTGTCGATGTGTCGAAAGTTAGACGGTGAAAGTTGTGAGATGATTTGGAGAGAGTTGTGAAACGTTGTACGAGGTGGATGACGCCTGTGACTCATAGTGGTGTTTGTCGGGCAACATCTGGTGAGGCGGGCAGCAGCAGCAGCAGCAGCATGTGGCTGGAGTGGGTGTTATGTGAGTGCTGCCGCTTGTGGTTGGATGGGTGGGTGGTGGGTGGGTTCGGTTCGTTTCTCGGGTGTTGGGCGGTGGCAAGACACATCCTAGACCCACTCATATAAACAGTATCGTATATCATTATGGATGAGATAGACAAGATGAACCTTCGTGGTATGTTGGTTAGTTTTCCTCGTTCACAGGCCGTCCAGGGGTCGTGTCGGCATAGGTCCGAATCCTGGTCGTGGCACAGTCGGTCCACAGTCCACCCAGCTGTTCTTCTTCCCCTAGAGGGTGCTCCATAAATTGGATGCCCGACTTAGACTAGGATATACATGTGGGTATATGTATATATGTGTCTTTGTATATGTATACAAACGTTGAGATGTATATGTATTTATATGTGCGTGTGTGGGCGTTCACGTATAAACATGTGTATGTGGGTGGGTTGGGCCATTCCTCGTCTGTTTCCTTGCGCTACCTCGCTAACGCGGGAGACGTCGGTTAAGTATAATATCATGGTATACAGGGGTTGACGTGCTGTCAGTGGATTGAAGCAGGGCGTGTGGGGCGTCTGGGGTGAGCCATGGAGGGCTGTGTAGGTGTGTGTGTTTGCGTGTGTGGACGTGTGTATGTGCATGTGTATGGGGGGGGGGGGGGGTTGGGCCATTTCTTTCGTCTGTTTCCTTGCGCTACCTCGCAAACGCGGGAGACAGCGACAAAGTATAAAAAAAAAAAAAAAAAAAAAAAAAAAAAAAAAAATATATATATATATATATATATATATATATATATATATATATATATATATATATATATATAGATAGATAGATAGATAGATAGATAGATATGTATATATAAGTGTTAATGAGGTGGCCTTGATTAGGGCATTCAGTTGCCCGTGCTGGCTCAGCTCAAAAGAAAACGGGAGCCTACAATGTTATCTGTAGACGTCCGTTATTGTACGCCGACAGCTACGTATCATTCACCATACCAAGCATGGCGGGGTGTGCGAAGGCATACAGAACTTGATCGAAGATACATTATCTCAGGATTGAAGATGTCACCCTCCGTGGGAGGTGATATGCTCCTCCTGGGCTAGGGTATGGTCTAGCCAGGCGGGATCGCTAGGCTGGCCGCGCGATGCGCCATATGATCGTTTGGTAATATTGACAGAGACGGCTGTTCACGTGAAGACGCCTCCCCCCCCCTCAGTTTTTAGCGGTGTTCCGCGCACCACATTTCCGTATGTGAGGCAACAGCAACCGCCCACCCGCCTGCCTCACTCCCACCCTCCCTCCCCAGGCTTGACGCAACGTACTCAATTGTCCGCGGACGGCAGAGTCGCCGCTATACTTTCACACACATTTAGCATCATATTTATGGCTGGAAAGCATCAGTAATGATACGCGTTCAAAAACACATGATGAAGCGCTCTTTTGAAATGTTAACGTTTATTTTTAACTGACCCTTTTGGGCTTTTTTTTCTTTCCCGCTTTCTCTGTCAACATAATCGATCTTGTATTCTTAAAATGATTGAAAATGCTGACTTGGCCAGCGTGAACTGCTACTGTGGCTATGACAAAGAGCAGTGTGGGCACAGCGACATGGGGGATATAATTACCACTCACTTGCCACTTTTAAGCTTTCACTTTCTCGCGGTGTTTACGAGGTTCCCTATCGTCCGCGGTGCTGGCGACGCCTCCCGTCAACTGACGGAGGGGTGGGTTACGCGTACAATGATGGGTCTCACGATCTTGCAGCTACGCTACAGTCACAGGCCATTATGTCTAACAACTTGCAGGGGTCAGACAGTGCATTATGCACTTACAAGACGTGAGTCTGGTCAATAACTAGGGGGATATAGCTCTTCGAGATCTTTATTATTGATCATAGCGGTGTAACGTCATGTCTTTACGTCATATATATATATATATATATATATATATATATATATATATATATATATATATATATATATATATATACCATTCAGTAACCCAGAACAGTGTGTCCTTTGTGCCTTTATGTCTTCCATCTGACGACCTTAGACCCTCTTGTGGTTGGATCTGTCGAGGACATTTCACTGGAGGTGGTACAGGAATGGGAAGGTACATGATTACTGCAGTGGAGTGGTGATGGGTGGGCATAGGCCATGGAAAGCCAGTGAACTGAGGATAAAAAGTATGGTTAGAACGAGATATCTGTCTCAGGCGGAAACATGCAGCATAGGAGCTCTACCATCAGTTAGGCTACATCATCATCAACGGACAGGAAGGAGTACAGTCTCATCAAGGACCTTCTAACTCCAAACAAAAAAAAATCTAACCTTTTTCTTTCCGTTTGTATCGCAGGTTCGATGTTGTAGGAGACTCCTAAAACGAGTCATGGGGTTGTATACTTTGACTTATGTACTGTATATACTATATATATATATATATATATATATATATATATATATATATATATATATATATATACATAATAACGCAGCATATATGTCTATTTCAGTGAGCCAGTCGTAACCGTGGGCCAACTAGCCAGCGTAGTACGATGTTCACCAGAGAAGTGTGAGCGGTGCCATCTGCAACCCTCTGGCCCCCGTGGTTGAGGAGAGAACATCAATGCACAGAATCACGCCCCATCCCACCCACTCGTAGCAGTCTTCCCAAGTGACAAGGTAGAAATAAAAGTAAGAAATGACACCTTTCAGTCTTCTGAGTCACGGCAGTTTGAGATTTTGATATCTCACTCGGAGCCTCGCTGTCTTTTTTTTTTTTGTTGTGAAGTTGTACAGTTGTAAATGATTCGTGTGAGAGATTATTGCATCACAGAGAACTGTCGAGAAGTCGTTAAAAGTATTGTGCGTGACAGTACGTCCAGGAGAGAGAGAGTCTTTGTCAGTACGAGGTGCCCGTCGAGCACTTACGAGGTATATAAACACTAGGCTGGGAGTGAGGCGGTTCCATCATGTTTGCCACCAGTCGGATGTGTTGTATGGGTGAGTCCCCCCCCCCCCTTTTTTTTTTTTTTTATATTTCGTGAGTTCTGGGTCGTTTTGCGAGAAACGACTGGTTGAAGGTGCGTAGATTGAACGATCAGCTAAAGATTCGTTGGTCGGACGACCAGCAAAGATTCGTTAGCTGGATGACCTGCTAAAGATTCGTTGATTGGACGACCAGCTAAAGAAACGTTGGTTGGACGACCAGCTAAAGATTCGTTGGTTGGACGACCAGCTAAAGATTCGTTAGCTGGACGACCAGCTAAAGATTCGTTGGTTGGACGACCAGCTAAAGATTCGTTGGTTGGACGACCAGCTAAAGATTCGTTGGTTGGACGACCAGCTAAAGATTCGTTGGTTGGACGACCAGCTAAAGATTCGTTGGTTGGACGACCAGCTAAAGATTCGTTGGTTGGACGACCAGCTAAAGATTCGTTGGTTGGACGACCAGCTAAAGATTCGTTGGTTGGACGACCAGCTAAAGATTCATTGGTTGGACTACCAGCTAATAATTTGTAGGTTGAACCAACACATTCCTTTCACTGGTTATGTGTGTGTGAAGGGAAACGGTGACGCTTGTAATTGTTACCTTTGATGGCGAGTGTGGTGTGATGATGGTGAGTGTCACGTGATCTGTGTGATGATGGTGTATGTGGTGTGATGATGGTGAGTGTCACGTGATCTGTGTGATGATGGTGTATGTGGTGTGATGACGATGTGAGAAGTGTGATGATGGTGTGTCTGGTTTGATGATGGTGCGTCTGGTGTGATGATGGTGCGTCTGGTGTGATGATGGTGCGTCTGGTGTGATGATGGTGCGTCTGGTGTGATGATGGTGCGTCTGGTGTGATGATGGTGTGTCTGGTGTGATGATGACGTTTCTGTTGGCTTCACATGTGTTCGTACAGCTTTTCTCATCATGTGTCAAGTCTGATAGTGCGTCATGTCCGCTGATGTGTCGTGACTGATGGTACGTCACGTCTACTGGTCCGTTGCGTCTTAGGGTTCGTCATGTCTGTTGGTACGTTGTGTCATTAGCACATCACGTCTGCTAGTGCGTTGCGTCGCCTGGGGCTTCATGTCTGTTGGCGTGCTTCATCTGATGGTGCGTCACGTGTGCTGGTGTGCCAGACCCAGTGGTAGGTCATGTATGGTGGTGTGTTGCGTCTGATGATGCGTCTTCATGTCTGCTGGTGAGTCGGAAGGAGAACCCCTTCCCCTCACCCCTCCACCCTACCACCTCGCAACAAAGCACCCAGGAAGTGTGGCTCTCTCGGTATTGTAAATGCAAGCGACGGCTCCTCTGCTGGATTGTTTGTCTGTGTTGCACGACAGTCGCTGTGTTTACCAAAGTATCGTGTGGGAGACCCCACACGCACACTCCTCTCTTCCCTCTCCCTCATGGAGTATGGATGGACCTCGAGATAAGTGTTGGGTCTTATCTGTTACAGAATGTGTCTGTTGGTGAGAGACAAATCTTGTCTTAACACCACCAGCCACTAGCTTCCCATTATATTCTGTTAAGGCTAGAGGAGGAGGGTGATAACACACTTAAAACCCACAGTTTTTCGCGGTTCAGACTGGAGACAGAAATGAGGAGAAATCTTCGTTTTAAGAACTTGTGAACACGTACATCATATTAATTGTTTATGATCCCTGGTGCCTCCGTCCTTTGTTAGTGGCGGGAGAGGTACGCCTGACAGTTGAACGGGTCTGTGTACTCTCATCAGTACAAGTTAACTTTCGACAGTTGTGAATGAACGCACGGCTGCGTATGGTTAGTTTACGGCAGTCGTGAACGCAGAACATACGGTCGTTAGTGCACGAGTTGTGAACGCACCGTTGAACTTGTCAGTTTACAGCGTGCGCACCATCGGACGTTCACAACTTTATTTGAATTTCAACGTTGCCAGAGCCAGCCCATTGTGGACAACGGATACTGTCACACCACCACAGCTGAACAGACTCCACCACAGCTGAACACACGACACCACAACACCACAGCTAGACAGATAACACACAACCACCACAGCTGCACAAACAGCATATTACTACCACATCAGAAGAGAGAAAAAAAAGGACATCATCACAGCTGAAAAGATTTCACCACAGCTGAACACATAGCAGTACCACAGCTGAACAAACAAAACAGCACTATCACACCAGAACAGAAAACGCAGCACCATCATAGCAGAACAAACAACGCAGCACCATCACAGCAGAACAGACAACACACAGTATACCACCACAGTAGAACAGACGGCACAGCACCACACACATCTCACCACTACCACAGTACTACCGCAGCAGGAGAGACAACAAAGCCTCACCACAGCAGAGCACATACCGCAGCGCTACCACAGCAGAACAGTCAACACATCGATGCCATTACCATTTCCCTCAATTTTAGATTGGTGAATCACACAGCCACACACACACACACACACACACTGTCATTATTACTGCTATCCCGTCCATTTCCTCTGGTCCAGAGCAAACCCCCCAGGGTACACAAAGACCTCCCATGGGCAGAGAGGCAGCAGGCCTCACCCAGCAGCGTGTTCCCCTACAGTGGTCATACTTAACTACGCCCACCTCCTGCACCGATTACCGCCACGCCCTCCCCGCCCACTAGCAATATCACGCCCTGACCACCCTCTTAGCATCGCCACGCCCTCCCCACTCTCTTAGTATACCGCCACGCCCTGCACGCCCACCTAGCACAGCCACGCCCTAAACGCCCACTTAGCAACACCACCACTACACCCTTCCCACCCACCCAGCATTCACCACAACCTCCACTACAACCACAAGCTCGCGAAAGAAATATATATATATGTACTACTTCAGGATCCGTATTGTGGACATGACTCGCGTTCTCCCGGTCAGAAATTGCAGCTGCAGAAAGAGAATAGGTCGTCCCTTGAAGGTTAGGGTGCTTACAACGCGGCCTTCGACTAGCGCGTCTGTCATGGCCACAACGCGCATGCGCATGCCTTGAAACTTAGCGAAATTCGCTCAAGAGTTGCCGCCATTTAGAATGGTGCTCCCGGTTCTACGGAAGTCATAGTGAAGTCTGTAACGTCCGAATTATTAATGCATTTATCTTGTACGGTGAGACTATACACACACGTATTCGTAACGCGTTACCTCCGCTGTCACGTAAGTGTCTCAGAAGTTGGATAAGTAAGGAACTGTTGCATGTTTTATTACAGTGTGTGTATGTGTGTGTGTGTGTGTGTGTGTGTGTGTGTGAGAGAGAGAGAGAGAGAGAGAGAGAGAGAGAGAGAGAGAGAGAGAGAGAGAGAGAGAGAGAGAGAGAGCGTTTCGTGTTCTGTACATGTTCTATAAGTATTGTGTGCTTTTATTTGCGTAATGAGATCGAATACACGTGTGTGTACGCGTGTGTTTGTTTGTTTGTGTGTGTGTGTGTGTGTGTGTGTGTGTGTGTGTGTGTGTGTGTGTGTGTGTGTATCTCTGTGTGTATATCTGCGTGATGTCAAAAGATAAATATTCTGCTGGTATACTAGAACATATCTCTAATATCACGGACTGATAGCTATAAAGGTGAGGTTCTCTAGATAACTTCTCCTTTCCAATTGTCGTCTACCTGTAACTTTTTTCCCCAGATAATCGAGCCATCCCGTTACTTATATTTCACTCAGGGATGACGTCGAATAGAGTATGTGTCTCCTGTGTAAGACGGAGATTAATGTATCTCCTACATAAAACGGAGCCCAATGCGTCTCCTGTATGAGACGGAGACTGATTTATCTCCTACATAAAAACAAAGAGCGGTGTGTGTCCTATGTAAGGCGGAGATTAATGTCTCCTGTACAGGACAAAGCGTAGGAGGGCGTTTTCGTTACGGTTACAACCCTTGTAATATAGAGAGTTTATAGCACTTCCCGGACTGTCATCACCTGAAGGTTGTGTGTGTGTGTGTGTGTGTGTGTGTGTGAGTGATCAGAGTTATTTGCGCGTGCGTGTATGCTGTGTATTCATTTACATACTTGTGCCGTGATTGTCTTTGTCTCTGTGGGTGTGTGAAGTTATGCGCTCAATGTTTTGCGAGCCTTGCTGGATCGAGGCCTGGGAGAGAGAGTGGGGGGGGGGGGGGGGGGGAGTCCGGTTACCACAGTCACACGGAGGTTACAAGACACAGCCAACGGTGAACTGGCCGAGACTAGGGGGAGGGCACAGAACAGAACGCTGGTTCACTAGTGACTGTGTGTCTTTCTTGACCTCCATGTGACCGAAGTAGCCGAACGCCCCTCCTAGGGCTCGAATCCGACCCGTGGTCTAAATAGATAGATAGATAGAGTTAGATAAACAGATAGATAGATACCGGATTTTGCCTGCGAGTGGTTAAAACGAGAGTAAGAAGTCATCTCTGGGAAGGCTGTGTCATTGTCAGCGGACGCACGGGGTACGGTCTTGTCAAGGTCCTTTCTCGCTCCAAAGAAGTAACCCATTTTCCTGCTCCTCCCCACCCCGCCCAAGTTGGGTGCCCCCTCGAAGCTGCGGGAGCCCCATAGAAGAAGGGTAACCTGGGGTGTTGCATGTACTATGCTTCAATGATAAAAGCTTATCTTTTTCTAAATGGGAGATCATGGGACACAAGATTGTCCACTTCAGAAACCTTGTATGTAACCAAGAAGGGGAAACGACGTCGTGGAAGGTTTGGGTAACTCCTGGATGGTTTCAGACCACTTGTTGCCGAACTTAGTGACTTAACTCTCTCACCTGCGGTTGTAGAGGGAGCTGACATCATCAGTGTTAGGATCGTTTCGTCACAGAGCATTGAAATCTCCGTACAGCTATAGGAAGAGCATCATCAGTGTTAGGGTCGTATCGTCACAGAACATTGAAATCTCCGTACAGGTATATGAAGAGCATCATCAGTGTTAGGATCTTTTCTTCACGAAGCATTGAAATCTCCGTACAGCTATATAAAGTGCATCGTCAGTGATAGGATCGTTTTGTCATAGAGCACTGAAACCTCCGAATTGCTATAGGAAGAGGATGGGAGACGAGAGAGAGAGAGAGAGAGAGAGAGAGAGAGAGAGAGAGAGAGAGAGAGAGAGAGAGAGAGAGAGATGTCTTTGTGAAAGGGAGAAAGTGTTTATATGGTTGTATTTTGTGCTTTTTGTGTTGTATGTTTCCGTAAGTGTGCTTGATTGCTTTTGTACGCGACTGTACCTAATCGTATGTGCGAGTGAGTGCATCTATTCCATATCCTAAAGTGCCTAAGCAATTTGCTTCTTGCACTAGTTCCTATCCCTGACGAACGTCACCCATTGAGGCGGCCACACCCTGCCTACCAGACAACAGGGTGTGACTCAAGCCACACACTCAGGTGTGGCAGGCAAGAGGCCCACCGCCTCGCGTGGTCAGCTGGAACTGAACAAAAGTTGTTTCCCAGGCTTCAAGGTGGGCAGTCATTACTATACAGGCCACCAAGGCACGATGATGATGGTGGTGGTAGTGGTGGTAGATAGACTTGCTGTCTGTCTGTCGAGATCAGTATGTGCTGACCGAATGATGCCAGATTCTCTAACACTTGGTTTATTGATTGACCTCGATGCACCGTAACCCGATAGACCGTGGTTTGATATGCCGTGATTCCATCGATTAACAGAGGGGTTAAGGCATAGGTCACGAGTCAGTAAGAACAACGCTGTGGTGGTGGTATCAAGCACCGTTGTCTGGTATCCTTAGTCAGAGGGAGAGAGAGAGAGAGAGAGAGAGAGAGAGAGAGAGAGAGAGAGAGAGAGAGAGAGAGAGAGAGAGAGAGAGAGAGAGAACTACCTTGTGACTATGATATTGTCTCAGCTGCTTGGGTCAAGTGGGTTCCATAAAAGTCCCTGTCGTAAGTGTCAAGTGTTTGAAAAAATATATGTGTATCTTTGTGGTTGCTAATGGTCTTGTAATCTTCAGTTCAGAGGGAAGTAATTCCCAGCCTTCGTGGCTACCTAAACTGGACCATCTCAAGCAGCCAGCAACGTGAGTTCCATTATCTTCATGTAGGCTTTCATGATGTGAAGTTAACCCCCTGTACACGATGGTACGTCCCATTGAACACGATGGTACGACCCTTGAACATGACGGTACATCCCATTAAACACGATGGTACGACACTTAAACATGACGGTACGTTCCCTTGAACACGATGGTGCGACACTTGAACATGACGGTGCGACCAGCGGTTCATCTCGCCTGGGACATGTAATGTTGATATACAACAGTGCACCGAGAAGGTCGGGCCCCACTCGCTGGACATAACGGGTCTTGCTCCCTTGTCCAGGCGGGCTACACCGTGGCCTCGGGTCCATGTGAAAAAAAAACAAAAATGTCTGGACGTATTATCTACAGTACAATACCCTGTGTAAACCTCCCCAATGTCTTTATAGAAGCGTACATAGTACGAGAATCTCATCGTATTTGTACACCTGAGTATTCTTGTGTGTATTACTTTGTATGGTCGACGCTCCAGCCGCTCAGACGAATCAAGTTTGGCGGGATGAAATGTGGAGCAAGTCGGCATTCCCTCTCCCTCGAGTAGCACTCCAGTTCTTCTAGCATTAAAAAGCCACGTATATGAAAAGATAAACCAAGTGACACAAGAAATACATAATATAGTCTTTAGTTACAATTATGAGATGTAGTAATGTGAATAGTTAAAAAGATCCTCTGCCAATTATTTTCAGCCCTCCCTATATTTTCTGTTAGATTCCAGAGAAGTATGTGATTCACGTGGTATTAGATTACTCTCCCCTTGAACACAACGGTACGACTTTTGAGCATCACGGTACGACTCTATCATCTTTAAACCTTCAGCTGAAGCCTTTGAACTGATCCAGAACATCGGAAGGTCGTGTTCTAAGTGTCATACTATCGCGCTCCAGGCTCGGGCTGTCGTGTTCAAGGGTACACACACAGTCAATAATGATGATAATGTGCATGTCATATTGATTAGTTTCCCCTTATCACAGGTGTCACGGTTACTCAGCAAGCCGGAGAGCGCTGGTCATGCGACACAATGAAGGCTTACTCAATACATGCCTCGCTGGTTCCAAACTTTCCTCCCGAAGGCGCTGTTCTCTGCACGGGTCAAGACGATGTTTGCCCGTGTTTACGTCTTGGCAACTGTGAGTACTCTTGCCATATTTCAAGATTTAGTTTTATTTTGAAACTTTTTTTCTTAATCATGATTTTTACCGTCTGCTTTATATATTGGTTAAAACCACGAGTTTGATGAGTCTATTCAGTTCGAAGTGTTAAGTGGGCGTCGTGATGAGTAAAACACTCATATTTGGGTTCATGATTAGGATAAATCCTTATTTAAACCAGTGATTAGGAAGGCATCCATAGTAGCAGCATTAATAAAAAAAAACCATTTGTATTAGGGATTTAGGATTAGTATAACATTCATTTATTTTCAACCGCCAAAAAAAAAAAAGCCAAGTCATCTGCAACCTCCGTTTTGTTTTTCACCCTAAAAGGAAGCCTAGTTGCAAAGACATCATTCGTTTTCACACCCCCTCTCAAAAAAAAGCCTAGTCGATTTTGACAACATCAGTCTATAAAAACATCCTTTTGTTTTCATCCGGAAAAGCGTAGAATGATTTACTGTCGTTTTCTTCGTCGTACCAGTGATTAAAAGGGGGGAAAAAATGCCGTCTACGTTTCGTTTACTGGACGTACCAGTGATTAAAAGAATGAGAGAAAATGCCGTCTACGTATTGTGAGAAACATTTAATGGTACTTTTGTCTTTCTTTTGACTCGGTGGTGACCGCTGTTTTGTGTTTCCATGAGATTACGTACATGTAGGCTGGAAGGTTAGGATTTTATTATTGAATCCATTCTCGATCGTGTTATTTACAGGAATTTATTTGTTAATTACTTTCGTTAAATCTAAAGATCAAATCTGAAAACCATGAACAAAGGCAGCTACGTTGTGTTTATCTTAATACTTGTTTCTTTACCTTATCTCTTGTTACTTTATTTCCTTATCTCATTTCCTGTCATTATCATGTAGAGCATCATTATGATACTGTACATTCGAGGCGCACGTTACGTCGTGCGTAGATAAATGTAAGTGGATCTTACATGGCGCAGGGGTTATCACACACACACACACACACAGACACACACAGGAGGGCGTCATAATGTACGAGATCGCTCACAGAAAATTTTCTGTCTGAGGAGAATTTGTGGAGTGTCGTCATCCTTCGACATGCTCATAGCTTTCCTCCAAGCAACATAGACCTGCTTGACCCGGCCGACTGGAGCTCTCCAGGATTGTGTGTCATATCATCATCAATATGACAAAAGTGAGGGAGGATGGCCACGAGAGGCCACATAGCAAGGAGAGATCCTGCCGGCCGCCCTCACTCCAATATGGTGTTCGCACTTTCCCCGCCCAACCTCCACATTCCAGACCAGCCAGGCGTTGTATTTACAGTCTTTCACTTTTGCTTTCGCGTGTGTGTCTGTATGTATATATGTGTGTGTGTGTATGTGTATGTATGTATGGGATTGGTGCCGTCAACCTCATGGTGCGCGTATCGTATTCATTGCCTTGCCTTGCAAAAGTAAGGTGGATGCATAGGAGGCAATAAATGATATTTGGGAATGTGTTGGTGTGTTGCTTGGTCGTAGGTGTAGGATCCCTCACCAGACTGGGGCTAGCTGGAGCCGAGGCGGAGGTGGCGGCGTCTTGCCCCCCCCACACACACACGCCCCAACGCCTAGCCTCACACCAGTATTTCCGTCCACTGAGACGACTGAGTGGTATGTGCCACTCGGTTCACGGAACACTTTCAGGATAAGGTTAATCTCTCGAGCACGGCGGTACGGCCCTGACGCACGACGGAATGACTTGTAAGGACATGATAAAGTAACTGTTCATTTGATCTTTTAAGGTCATAAGCCTCGCCATTATACCCAAGGTGTTTGAATGTTTATTGTTTCTCTATGGGTGTATTTAGGTGTGGGAAGAGTTTTGTGTGTGTGTGTCTCATGTGTACGTTTTTTTTTTTTTGTATGTACGTGGCCGACTGATTGTCTAGTAGGTTGTTTGCATGGGTCATTTTTGGGCGTGCCTGTGTGTGTGTGTGTGTGTGTGTGTGTGTGTGTGTGTGCTGTGAACACCAACGAGAAGTGAACACCATTAACTCTCGAGCCTCTGTCTCGGTTGGCCCACAGTTCGGTGGATGTTTCTTTCCCTTCCTATAGGGAAAAAAGCTTGAACTTCTCTCGTAAGGGAAGTTGATATTTTCTTAACACTCATAGGCTACCCATGGCTCATTATCTGTTCCCCTAAGGCTGCTCATTGCTCATTTTCTGATCCCCTGAGGCTACTCATATACTTTTCTGTTCCACTGATACAACCCACTGCCCATTCACTGTTCATTCTATCTGCTCATTATTTCTGCCCCTAAAGCTTACCCATTGCTCACATGCTGCTCCCCCCGGGGAACGTCCATTTCTAAAATACGAAAGTGAGCCACAGACTAATGGGGTTGATTCACCTCGAGCCATCCAGAAGGGTTCTATCCGTTCAGCGCTGATCCCTAGGCTGTTTCCCCGTCCCATTCCCAGCCTATTGTATGCCTATATTTTTGCCTCATACACCTCGCATCTCTGAACAAGGAACAGTACAACACGATTGGAAGCAGTTCATTGTTTTCATAATAGGAAGTGAGCAAATTAGCTACATTCACACTTAGATTTACAATAGGAAGCGTACCGGTAAACTGAATTCACATTTAGATTTACTATATGAAGTGAACCAGTATATTGGCCTTACACGTTACAATAAGAAACGAACCAGTAAACTGAATTCTCACTTATATTCACTATGTAAAGTGAAGCAGTATATCGACTTCATACTTTACAATGAGAAACGAACCGATCATTTATATACACACATGCATTATGTTTCTAAGAAAGTGTGTTACGTTGACATGTGTATCGTACAGCAAACTGTATGGCATCACTACAAACTTTCCAATCTATCTAATACTTTGTGCAATATTCGTCTAATGAGCGAAGTGACCAAATATGGGAAATGTGGGTATTGTTTCATTCTTGTGTAATTGCCTACATGGAGTTCCCTGTCAGTAGAATACGGAGAGGGAGTCCTACACTCGTGAGGGTCATATGTAGTGTGCGTCCCTACAGGTGCGTTCACCTGCACAGCACTGATCTTTATGTCTTGAGTAATGCACCGAAGGGAGAGTCGAACCCGTGTCCCCTAAATTGCATAAGTTAGGATGTGTGGCTGGACCACGTGATCGGGTTATCGTCAGCGGTCCGCTGGTGTGATGAGGTGGCAGGTTAAGCTGTGTGATCGGTCGGTGTTATCATGTAATCTGTAGTGGATTTAGTCGCCAACGCCACCCACCGATGGGACACTGGTGTGTGTTGAGTGCATAGTGTGCTACACGTCTCCTCTGACGTGGTTATACACTCAGTAGGATATGGTATAAGAATTCTGCCCTTACGTCACTTCTGGGTCTCGAGGATTTATGATAGTGTTAGTATACCTTCCCTCCCCTAGCATGGTTGGCACTGGGCATTCTACAGCAGTGTAACATTTCTCCCCTGCTACCGTGTGTGGCCATCTTTATGACAGTCGTAGAATTGTTGTTTCCTATGCTGGTATGTTTGGCACTTAAGAAGGTTCTTTTAGCACCAAGGTTGTCTTCAGTTGGCCTGCATGACAATGAGCGTGTAATTGAGAGTGTCAGAATTCGCCTAGCCTTGCACACTGGATTTTGGTCTCCTATGAGTGCTTAGATTCTACCATATTGTCGCCTCTTTATACCGGAAATGGCGAGAAATGTCATTTCTTAGCATTCTGCATGCCATGCTTCCGTAAATTCTCATTCACTTTACGCTGTAGGTGTCTCGGGCGTATTAACTATGGACAGGGTTGGCTGTCGAGCGTGCCGTGTGAGCCCCAGAATCATCTGGTGCGGAGGGGGTGATCGTGTGGAGTGCGAGCCGTGTGTGCTACAGCCGTGTGGTGTGCGTGGCAACTTTCACCAGAAGTAGCGGCCCAGTGTCACGCTGGGTGTATGGGAGCACTACCGTGTGACGAGCGGCGGTCCATTATCACCTGGACCACCCTCACTCGCCATGCCTCCTGTGTGTGTGCCTCACCGGCGCCACGCCCGACGTGATTCGATTCGTAGCGTAATGGCTTGTTATCACCCGAGAGCCGTTCCCACACCAAGCCTGGAGTGCAGTAGCGCATTTTGAGGTACGTAGATTCAGCACGGGAGGCGTCGACCGGTACCTGGATCTCGCTGCTTCCATGTCGACCCGACATTCACGTGGCTACACACACAAGACGACGCGACGTCTCTCTCTCGCCATGATATATGGCTCACACAGACTCTCACGCCCCCTCTTGTCACACTCCAATACCGTCCGTGTGTCGCACGTATACAAGGCCCACTCTTGCTCGATTGAACTCCTTTCTATCCCTTTCCAAATGCCTTTCTAGTGTATTTAGCAGACACTGTTGCCGTCTTACCCGTCATTGATATATTGGCGTTGACGGAGAGTTTACTCATTCTCTGTACTTTCCAGGTGTTCTGTAATAAGTACAAAACAAACTTCTAGTTAGGTGTAAGGTAGTACATGGGCGCAGATAGGAGTACTAGAGTACAGTAGGGTACTTAAACTGCGTCAGTGTGTGTGGCGGCGTGGTGCCGAAGGGGTGAGTGAGTGGTGCAAAGTGGTGGTGATGGTGGGTGGTGGAGGTGTTGTGGAAGAGTGAGAGGTGGTGGTGGTGGTGTTGAACGTGTGGGAGGACTGTGGTGGTGTAGGAAGATGGTGGTTGTGATGGTGGTGTACCTTAGTCATCAGGACAGAGGCGGCCAGTGCCCGTGTGTATATCCCCCGCCTCACAGTGTCGATGGCGTGTCCACATTCCTGGGTTCCTCTCTTGCCTCACCGTCCCGCACTCCTTTCTCTCTCAGTGGTTGTCAAGTTCACTTCCCTTGCCCAGGTTGATGTCTTCTTTTTTTTTTTTTCTTCTCCCTCGTATACACGTGTGTTACTGGCTTTCATTCTACAGCCACACATTCTCTATTCATCTCACAAATAACACTCGGGAACATGTATCTCAAACGTCTCTTTAATCGTAACTAAATTTCCGTGCGACGAGCGACAAGTGCCAGATGAGCGTCTCCCGCTCGCCCTGCTAATACAGCAAAGTTCCATCTTAAGTTTTCGCAGGAAGATCATCCCCTACAAGTAATACTCTTTTTAGCCTCATTCTTTTTTTTTTTTTTCGTTCAGAAAATATTAGAAATACTATCACCAGTAAGGCACACACTCTCCACTGTAGAGTTGGGAATTAAACATGAAAAAAGACTTTCCTTCTCCCTCATCTACCTCAACCCCTTCCTACTTCCCCCGAGTCTCATCCCCTCCCTATCCTCCTTCCTACCCTTCCCTTTCTCCCTTCCTACCCTTCTGTATTCTCTACCCTTCCCACATCTCCTTTCCAATCCTCCCCAGTCTCTTGTTACTTCCTATCTCCCCTTGATGGTGTGGTCAGACTCATGGGAAATGGATTTCAGCAAAGACAAAGGCGAAGTAATAAATTTTTGGCTCCGAGGTTGTAAATCGCGAGTAATAACGTGTTCGGTAAATCATTATTCAAAGATAAAAAGGTAAAGATCTTGACGTGATCATCGGTAATGAACTAAAACACGGAAGACAGTGTCGAGCTGCATGCAATAAAAGCAACGGGATGTTACGTCTTATGGCTAGAGCTGTATAAACTACAGAACAAAAGACACAGAACTCTTTATAACGCCCGGGCCACACCTCACATGGGATATGATGCTGAGTTCTGGTCATCAAACATGATTAGATGAAGAATGATAATCAGAACAATATTGAGAAAAAAGAGATTGACCAAACGTATGATCTCTGATGTAAACACCATTATGAAAAGCTTATGGACGACTTTTTTTCCCCCCCTCTCTCCGAACGATGCACTGCCTCAGAGGAGATGGAAGTCTTCCAAATGACAAATGAGTTCTGTAGCAACACACAAAAAGCAGTTCATTTTAGGTGTGGATTCAAGAGCCAGAAATAATCGTATGAAGATCAAAGGAAAAAAAGATGTAATAGCAGTGTGGGAGAAAGTTTTTTCACTTTTTTTTTTTACTCTAGGCCCTCACCCCGAGTCCCCACCTCTCTGGCTATCATGACATCCTCGTCATGATCGTCGGGTCATTAACCGTAGTACCTAAAGGATCCTAAAATTGGGTGTAGGTATTTCAGAATCTAGGCAAGGAATTGAGCTACCACACGTAGGCCTTGAAGGCCGATTTGAGACCGCCAAAAGGCCGCTTTCGAAAATCTTTTTAGATACCTATTGTTCACTACACTCGATCAAGAACAAGTGACCTAATAACCTTAAACTTATAGTAATTATAGGGAAAAAAAAGGATACCAAATCCTGGTCTTAATGACCGAAAAGGCCACCTTCCTAACTGATAGAAAGCCTTTTTTTTTATATGAAGACCAATTTTTTTTTTTTTTTACCGTGTAGCGCTCGGAACCCCCAGGTGGTATAAGGACCTAAACTCGTTGGGCAATGATTGCATCACAGGTGATTGGGAATTAAAACAATGGCGGCACTTACTCTCGAGACGATGACCTTTCAATTGTTTCTGAGACGAGGCTGTGTCGGGCTGGTTTCCTCAGCCCCTTGACCTGCCTGGACGACCCCTTCCCTCACACGCATTGTACTACCTCATCATCCATCCCCCTCATCTCTCATACACACTGTGTCATCCTATCCTCCCTCACTACGCCTCACACGCTAATCTTTACCATCTACCATCACGTACGTCATCCTACCGTCTCTCCCTCCCTACCCCTCACACGCTAATCCTTCCCATCTACGTTCCCCATCACGTACGTCATCCTACCATCCCTCCCTCCCTACCCCCTCACACGCTAATCCTTCCCACCTTCGTACTCCATCACGTCCCTCACTATAGAGGTGTTTCCAGTGCTTTCAGAAGGGTATTCAAGGTTTTCCTCCTCCAGCTAACTACAGGACCTCTCCCTTAACAACCCCCGACAACTGCCCAACATATGAGGGTCGACCTTCATACCTTATGGGCTGATGGATCGTGTTAATTTGCGAAGCTTGAATGACGTAGAGACTAAAAGGAGTGACTGCATGATTACCATTATCTCTTCATCCCCGAGAAATCTGTGTAACTCCACCCAGCTGATGTGCCATGGATCACACCCGCATTAAGAAACTAGATACGTCAGAGAGATCAAGGAGGATTAGTAAACTCTACAAGACCTTTGGTAACAGAATGATTCGTGAAATACGCACTACGAAGAAATTTTTCTACCTTGCCATCAGCCAGTGGAATGTTAGACTGAAAGAGGTGATCGGTTTGAATAAGCGGATTCCCTTCTACCTCTCGGTCATCCACCTCTGCAGTGAAGAAGCCGCTCAGCTTAATAACGATAATTTCGCCACCATCTGTCAGAGACTCGCCTACTTGCCTCCTGACCTAATTTTCCAGCCCCATCATCCTCTGACTCAGTAGAAGAGTATGAAACCGCCAGACAGTTACGGTCTCAAGGTTTTTTTAAAGCGTTCTGCTACAGCCATCGACCTACCTACCTACCTACCACTTCAGGGAGCTCTACCCTGAGCCAACCAAATACCTATGCTCCATCTTCAGAGCTTCCTACCATCACTCAGAATAACCCACTTTTTTTTTCTGACATTTAGTATAACTCCCGAATAACGGAGGAGGCATCAAGCCCACAGTCTCTTTGCTTCCAGACCCATTGCCATTGTCCAGATCCCCAGCTAACTCTATAAAAGAGTTGTGTGTTTGATTGGACTCACGTAGTCAGTGCAAGTCCCATAGACTCTAAGCAGTCTGGCACAGAAAGATCACCACTATGCATTGACGCCTCGACATTCTAGACTCTAACTTATCCTGCAGAGGCACAAGACGTCTGTGCTTCTCTCATTCTCTGATTTCACTACACTTTCGATTGAAGCAACCATAACACATTCATCAACAAAGGCCATCAGTATTCGTGTACGGAGAAGTCTTTCAGTCCCCCATTTGCGCGTCTGGCGGAACGTCGACGTAGAATCCTCATTTTTCTACATTAACGATGCACCTGGTCTATGGAAATACGTCGACGATTCCACCCTTAGGGTCGGCGTTGACATTATTTTTCCAGGCTACGTACATTCCAGGTCATCTCTGATAATCTTTAGAGCTGGACCACCACTAACCACTTACAATGACAGAACGTAAGCACAACAGTCTTGTTTACAACTGTGTCTCAGCAATTTCCGTGTCAGTAGGCCTCACTTCCATCCAGTCTGGTTAGTCAACCAAGCTTCCCAGTGTCAGTAGACAATAAACTAACCACGAACGTATACAGTAGCATCGAACGTATACAGTAGCATCGAACGTATACAGTAGCATCGAACGTATACAGTAGCATCGAACGTATACAGTAGCATCATTGTCAAATCCTCCAGCTGTCGTCTGACCATTCTTCGTACACAACAACACACTCCGACTCCATGCCTCAAAACTCAAGAGCATATACACACCTCGCTTCCCAAACTCACCTATGCCTTTTTTCACCTGATCTGCCTATACACCACACAACACGGCTACCAGGATAGGTGTAGAGAAGGGTTATGCTAGGACATCCTTGGTCTCTCTTATACCACCTATCAAGAAGTGCTAATCCATCTAACTTTAACTTTCCCCAGTCATTACCTGGATCTCATCCCAGAGTTCGAGAAAAGGAAAGCTATGGTATCGCAACTTGCCACCGTCATCTCTCTTCAACGGAGATCCCACATCCCTTGGTTGTAGTTCAGCACCACTACCACATCGATCCCGGATCGTCCGAGCGCGTTCAGACCGCAACAAGAACATTTCCATCCCAGCCATCGTGGACGTCACAAATAAGTTGCATGCCAGCCTACTGTTTGTGTACACACTATCTAGTTAACTTCAACCCACCTTCGTTATGCTCCACTTGCGTTCACTCTAATGTTCAACCTTAGGCTTCATTCCAGTTAATAAAAGGTTCATTATTATTATCACTATGTACGTTAGCAGTAGTAGTGGTAGTGGTAGCAATAGCAGCAACTACTAGAAGTAGTAATAGTAGTAGTAGTGGTAGTGGTAGTAGTAGTAGTAGCAGTAGTGGTAGTCGTACCCCTTTTAACAAACATTTCATATCCTCCTCTACTTTCCCCTCTTCTCGTTTATACGTCATACAACACCACATTTGTGGCTATCGTCTCATGTATCATCTGGTTAACTATGCATTATATGAAAGCTGCTCGCAGAAGCATAACTTGAGATATCTGCTTAATCTTTTGCGGCCGTCACAGCGAACATGGTACGATCTGTGCAGGCAATATGTAAAAAAAAGAGAAAGAAAGTGAAAGAGGTAAAACAGGAGTTGATATGCATGTTTTTGTCGTGGTCGCGTTTGCTTTGCTCATGCCGGGTCGCAAAAAGACACACACACACACACACACACACACACACGAGATGGTCCAGGACTTGACACACGGCTTTCTTGAAAGTCCAGCTCAGCGATTTTTCTTCAACATGGAACACCTGAACTGGATTTGCTGTATTTCCTTCCTCTTTCTCTCGATTTGTTTGTGTTTTTCTGTTCCTGCCTACAATTCTTTCTCCCTTGTTCACCTTTCCTCTCTCTTTTTCACACAGACAGACAGACAGACAGACAGACAGACATAACATACACACACACACACACTCTATGTATATATATATATATATATATATATATATATATATATATATATATATATATATATATATATATATATATATATATATCTTTCTTTTCTTTCAAACTATTCGCTATTTCCCGCGTTAGCGAGGTAGCGTTGAGAACAGAGGACTGGGCCTTTGAGGGATATTCCATATATATATATATATATATATATATATATATATATATATATATATATATATATATATATATATATATTTTTTTTTTTTTTTTTTCATACTATTCGCCATTTCCCGCGATAGCGAGGTAGCGTTAAGAACAGAGGACTGGGCCTTTGAGGGAACATCCTCACCTGGCCCCCTTCTCTGCTCCTTCCTTTGGAAAATTATATATATATATATATATATATATATATATATATATATATATATATATATATATATATATATATATATATATATAAAAGCAACAGACTTAGCCTTTGGTGAACTTAGAGATAATGAATAATAAAACCATCACTTAATATAGAAAAAAAAAAGATGAAAGGTATTAGTAGAATTAGAGATAGCCAAAGTTAGAACACAGTCATGAACCCCACGTAAAAACCTAAGAGTGAATGATGCAAGTGAACATAAGAATAATACAGTAATCAAACAAAATCCCAACATGACATTAATACTCGATATTTACACATGATCGAAAAGAATTAACTTACTTTTAAGAGCACAAAAAGGTTTGGAAATGTTCTCTTCCTCGATCAATAGGGTTTTTTTTCCCACTAATGGGTAACACAGGCTACCTTATAAAGAGATGAGTGCAGTTGGAGCGGGTGGTGACAACTGAAAATGGGTGAATGTGGGCTCGTCACTACGACTCTCTGCACAAATGGCGCTTATATATATATATATATATATATATATATATATATATATATATATATATATATATATATATATATATATATACAAGCGTAATGTTTATACATAAACATATAAATATATATACATATATAAACAAAAACATATATTCCTCAAGATTCCTCACGTTGGCGCCTCTTCTATGACGCTCCTGCCTACACCTGTGGTGGTAATGTGTGTGTGTGTGTCTTTGTCAGGTGTTGATAGGACAGCTGAAGGTGTAAGTCTTCGGTGTCTACAGTGTGGATGTTGCGTCTTAGGCATGAGGGGTCCTGTTGTATGTTAAACAAGGGTTTTGTAAAGTTGGAGAAAGGGATAGAGTCCAGGACGCAGGCGAGAATACAACTCTCATGTGTCTGGAGAGTGTAGTTGCAGATGAATGTATGCCTGATGGGAGACATTGATTCAAGGCTGGGGTTGGGAGGTCGGTTGTCATAGTGTTTGTTGGGCGATTTTTATGTGTTTATGTTTTGTCAGTGTTGTGTGTGTTGAGGAGGTGGGAGGGCAGGAGCTGTGAGTAATTCTGGTTTTGGTAGATGGTTATGGAGTGGTCTAGACCATAAGGGTCAGGTTCTGTTGCAAAAACAAAAGAAAAAAAAAGAGTGCCGGACATTATGAGGTAAGGTTGTAGAGGAAAAAAAAATTGTTTCTTTGTTCAGGTTTTGAACGACTGTTGTTGCTGGGCACCCGATGATTGTTCTGAGTGCTCTTTTTTGTGTGGTTTACAGCTGTGTTCGTGTTTGTTTTGGTAGGGTTCACATATAGATAGGTGGACAGAATTATAAATATATAAATAAGTATATATATATATATATATATATATATATATATATATATATATATATATATATATGTGTGTGTGTGTGTGTGTGTGTGTGTGTGTGTGTTTGTGTGTATGTGTGTTTGTGTGTGTGCGTGACCCTTTGGGACGCTGGAGGTCATTTCAGGCTGCCTGGTGTCCCCAGGCGACTTGCAACAAGAATTCGAATGCCGGAGGCCATGCGATTTTTAACCCACTAATTACTTAGTGCCTCCTATGCTTCCACCAGCGCTAGATTCACCCACACAGGCCCTACGGATCGCTGTTGAGAAATGTCAACAGAAGACTTTCACCATCATTTTTTGAAGATAAAAGCCCCAGTGAGGGAGTTGATTCAAAAAGCGCCCAGACTTACCAGACAAAAACAGAGACAGACAGAGTAGCAGACAGAATGACGGACCGTTAGACGCAAAGACGTGAACAGAATTAGGAAGAATTGACATACAGACAGATAGACGTCGAAACACTCCACGTAGGGACAAGTGCTCGGGCGGAATAGAGTGAAGTATTTGGACGTGAATTTTCTATTTCTTATCACTGAATTACTTTTAAGTATTTTCCTTAGCTCAAGGCACGACGTGATAGCAGACTATGAAGCCATGAATCGTGTACAGGGAGATTTCTTTGGCTGAGACCTGTTTGATTTGTAGATGAAGGAGCAGTTGATCACTGGATTGAAGGTTTATGTACAGTACACCTTGAGCATGGGGCTAATACTTAAGGACGGAGGTACGACCCTTGAGCAGGATGGTAGCCCTTGAGAACGGAGGTCCGACCCTTGAACTGGATGGTAGCCCTTGAGAACGGACGTACGACCCTTGAACTGGATGGCAGGCCTTGAGAACGGAGGTACGACTTTTGAGCAGGATGGTAGCCCTTGAGAACGGAGGTCCGACCTTTGAGCAGGATGGTAGCCCTTGAGAACGGAGGTACGACCTTTGAGCAGGATGGTAGCCCTTGAGAACGGAGGTACTACCCTTGAGCTGGATGGTAGCCCTTGAGAACGGAGGTACTACCCTTGAGCTGGATGGTAGCCCTTGAGAACGGAGGTACTACCCTTGAGCTGGATGGTAGCCCTTGAGAACGGAGGTACGACGATCCTTGAACAGGATGATAACCCTTGAGCAGGATGGTAGCCCTTGAGAACGGAGGAACTACCCTTGAGCATAATAATAACCTATGAGAACGGAGGAACGACCCATAAGCACGATGGCAACCCCTGGAGGCAAGACCATTAAACAGGATGAAATAAATCTTGCGACCACAACCACAAACGACTTTAGGGTACGACGGCCTGGAGCAAGTGAGAGGCAGAAGGCTAGTCGTACCCAAGGGGTCGTAACGAGGTGCTCAAGAGGTTTAGAGATGTGTCGCACACTCGACCCAGTCATTTCGTTTGGGGGAGGGTCTAATGGCGATAGCAGTGTAGATCCAAAGTCGCCTGAGGTTCTTGGACCGTGAATCCTCCTAACTTCAAAGGAGGAGGGGAGGAAAAAAGAATGGAACTATTATTTAATCATATTCGAAATAATAGAAAAAAAAAAAACGAGAGAAATTGAAGAGTACTGTCAGTAATGACGGCCGGGGGAGTGTTGTAACCCAGAACTTGGCCGGGAAGATCCGTCGTACGGTTTATATCGCTTCGCTCGGTGCCAGTCGAAGCTACTTTCTCGTTCAGACACGGGAGCGGCGGGTTTTCTCCGGTGTGCCCTGCAGTCGTCGTGTGGAGAGTCGTGACGTCACTGACGCTGTGGTTTCTCACCGGGTTAGTAACCCACACACACACACACACACACACACACACACACCGTGGTGTAGAAGCTAACGTTAATGACCCATGACTCAGCAAGGGCCCGTCTTGAATCAGGCCCCCTGCTTGGAGTCGAATCCTGAATGCAGCTGTCGGCCTACACCAAACCCAAGTGTTCATCCTCCACTCGGGGCTGGTCGATGAATGGGTAACTGGCTTAGGCTGGTGTGTGTGTGTGTGTGTGTGTGTGTGTGTGTGTGTGTGTGTGTGTGTGTGTGCACAAGTGTAAAGACATGGTACGTTTCGACAAGGTTAAGAAATGGGGCATAACGAATGTAAATCTCTCTCCCCGTAACACACACACAGACACACACACACACACACACACACACACACACACACACACAAGGGAACCGTTTGTTTATCGAGTGGTAACTGTTGCCCCAACTTGTTCCTCCTTTGGGAAGGAAGAGAGAAGCTTCTCAAAGAGGCATTATTTTATGAATTAGATAAAAGATAGAGCTTTAGACTGCGGTCATGTTCTGAGGGAGGAGGTTGTCCTTGGGACGATGAGATGGGTCGAATTCGGGATGTAAACAGAGGCAGAGTCCCGCGCTCCACCTTGATAATGGGCCTGGCTCAGCCGAGGCTTAAGTCTGGCTCACCTTGCCATCCGTCAGTTCGCCCTCATCCGTCATGCAGACAACCTTTCTCCAGCTGGCGGCGTAACAGGAGGCAAGAGACCAGACCAGACCAGGTCTCGAGGGCTGGCGACCGTGACCCATAGCGAGCGGTGCCAGGGTCAGCGCCGTGACCTGATGCGGTACAAGGTTGTCGTGAACCTTGCGCAACAGAAGACCTCGCTAACGTCAGTTTCCCTCGGCGCATATTATCTTCCTTCTTTTCTCTGTCATGGACGTGTTCCTGAGTGTTACTGGCAAAGAAATATGATTCGAAAGGGAGAAAAGAGGACACGGTAAAGAGATAGAAAATGAAGAGCTAGGTTTTTGAGACTTAGGAAGACTAGGGAGGTTGAGGGAGGGGTGTGGGGGTCAGCGTAAAGGGCCCCACCCTCGGGTGAGCTGCGCCTCCCCGCCTCGGGTGCCACGGACGGTGACGACGGAGGCGGTCCGTCGTAGTGTGTCACGTCCTTGTCTGGGTGAGTGGCCAGGCACGGGCCACGGTGTGTGGTGACCACCACGGCACGAGGCACTGCCTGCTACCATTGTTCTGCCACGCCCGGGTCCAGATGTTGCCTCCCACACCGGCAAAGTCGACAGCACCAGGTGTGCTCTTTGCACACCTGATTACGACCCGACTCTCCCGTGCCAGGTGCGGCCTTCGCTTCCTAAATAGTGTCTTCAACAAGCAGCAAGAGCCGCCACCACAACCGCTTAAGCCACAGTATTGCTGACATCGTCATTGGGGAAAAGATTAGAAAAAAGTAATGTTTGATCAGAGGAAGGTCATATAGGTGGTGGTCCCCTCCCCGCCTGAGCCCTTAAACCTGTACGGTGTGAGGCGTTAACACAGTCACAGTGGCTGTGACTGTGTCGTGGATATCCATATTCAGAAGTCCTTCATGGTTGTGTTCACTGGCATTAACTGGAGGTCCTCCGCTGGTGACGATCGGCTTTTGAACCGTATATTATGACGTAACCCTTCTTTCAATTTCTATCTCCATCATGTACAACGACCTTTTGGCAGCACGTATATAACAACAAACAAAGCTTACACTGCAGAATCCAAGAGTTGTTTATCGTCGTGGAAGGTGGAACGAGGACTGGGACGCTCCCAAGGAGTACGTCTGACTGTTCATCAATCTATCTATCTATTCACTCAGTCGTTCATGTGCGACGTGTCACAAGGATATTAAGAAATAGTTGACGCATCAAGTTAGATGGCTTATGCTTGACTAGTGAATCAAAAATTCGTCCTAGTCATAGTCATAAACTATGATGTATGTAAAGCTATTTAAGCTATATGACAGTAGTCAGTACTGTAACCATTGAATGACTTCCTATATTTCATATCATAATTTTTTTTGAGTCGGATATCGTGGCAAGTACGGAACTTGCAAACATCATACGCATTAAATTTTCATAGATTTACGCAATACATTTTTAGTCTATCGCTATTGTTATCAGGTTCTTGTGCCACACTGGTTCGCTAAGTATTCTAGACAAAGACATCCACCATGGGCTTCCCAGCTCTGTGGGCTCTTGAGCACCAGCTCCTAGGAGTGCCAGCTGAGGGTCTCTGGCAGTGCTGCTCAACGCAGCACGCGTCACCGCGCAGACGTGCGTGACGTGGAGGCTAAGAATGAGATGAATTCCCACTTAAAAGAGGTGATAGCCAGCCACCAAGAGACGGACCTCAGGTGGACGTGAGTGGAGAGGCTTCCAGGGTCAGGTCGTGTTTTGCAGGGGGATGGTGAGGCGCCAGGGCTGTGGGGAATATATACAACATTTGTTGCGTCATGAAGAACAGTCTCTCACATGTGTCAAGGTGGCATTGACTTGATTGCTTGAAAGCATTTCTGTCAGGCTCTGGTTGGCCGTGTTTAGGGATGATATATATGTATGTATATCTCTTTCTTTTTTCTTTCAAACTATTCGCCATTTCCCGCGTTAGCGAGGTAGCGTTAAGAACAGAGGACTGGGCCTTTGAGGGGATATCCTCATCTGGCCCCCTTCTCTGTTCCTTCTTTTGGAAAATTAAAAAAAAACAAAAAAAAACAAACATTATGCTTGCATTGAGAGGCCATTGACATTTCCGTTTACTGCCTCTCTAGGCACAGAGGAAGATAAGTTTAGATTAGAAGATATTACGACGAATAAGATCATACATTTCATCAGAAAGTTGAATCCAAAATTAGCAAAGAGAAATTGATGACCTGTCACCTCGGGATTTTTGAAAGAACCGATTCATATGACGACCTTTCTGCTTTTAAAAGTGTTCAATATCTATGATCACAGGGAGAGGCAATCAGGACTGGAGGCTGGTAAATGTCAGTCAAGTATTTAAGAAAATTGTCGTTAAATGCGTTCTGAATTATAACCCCATCAGTGTCACTTTCTCAGTCGGGTAGAACAATTGAAACTACCATTAGTTTAGAAAACGAATGGAGATAGATAACTGAAAATGGGGAGCCAGCATGGCTTCCTTAGTTACAAATCATGTTCTGCTATTTCACTGGAATTTCAAAATAAAATGCTTAACTCCAGGGATAAAGAACATCAAATGTCATTTATGCTCTTGGACTTTCAAAAGGTCTTTGGTAAAGTTTCCGCTCGAGAGAAAGTTATGGAAAAGTAGAATTTTAATTAACTGACACTAACATCTGAAGTTAGATGAAAGACTGGATCAGTAACAGTAAACAGCGAGTAGTATGACATAGTAAGACAAATAATTACTTAAAAGGGAACTGGATATGGACGACGAGGTCCACTTCTTGGTCCATTTCTTTTCATAATGTATATAAACAATTTTGATCTAGCTCCAACGACAAGAGTCTAAGTTTCCCGACCATACAGAAGTAAGAAGTGGGAACGTATCTAAGAATGCTATGAAATACATTTACAATAATCTAACAGACTGTCAGCTCAGTGAGAAGAAATAGCACATGAAACTCAGCATTGACTGATATAAGGCAATGCATTTGGTGATTCAGACATACGAATACAAGATACTTAGAAAAAGAAAACTTTGTCACAGGCTCTGGAAAAAGATGAATCCTGTTGTAATCATTATGAACGACCTGAGAACCAGGAAGTGAAGCACGGCTGCTGCTCAAAAAAAAGCAGACAGTGTCTGGGGAATTTATTGCCAAAAATCTTTCATTACAAAGCACTAGACGCCATATTGACAACTGGGCTAGTAAGACCGCATCTCAAGGTCTGGCGTCCATATTTATCACGGTAAGATTACAAGATTGGCTCGAAAGAGTCCAGACCAAAATATCAAGATCACTGAGAAATGGAAACATGTTAGGAAAGATTAGATGAAATGATATTGTTTCCTTTGTAAAGTCTAAAGTTCCATGATGACCCAGCTGAAGTTCTTAAGAAGAAAGTGACAACAGTGATAGAGATGCAATGCTCAGAGTAGACAGCGATCCTGTCACTAAACGAAGTAAGCTACAGTGGGGACAAAGACAGGAACAAGCTGCCTGCTGATGTCAAAAGCGACGAGTCAAGAAACTCGTTCAAGATGAGACTAGACGTGTGCTATCTGAGGGCTACCATGAACTAGACTGAAGGGGACAAAAAAAGCTATTCATGTCTTCAGTAGTAGCCTCGTTCTAGGCCAGTAGGTCTTCTGATACCTGTTTGCCCTGCGTATATATCTCCAATTCTTCCTCTTCCTTTATTTGTTAACGCTAAGGGAAAACATGATCCTCCTCACCATGCCAGCAGCTCTCCAAGTGACACACTAACCAAGAGAGAGGCGGCAACCGCCCGGTCTATTGCGTTAGGCCTCCCCAGTACATCCGCTCTCAGTCGCCTCTCACATACCTCCCTGAGGAGGAGCAAGAGGACGTCCGGGTACAGACTCTCGGGGTCTCTCTAGGTCACAACACGCCTCCTGCCGCTCACCACCCTCTCGACCCTAATGTGATCAAGTTATTTGCTCGCGATATATGTCAGTCTTGGGAGTGAAGTCAGGAGTTGGTGAGAGGACAAGAGCTGAGGAAGGAGTAGCACTGCTCCTGAAGCAGGAGTTGTGGGAGTATTTGATGAAGTATAAGAAAGTAAATGCTAGATACATATACATACACATACACAGACATATACATATATACACATGTAAATATTCATACTTGCTTGCCTTCATCCATTTCTGGCGCAACCCCGTCCCACACGAAATAGCATCGCTACCCCCTGCTTCAGCGAGGTAGTACCAGGAAAACATACAAAAAGGCCACATTCGTTCACACTCAGTCTCTAGCTGTCATGTGTAATGCACCGAAACCACAGCTCCCTATCTACATCCAAACCCCACAGACCTTTTCATGGTTTACCCCAGACGTTTCACATGCCCTGGTTCAGTCCGTTGACAGCACGTCGACCCGTATATCTATCTATCTATCTATCTATATCTATCTATCTATCTATCTATCTATCTATCTATCTATCTATCTATATATATATATATATATATATATATATATATATATATATATATATATATATATATATATATATATATATATTATCCCTGGGGATAGGGGAGAAAGAATACTTCCCACGTATTTCCTGCGTGTCGTAGAAGGCGACTAAAAGGGGAGGGAGCGGGGAGCTGGAAATCCTCCCCTCTCGTTTTTTTTTTTTTTTTAATTTTCCAAAAGAAGGAACAGAGAATTGGGCCAGGTGAGGGTATTCCCTCAAGGCCCAGTCCTCTGTTCTTAACGCTACCTCGCTAATGCGGGAAATGGCGAATAGTTTGAAAGAAAAATATAACACCGGGGATAAGGTAGAAAGAATACTACTTGCATATCTCCTGGAAGGCGACACAAAGGGGTGGAAGCAGGGAACTGGAAATCCTCTCTCCTTGCACATGTAATTGATTTCTGTGCAAATAATATTTTGTCTGGAGGAATTTATGATGGTTTTCTAATATCTGGAACGATGACATATGTGGATCACACCCGCATATCATTCCCAAAAATATACGTAATTGCGTTTTGTGGCAGGTGATTCATACGTGAACTGGTTAACTTGGCTCTGGTGATTAGATAATACCATGCTCCTTTTTTCTATAGCACATCCACGCCGAGCCCCAGCGAGCTCAAACAGAAAGATGAATAAGTAGAATACAATCGTGTCCCTCCAAATTAGCGAGCAGTAAAAGTATTTCCTTACGATTAAGACTTCCTGTTTGTGTAGTACACCTTTGTTTAGTTATTTCAGCTGTTCTGCACTCCAGCAAATTTGTTTGTGTATTTTGTTTATGTATGGCATTGATTTCATTGTCATCTACCGTCTGCTCTGGAGAATTTTATGAGTAGTTCTTGCACACAATCCTCTCCGCTCAGTGTCTCGTCCATGAGTGTGTGTGTGCGTGTGTGTGTGTGTTTGTGTGTGTGTGTGTGTGGGTGGGTGGATGACCTGCCTGCGTCCGTCATGAGAGAGTCACGTCTGATCATTCAGTGGAGCCAGTGTCCAACAAGTTACCATGGTGGTCTAGTCTTCCCACGGGTCTGAGTCCCAGGCCCTTTTGTGGGCTGTGGGAACTGTAAGTTCGGTACGTTGATCTTCACCCACACACATCCCACCATCTCCCTTGGGACAGACACCGCGTCCACTGTATGATTCCAGGACTCCATACCCTCCTCGCGGACATCCCACCGGATCACGTGGCCAGCAGCGGCCCATGGTGCTTGCAGGAACTGGAATATAGTGGTGTGGATGGGAGGGAGTGAGGAGGAAAGTGGAGGGAGAGGCAGCGCTCATCCTGCCCGTTTGAGGAACTTTCACTTGCTCGCGGACCTCCTCCTCCTCCTCCTCCTCCTCCACCTGCCTTCCTCCCACTCGGGTCCTACGCCGCCACCTCTAACCACCACTCATAACCCTTGACCCTCACCCTTCCTTACCACAGCAGACAAAGGTGCTCCTCAGTTAAGTGCCATCCGTGTACTTGATTACGTGGAGGGAGAGGTAGCGGGGTCGTGAGGACTGGCACAGGCCAGGGACCTCCCTCATCCTTCACTGGGTCCGTAACACCCACACGGTAAATATTCCTAATACGCACACGGTGATTCACCTGATTCATAATATACGAGTCATCCAAATATGTCTTCGTGTATATATATATATATATATATATATATATATATATATATATATATATATATATATATTATTGGAAAGGATCACAATTTTGCGCGTGATCAAGATATTCCTATGAGTCCACGGGGAAAATGAAACACGAAAAGTTCCCAAGTGCACTTTCGTGTAATAATCACATCATCAGGGGAGACACAAGAGAGAAATATAACAGTCAGTTGATATACATCGAAGAGACGAAGCTAGGACGCCATTTGGTAAACATGTGATTGTCCAAAACATGTTTTGGACAATCACATGTTCCTATCAATGTGGTATGCACGGGGCGATGTATGGTCAGTGGAAAGTGAAGCGGCCTGGGGAAACCATGGAAAGGTATGTGGGACCTCGTTGTTGACAGGGGGGCTATGCTTTCGATGCATCATTGCTCATGACAGCTGGAGAATGGATGTGGCGAATGTGGCCTTTATTCGCCTGTTTTCGGCGCTACCTCGCTAACGCAGGATACAACGGACAATTATAAGTGAAACTTATATGCACATATAAGTAATTCCCCCCCAACCCCGTCCATAGTTGATCGCCGTTTTCCGCGTTAGCGGGGTAGCTTCAGGAACTGACGAAGAAAGGATGCATTCGCCACATCTATATATATATATATATATATATATATATATATATATATATATATATATATATATATATATATACCCTTCCAGATGCTCTTGCAGAGCAACCCAAAGCTGCGCTACTTCAAGTAACAGAGAAATGTGGTCTCCTTTGAGGCGAGAAGCTCTTTGACGAAACTGTACCCCGCAGTGATGCACCTTAGCCAGCTGTGACCCCTCACTTTCTCTGCCACCCCTTGCAGCTCGTCAGCCACCGTAGTGTCTCTCGGAGTAGTCAAAACCTCAGTAGCAGTAATCCCAGCACCACGACGAACAACTACGTCAGCAACAACAACGACAACGTTAGTAGCAACAACTACAACGTCAGCAACAACAACTACAACGTCAGCAACAACAAACACAGCGTCAGTAACAACAAACACAACGTCAGCAACAAAATCTACAACGTCAGCAACAACAAACACAGCGTTAGTAACAACAAACATAACGTCAGCAACAACAACTACAACGTCAGCAACAGCAACGACGACGTCAGCAACAACAACTACAACGTCAACAACAACTGCAACGTCAGCAACAACAAACACAGCGTCAGTAACAACAAACACAACCTCAGCAACAACAACTACAACGTCAGCAACAACTACAACGTCAGCAACAACAAACACAGCGTCAGCAACAACAATCACAACGTCAGCAACAACAATCACAATCCCAACAACAACATTTACCTCGTCAATGACGACCATCACTACGTCAACAAGCAAGACCCACGGGCGGCGTCAAGAGGAGCCACAGCAACAGCCACAGAGTGTGGCATGCGACCGAGCCAACTTTCCCTCGACGTGTGTAAATCACCCGCCCAATCCACCTCCTACCGTCCACGCGCTGAATCGCTGTAAATCAGAGTTGTTTTTTACACCTTCAGCCAAGTGACTGATGACTTATGTTTCTCCTCTGGGTCCTCACGACTGACTCTGAGGTCGTCCGAGCCTCAGAATGATTGGGGATCGTGGTGGTTATTTGGTTTGGGTTGCTTGTGAGTTTTCCTCACATTGCTACTCACTCCCTCCCTGGCGTGATAGATACATACGACAGTTTCTCTTCCTGGTATATGGGTGGGGTAGGTGTTGAACCGGGTGGATGCGTGAGTGGATGCGGATGAGGTGAGCGGGTGTGTTTGGGTTGGATAGGTGGGTGGTTGTGTATGGGGAGGGTGAATGGTTGTGGATGGTATGGATGGGTTGGATAGATATGGATAGGGTAGATAGATGTAATGAGGTGAGAGGATGGGTCTATGAGTGTGTGTGTGTGTGTGTGTGTAGATGGGATGGGCGGGGGGTGTAATGGTATAGGCAACAGTGGAGAGACAACGAAGCAGAGGGAGAGATAGTGGCAGTGGCTTGAATGCACGTTAGAAATATCGCCCCGTGCCTCTGGATGTGTGTGCACCCGCGTCAGCCATGCACGTGGTGGCGGCAGCTGCTACACAGTCAGGTGGTCCACACACCCCATCATCATTACTGACGTAGCAGTGCTAGAGCCCCCCCCCCCCCCCCCCCACGCACCTGTATACCTTCCTTCTGTTGTGTCTGTGTTTTTGTGGTACATCAGCCTTTCTCTCCCCCCATTGTACTTCCTCCTCCTCCTCCTCCTCCTATTTTCCTCCCTATCTCATAATCATCTACTTTCTCCCTCAATATACTCATATTCGTTGTCTTTATATCTGCTTTCTCCTTCATCATTATATATCCTATTGCATACCCTCAAGCATATGCCTTATTCCTATTCAACACTCGTTTCTCCTAATATTCTCCTCATTCCTCATCTGACCCTCCCCTACACACACGCATTCTTCTCCTCCCTCCTCATTTACCTTGTATCATTCACCTTACATCTTCACTGTCTCCCACAACCTGTTGCTCTTCCCTCCTCCACGCTTGGCCGTCACCATCTACCTCCACAACACTAGCCACAGACGACGGCCTGAAGATTGCCCCACGATTCTGTTCCAAACGTAAGGGAAATCACAATCCACTGGGTTTCAGTTGACCTCCCCCCCTACTCTATGACTTCTACAGACGAGAAATCACTCAAGCCAAAAGCCCGCCGTGAAGATAACAGCCGATATAGAAAGGTGGCCTCAAGGTAGAGAGAGGTAAAGTGGGGGATGCGATGTGATCTATAAGAAAAAAGGTGACCTAAATACCTAAGTGAACAGTTGAGAGAGACTTCCTTAAGAGGGAGGGAATCATTAACACCATGACGCTGCAAACAGGCAGGTGAATCAGCAAAGATGGTGGCGCGGACTAGTCAAACGGACCATTAGAAAGAGCTCGTTATAGGCCGCTGATCGCTGTGAAATTACGGTGACCGCTCTAGGGGCGTAAACTCGACCCCGTCATTCGGTCGTTAAGGTATATAATCGATGTGGACGGGTGGATGACACGCGGAACCTGACGAGAACGAATGGAACGTCCTCCGCTGAGGGAGGAAGGAGGAGAGGGGTGTGGGTTGGATTGGGTGAGGTGTGTGTGCCGTCGTCAGCCCAGAGCCAGAGACCCCCCGTGACCCCCTGGCGATGACCCAGCCGCAGGTCATCGCCAGGGATCTGTGCTCTCGAGCCTCAATTCCAGGAGAATGAATTCACTGACTTTCAATACGAAACCATAAACATGGTGTTGGGGAAACTCTCACCTGCTGTCCGTGTGAGCAGGTGAGATGCCTCGTCTAGATGATCTGGGAGTTATTTGGAAGGTGAGGCTTTTATACGTACCTTCCAAAAGGCTTTAGTTTGCATGGAGAGGCAGGAAGGGGTCATATTGGTAGGCCTCTTGCCTACAGTACTATGTCTGACCATAGGACACACTGATCTAAAAATCTTAACTAAATCTTTGGAAAATATCTGAAATTGTAGTATTGGATAAAATGCCGTTTAACTGTGTATAATACCGCTAACCCCAGCTTTCTTTTCTTAATTTCGAACATGATTTAGATTCTTGCCAAATTTCGTAAGTCTGCTCAAGTGTTCTCTTAAATATACTAAAATCTCTGACGATATTTTCTTCGTGTTGAATTGTCGAGAATATTTTGTATCTTTTGTAAATCAAAGTCTCTACGTCTCGAAAAGCGTGAACCTTGTCGATTGTGTTGTAAATTATCGAAGAGTATTGTACACATGAAGATTTGTTCGTCATGTGTTGTCATATTATAATGGCAAATATGAATATTGTTTGTGTGTGTGTGTGTGTGTGTGTGTGTGTGAGGGAGGGAGGGAGGAGGGGTGCACATGTAGCAAGTCAGTCAGCTTCCCAGCTGTGGTGCAGCCGTCCAGGGACTGTCTCATGAGAAAGTCCCGCGTCTTCCCCGGCCAGGTGGCCCCAAGCAACACCAGACTTTCACCCGCATCGTTCCTGGTGGGTTTGGGGGTGCCCCCAGCTTTCTTGTTTGCAGTGCAGTCCTCTGGGGAAGTTTCTTTACAGCTGGAGGGAAGTGTGTGTGTCTTGTGTAGACATTCCTGTGTGTTCATATGTATGCATATATGCATGCATATACATACGTATTCTACAGCCTCAAACGCACTTGTATTTGATTTCCTGTTTACTTTGTACGAGGATGTATATGACAGGCTCCAGTCATAGACAAATGTCCGCATCGAGCCTGAGCCTTCATTGAAATATGAAAAAAAGGATGAAATGGGAAGAAATAAGAAGATAAGAGGAAGAATATATCAAGGTTTGTAGGAAGTGGAAACCCTGTCTTTTAAGGTAGAGAAAATGTGGTAGTTGTCAGGAAAGGCATGAGAGGGTTTGGAGTTCCAGTGCTTCGAGGTTTAAGGAAAGCAGATATCATAACGGTCCATCCCTGAGCTGTCATCGACCACACAGTTAATCTCGTGACGCAGTAACTTGCAGAGTATATTACGTGGCCTCGCTAATAGCGGGGGTACACAAGCAGCCAGATGTCGAAAGCAGATGCGGAGTAATATCTGTAGAAGACGGGAGGTGAATGAACACTGAGGCACAGAGGAAGTAGGTTAAGTTTCGATGAGAGACTGGGAAAGCTGATGAGACTCACCTCTCTCAAGTGAATATTTAGAATTAGAGTCTCCCCAAAGGGATGGATAAATCCTATGTGTAATCGGAGAACCTGATCGAAAGAAGGGAATCTAAACCGTCTAAAAACAACTCCCAGATTCTTAGAGATAGATTTGACCTTTTGTGTAAGGTTAGTTTTCTAATCTTGGTTAGATGTTGCATCGGTATCAAGAATGTTTACTGTCGAGTGGTGAAATTACAGATCTGTCAAAAGAGACATGAGGAAGTTGTTAGGAGTGTTAGGCAGACAAGTGGGAAAAGGCGGGTTTTGGAAACTTAACCAGGTTGCGCCTTGTCCATTGGGAAATATTCTCCAAGTTTGAACAGGAAGCTGACAGGAGACCGAGATCGAGCAAGATGGAATGGAGCCGATTTAAAGGAAGCGGAGAAATGCAGTGCTAAGTCGTCACTGCGTGAGTGCGTCCGGTTATCTTTTGAAGAGAGGAGATTGTTGATGAAGATGAGAAGGAGCGTAGGAGACAAGACAGAACCTTGAGGGGAACCAATGTTCACAGGGAAAAAAAGGCAAAGTTGATCCATTGACGACTGTGAAGGTAAGGTCGGCTACGAGGAAAGAAAGTGAAGGAGTCAAGACAAAACATGGAAGGTTGGATGAATACGTGGCATCGCGGGCACGGCAGGAACGCAGTGACATCCATCCGCAGAAGTTTCTGCCTTCACACAAGAAAACACTAGGACACCGCCAACTGGAGCTACGCTCTTTAAGAACTTCCAGTCCCAAAGGGCCTCACCTAACCCTGCTCCTTCGTGGAGCGCAGCCTCGAGCTGTCCCCAGCAGTTGTGCCGGACCATTGGTTACACTAAGCTCTGTCGGTTAGTATTTACACCTTGGGTGAGAAGTCACATTCGGCGAGGCTGCACCATTGAGAATGGATAGAGAGGAGAGCAATTTTTGAAGGAGTCTTTCCATTCCAAAGGAGCATATCTTTCCTCTGCTCCTACGTGAAATGTAACCTTAAAGCTACAGGAGCGTGGACAAAAGCTCACATCAAGGTTAGGCTTTAATTGAAGTACAAAAAGGTTAATGAAAGGGAAAAAGAAGAAATGAAGAAAAGTATTACGAATTTTGGAGGAAATGCATAGCCTGTTTTTTGAAAAGTGCCAGAGCATAGTTAGTGGGAAAGATATGAAGGGTATAGAGCTCCAAAGCTGCGAGGTGTAGGAAAAGAAATAGTTATCAAAACGGCCCACCCTTTTGTTGCCATCGGCCACACAGTAATCGTGAGACGCAGCAGCTTGCCAAGTACTGCTTGTCTCCAAATCTGTGAGAAACGAATCCACAACGAAATGAAACAAAACATACCACTCTCAGACCCAAACACTTTACCACCACACTACTCATTGACTCTACTTAGTATAACGTAGATGGATTCAACCAACTCCAACCCCCCTTCCCGCTCATTACAAGTGGATACAGACATCAGCAAAGCATTTGACACTGCTCTCGGATACATTCTCACAAATGAAATTTGATGCCGCACTCCACAATGACGACAAAAAGTGTTTGACCAATGTTATAGCCGGCCGCCATGGCAGTCACTTACAATGGCTTCACCTTTAAAACACTTAAACTCTACAATGGAGTTCCCCAAGGAGCAGTTTTTTCTCCAGCTCCCTTCTGTCTCTTCCAACACGACTTCGATTGCTTCAGGTAAACCTCAACATGGTCATATGCAGAGGACTTCGAAATCACATCACAACACCCTGATAGAGTAGCAACATTAAACATGCAGCACTCTATTACGTAATGGGAACTATGGCTCACCAACAACAGACTGTCTGCATCTCCATAGATCTTTTCAATCAGTCTTTTAACCCCCAGACAGACATGAGCCCAGCTCATACACTCAAGTCATGATGGATGGACAGTCATTCCCACACTGAAACACATCACAAACCGCTACAGGCATCACATACTACACGTACATGACATTTACTCCTCACATCGATAACATCAACACAGAAGCAACAAGCAAACTAAATGCCCTCAAAACACTAACTGGCATCTGATTTTAACAAGAAAAAGAATCGCTCTACTTTCTCAACAAACAATTCACCCGCTCCACTTTAAAGTCTGCTTCACCTGCCTGGTCTTCCGCCATCTCTAAGATAAATACTAAAGCTGCAAATTACACAAAATAGTGTACTGAGAACAATCACTGGCTGCCTGACAACCACAAACACACTGCACCTTCACAATGAAACAAAGATCTCCCCGAGACACTCCCACATGAACATGCTTGGCATTCGGCTCTGTGCAACCCTCCCATCCAAACCACTTTATAACTAACCACCAATCCCCTCAAATAGGGATGAAAATCTTACCCCTGCCTCCCACTCTCAGGTACAAACACTTTACCACCACACTAATCATTGACTCTACTCGGTATAACCCTAGATGGATTCAATCATCTCCAACCCCCCTCCCGCACATTACTAGTGGATACAGACATCAGCAAAGCATTTGACACTGCTCTCGGATACATTCTCACAAAAGGAATTTGATGCCGCACTCCACAATGACGACACATAGATCCCAACACCCCCTGCAGATATATGACAAAACATATACACATCGAAAAAATAACCGACAAGCACTAAACAGCCAACCTTCCAACTCAGTTTTGAACTTCAGATCACCAGACGTATACTCATCAGAAACCACACACTCCCCAGGCAAACACGTGTCATTCTCTCCCGTCTATGCTCTGGACATGGTCCATCACTGCATCACTATACACACCATTTCAGCATATTCCAAAACACCTCGTGTCCATGATACAGCTACCATAAAGAAGACACCGAGCACTTGCTATTCAGTTGCCCTGCACTCCACGCGCACACACACACACACACACACACACACACACACACACACACACACGCGCGCGCGCGCGCCTACAGCAAGACAACACTTTATGACCTGTGGTGCCGACCTGTGGACATGACCAGCTCCATGAGTGCTGCAGGAGCCTCGTTGAGATACTTGGAATTCCTGGAGCAGGAAGTGTATATATATATATATATATATATATATATATATATATATATATATATATATATATATATATATATATATACGTGTGTGTGTGTGTGTGTGTGTAGTTGAGAGTAGAATAGAGTGTACTGAAATGAACGTATGGAGAGTATGAGTGAGGAAAGGTTGACAAAGAGGATATATGAATTGGAACGGTGTTATATGCTAGGCCGACGCGCTATCAATGAACTGAACCAACGCATGCGAAGTGTTCGTGGTAAGCCATGGAAAGGTCTGTATGGACTGGTTGTGGCTAAGGAGCTGTGGTTTCGGTTTATTACACATGACAGCTAGAGAATGGATGTGAGCGGATGCAGCCTCTCTTTGTCAGTTCCTGGCGCTAACTTGTTGACACGAGAAACGTATATATATATATATATATATATATATATATATATATATATATATATATATATATATATATATATATATATATATACACACACACACACACACACACACACACATATATATATATATATATATATATATATATATATATATATATATATATATATATATATATATATATATATATATATATACCCCTTTCCCTAATACTATTATGTAATTGAATTATAGAAAACGACAGCAGTAACCTACCCTGCAAGCAAACAGCTCATCACACAACCCACTCCTCCCTCGTGCTGTACCCCGGGTGACCACAAGGTGCGAGAAATTATAATATTTACGAAACGTAAGAATTTTTTCTTTACTCCCCCACATTTCTTTTTTTTTTCCGTTGACGTGAACGTTATCAGCATTTATCTCTCAACAATGTTCAATGAGATACTTGAAGACAATATGTGTGACCTTCTCACCAAAGCGGCCAATAAAAGCCATCATTTAAGAGTATATTCCAACGTTAGAAAGGCGACGAGAATATTCCTGAATCGTTCACACGAAGTGAGCGAATATTTTTTTTGTGATATCTAGACCGCCATTAGACACGGACGAACTGCTGTGAATATTGCAACGAGAATCGTTATTGTGTGGAGCCTTCGTGTTCCATTGTATCTTAATGATGCCTTGTCCATTTCCCAGTAAGGCAACTTCGCCTCCCGTTGACGGAACAAATCCATGAATACAGTGCCACAAAACGCGTTCCTCATAGAAATGTATCCGTGAAATCAGTGCGGTATATACTGGCGCTGGTTGGCGGACTGATTGCTTCGCCTTGTCTCAGCTTCTTCATTTGTAACTTGAAGCTCCGAGAGCCAAGAAGGAAGGAAGGCAAGTAGGTAGGTTAGCAAGTGTGCCTTGTATCTTAAGTAACGGCCTCCCTGCGCTGGTCCCCACCCCTCGTGATGTATGGCTACGACGCGAAATAATAGAAGCACGAGTACCGACTTCTTAACACAGTAAATCATGACATCCACTGGTCTGTCGCATGTTATGTCTTTCTCCCCGCGTGGCAGTCAGCCCCGAGATCTACGAGATGGGAGGCCAAAATGACGGGAGACATCATGATTCCGGAACTACAATGGCCATTCATACCTGTAGGCCAAATATATGGCAAGCTTACACTCCATGCATGGTTGCCAGGCCACGTGAGAGCAAGAGCGCTTCTACTGACGAAGGCGAACCTGAGTACCTCCACAACCGGAGGCGAAAATATGTGTATAAAGTATCTCAGCACAGGGAGGTCAAAGCACTAGTGAGCGACCAAACAACCTCCAGGACCTGAGTACCGCCACACCTGAAGGCCAAACCTATAGTGATCAAAATCTATATCCATGACATGTTCCTGCTACGCTTGTGATCATTGAACACTGGATGGGTGAGCCCCTGTTGTGGCACGTGTGGTAGCGGCTCTCTCTACCACACCGGTATCTCCAAGCCAACGGCCGATCCCCCGGCACCAAGACCACTGCTGTTCCCCACATATATATATTTTTTTCGTTACTTCGTGTACAACACAGTTCAGTGGTTGTGTCATCGTCGTCTTCCATTGTTTCTGAAGAACTATTTACCGTTATTGGATTAGCGATAAAAAAAAAAAACAGAAGCGACATCACCTCAGCCACAAGTATTAGTGGCCTAAGGTGTGGTGATGTTCATGTCAGAGATGGTATTGCTCATGGTGGAAGAAAAGGGATGTTGTCACTGCCGTCCTTCATCTTTTGTTATCACCGTGGTGGCAGCAGTGGTGTCATTTGCCATGAGCGACCGGGCTGCTGCACCAACTTCCACTACCACACGCCACAACGCACGTGCTGGTGGCGGGGGGTGAGGTGGCTCCGCCGTGGGTGAGGTGCACGTCGTGAAACCTTGGTTGACGTAAGGTACTCCTGAAGGTGACAACGGAGGAGGACAATGGTGTCCGCAAGTGTACCTTGGTCTGACTGCCTCACTTGTTCCCAAACTCCAGGGGAAAAAAAAAATTGGATTTTCCTCAACGTCCTTCTTTCAAAGTTTTCTCCTGATTCCTCCATGCCTCTTGGATGGGAATCTCTTACTGCTGCGGAAGAAGACCCTCCTTCACTATACAACATCCTTCGTGTGTGTGGAGACAGCTTCCAGTTCGACATCAGTGGCACCAGTAGGTAGAGGTTCCTCTTATTCTTGGCCGTAATGTCTGCGTATATCACCACCACTTCAGGTTTGACGCTTCATTTTAAGTTCGCGACACATCATTATCATCATCATCATCATCATCATCATCATCATCACCATCACTGTCGTAATGCGACACGAGAACGGAAATCGATGGAACCGATCACGCACGTCAACTTGTCAGGATCCTCACCACTTACATTTCTCACTTTCCCGACCCGATATCGCGACACATGTACGACCCAGATATACCACAACACTGTGTACGACCATGTACGACTCTCCCGTCGCCCTGCACACCCCCCGGACTCCTGCTTGGGCACTTACCATTGGCTGGCGTGGCGGCCGCTAGGGATGCTGCGAGCACCAACAAACTACACGTAACCCAGCTCATTCCCGCGGCCTTCATCGCTCGACTGACGGAAACCAGCGCGCCGAGCCGCCTTATATATATATATCCTCCCACACAACCAGCGCTTTCTCCAGCCACGCGACAGATGGGAATGAGGAATTCTAGGATTTGCCGTTCAAACTTCTCGGGTTATTTGAGAAATAATCTAGCAGTTTCTTTTCATGTTGCTTATAGTAGCTTGTATAAAGCATCTACTCCATCATAGATGCAGTTTTCAAGGGAATAAAGACAGATTACGGTGTTTTGCTCGTACGGGGGGGTAGTTTTTTTTGTCTTTGGTTGATCGCGATGCCGGCATCGCCTTCGGAAAAAAAAAGATCAAGAATTGAGGTATAAAAACTGACCGGGACCGTCGCGCGCAACTCACTCACTCGCCGAAGAATGTTGTTGACTCTTGGCACGACCTCACTAACAAGAGTGACCCCCTGCATCCACCTGACCCGCCTTAACACTTTCCTTCTCATAGACGCGTGCGTCACAAAAGACGATCACCCTTCGAGATTCGTCTGATGCGACCGCCCCTACGCGCATACTGACGGTAGGGCCACGTGAGCCTGTGGTTGCAATATATATTGATCGGAACCTCCCTTTTGCGAAATACAAGCACCGTGCCTTACTAGCGGGTTCAGAAAATACCCAGTTGTGGTTGTGATGGTAGACGTCATCTTGACGCCTTTGGATCTTAAACAGTTTAGTGATTTCAACGGGTACACATATAAGCATCCCTTAGGCTCGACCCCCCCGATCCCTCCTTCGTCTGGATCATAGAAAGTTCAGTGGGAGGAATGAGAATCTTTTTCTCATTCAATTAAATCGTCAGTTTTGTTGTCGTCCAGAGAGCCTCGTACGATACAGATATATTGCCAGAAAATGGTCGACTTTCACTCCTCACACAGGTACACCAACGTCTGTAGGAGTGAATCGGCCGCGCGCCTCAGACTCGGCTGACGTCACTGATTTACGAACCAGTCAACTGCATCTTAGAGATCTGACGTCACTGATGATGAACCAGTCACATTCGTCATCAAGGACAGAACATCCTGGACGTGGGAATATAAATGCATCAACATGTGGCTTTGACGACAAATGAAGAACGGATTACACACCTGGCAGGGGATCTGGTACCATCCAAATGTCGAGTAATAGAGTAATACGGATTATTTTGTCACCAACAGCACGAGGAACCATTCAAATGTACAGCTTTTAAAGAGGCTTCCGAGGAACCATTCAAATGCCACTTATGACCAGCCAATCACACACAAGAACGAGACCGTGATGTCATTCATGAGAAACCAATTACTGTCATAACTCAGGATGTGAAGTCACTCTTGAGGAACCATCCAAGAGCATCTTTTATGGTTGTGACATTATTTACGAAGGATCACTGAGAGATTTCCTTCGGGCTGTGAAATCACTCGTGTTGAAACTAGACGCTAAAGTCATGTTAAGACATGACAAACTCGCTGAAAGCTATGAGATTAAAGTGTTATATGTCTTGACCAAAAAGCTTTATAATCTGCAAGTGATCTCGTGTCAGTATATCGTGTAAACCGATAAAATACCTTGTTAAATTCCTTATGTACCTCAAGTTCGTTCCTCACACGGTCGTTTTCATATAAACAGGACATCTCAGCGTATCAGCGGGCCAGTATTATCATTTCTAAGCATCAGTTATTTGTAGTGAATTACTATGGAACTTTTCGTCATTTGATGTGTGTGTGTGTGTGTGTGTGTGTGTGTGTGTGTGTGTGTGTGTGTGTGTGTGTTTGTACACCTCTGTGATTACAGTTTGCTGTTACTCTTTGCATGTTTCGGGGAATGAATTTTTTGCACTTGTGTTACCCCGTCTCTCTAAGTCTGAATAGATAGACTCGATGCTGCTGTAGTGCCGAAATTCGAATGATATCTTGGCTGTCAGTGGGTAGTTGATGGTGGTGGTGAGGCTGGGAAGATTGAAATTATGTTCATGTTCTAAAGTTCAGGTACACGAGGAGGCCATGCATGTTGAGTCGACGATGAATGTCGAGACGATAGATGATACATTTGTTCATAGTCAGGACGGGTTGCTGTCTATTTACTTCATCGTGCATAGTGGTAGCGAGAAGCTTGATGGGACAGAACAACCTGGAGAACGCTGGTGAGACAGTAGACAGTGAGACGGGGGTTGGAAGCAAAGCTGCTATGCACAACTAAAGTCTCGAGTTGGATGATATGAGGACGTGCCAGGCGATATCTGAGATCCGAAGGTTCAAAGTTCAAAATCTTCCAAGAACTTGGCCAGCTCTACGTAGCTACGACGATTAGATTTCCTCTCTTATCTCCCGTCTTCGTTTTACGACACCACTTTGGTGTCTTCTTCCAATCATCTGGACGGTATCAAACATTGCATGATCATCGTCAGCGTTCAGTGACTCATATTTGACATCCTCTATTTACCATGCCATTCCGTGTAAAGGCAAGGTGTGGCAGAGGTGGTGTATCGTCCTCCCTCTGGTTCTTGCTTGCTGTATCACTTGCTGATTCGGGAAATCTCTACGAACTCGTTTCTCCACACTTGTAGGGGGTAAACGCGTTCATTTGTTTGCACGAGTGCATGGTGGGTTTACGTGCGAAAGTGTGTGTGTGTGTGTGTGTGTGTGTGTGTGTGTGTGTAAACGATCGGTTTCGATATAACAAACAAACGAACTGCGAACTGAAAATCTAGAGTATTAGACAGTATTAGCTCTTGTTACCGTATTATACGGACCATATCACTCATCCTGCAAATCACTAGTCAAGTGATAACGAAATATTGCCTCTACTTATGGTAGAGTAACCGCCCAAAGACTCGGTTCCAGCTCGCCAAGTCACTGGCGATGACGGTGACGAGCGAACATGAGCGTCTTTGAGCCACAGCGACTACTTTCTCCCCATATGAATAGAAACTTGATGGCTCTTATCTCGCCCCTTAACCCCCGTAATAAAGTAATCTTTGAATAAAGACATTCTATGTAGAGGAGAGAAAGAGGAGGACAAAGAAGAAGAGGAAGGAGAAAGCGGAAAAAAAAAAAGAACAGGATGAAAGTGGTAAATAACAATGGAAAGGAAATTATGCAAAATAAGTAGCGGAACATTTTTAAGGAAACAGGATCACTTTCAGAAGAGTTACACCAGAGATAAACCCAAAAGCAACAATACATAAACATGAGTAATAGTATAACACAATATACCGATTATACGAAAGCGACAACACACACACACACACACACACACACACACACACACACACACACAACATCAACACAATACCTGCCAGAAAATAACAACAGCATTATTACGAGAGATACAACACCACAGCAACAACACGAGAACTACAGTAACAACGCTAGTGCTACAACAGGAGACATCAGTACGAGAACTACAACTCACAACACAGAACCATCAATGACAATGAGACTCACAACACGAAACAGCACCAGAAACGACAGCATAAGGGTACGAGCATAACACAACAACATCGTGAGAGTTACAACACTTCACAACACAACCAACACTGTAACTACACCACAACAACACGAGTATTGTAACACAACAATGACAACAACAGCAAAACGACAGTAACAAGACATCACAACAACAACACGAGTACTCTCACACAGCACTGACAACAAAAGCAAAAGACAGTAACAAGACATCACAACATCAACACGAGTACTCTCACACAGCACTGACAACAAAAGCAAAAGACAGTAACAAGACATCACAACAACAACAATAACATGAAAGCTACGGTACAATACACCATCAGTAACAACACTTGGTCTACAACACAAAAACCAACAACAACAATAACAACACACACACACTAGAACACAAAAGCCACAAGACAGAGACAACCCATCACCTCGCTAAAACAACAACAACAACAGAAGAGATACCACTCAGCAACAGGAGAACTACAACAGAATTAGAACAACAGGAGTTGATAAAACACAACGCAGTGTACTAAGACAAGAGCTGAAACAGAACAACAAGCGAAACAACACAGAAACACGAGAGCTACGGCTTAACAACCCTAGGGGGGGAAACTACAACACAAGAATATCACGAGGACCATAACAACAACCATTGATAGAACACAAAAGTAACAACGGCTGAGCTAAAGGAAAAAAAAAAGCATAACAAGAACTAAAACCCAACAACAAAAACAGAGGAGCTACAAAATTCACAAAAAAATACAACTACAACAGCATCAATAGGAACAAAAACATAACAGTATCATGAGATATACAAAGATCAACATGAGAATTAAAACAAATCAATATCAGGAGACTACAGCAAGAACAACAAGACCAGGAAGAACAACAGGAGAATTACAGCACAGCCACAACACAGCAAGAACACTAGAGCTACAGCAAAACAACAACACGAGAGCTACAGCACAACAACAGCAGCAACACGAGAGCGACAACACTAGCAACAGTATGAGAGCTGCAGCGCAACACTAGCAACAGTATGAGAGCTGCAGCACAACACAACAGCAGATCCACACCTTGATGAGACCACAGCACCATCAACACAAGGAGCTTCAACACACAACATCATCACAACAAGGAGCCAAACCTTTCCTTAATCCCAAGAGCCCCATCGTACGAGCTATGTCATCTATAGACGTACTAGCGTCACCTGCAAGGTCAATACCAAACGTTCATTGAATTTACGATCTTACGAGTCCTTCAGGTTTGAAGACCCCGCGCCTGAAGACATGACGGGTGCTGCTCCCTTGGGGTTATGTCTTAAAGGTGCTTGCTCCTCCTCCTCCTCCTCCTCCACCACCCCGTCTTGCCTCCTCCAGCACTCGACACCATCCTCTCCCTCCTCCAAGGACCACATGCACAGTGTGAGTATATGTGGTCTTAGATATATTTCTGTCACCTGAAGAAGGTGTCTCAAGGATCTTTCGGGTTGTTGGATGTAGCAGCTTGACGTTGACGGCCTTAACGACCCTGGTAGTTGATAGGCTTAAAGTCCTAACAGCCGACCAATCATCTCTCTCTCTCTCTCTCTCTCACCGCCAGAATGGCCTCGTTTACCTGCGCTAATTAAGTGACGCAATGTTTCACGCTCTTTACCACCCATCGTCGGTATCAGCTAGCCAAGGGGAACTCATGTTGCAACCCTTAACCATCCACAGCACACACACTGCCCCCTTCCTCCCCTGCCACGTCTCCAGTGTCATCAGTACTGAGCATACGAGTCGAAAATATTATTCCATTAAGTTACAGATCAGTTATCAGTATTTCTACTGAACATTTTTTTTTCTTCACGAAAATAAGGATGTTGGAATGAGATGATCATAGATTAGTATATCTATTTCATGGCTGCAAGATTTGGTTACCGTATGACATAGAAACATCACTCTTGCGTCTCTTTTGCGTCGCCTTCCATCGCTTTTATGGGGAAGTAAATGTCAAACGAACACACACACAGTTCGATGTCAGAAAAGGGTGAAAGTCTCTTAAGCACTTGCCCCCGTAGTTAGATGCAACAAGTTGTGATGAGAGAGAGAGAGAGAGAGAGAGAGAGAGAGAGAGAGAGAGAGAGAGAGAGAGAGAGAGAGAGGCAGTTTTCCGTGGCTCTTTGGTCATTATCTGGCAGCAGTTTCTCGTACTACGATCTGGGACGACACTGTCATATCCAAGAGCACGACTGTACCACCCTTACGTACGACGGCCTGGCCTTCGTGCCCAAGGGTCGTACCGTCCCATCCAAGGGTCGTACCATCGTGCTCAAGAGATTAATCATATATCTATTTGTCGTCGGAAAAGCACAAGGAGGAAGACAATGAGGAGATAGGCAAACGGCAATTTTTTCCACTTAAATAGATTCATAGTTTACTGCACGAATACTTAAGCTAGAAAGGCCACTGGTTTTACACACACACACACACACACACACACACACACACACAGGTTCGAATCCTGGACGTGGAAACCATTCCACAGTCCACCCAGCTGTTCATCCTCCCATAGAAAGAGTACCTGACGTAAACCAGTCTGCGTGTGTGTGTGTGTGTGTGTGTGTGTGTGTGTGTGTGTGTGTGTGTGTGTGTGTGTACTTCTGTACATAAGGGTAAAAACGATACATATAAACAAGGTTAAGAAGACAAGGCAACACGAGCATAAAACTCTCTCCACGTAAAGCACAAATAACAATCGCAGACACAAGTGTGTGTCGGAGGATAGGGTAAGACGTGGGTGAGGATTAAGGAGGCACAGGTTACATCATCGCCGCCACAGACTTGCTGCTCACCAGGGAAAGTCAGGGGAAAGGTGCTTCTCCTGTGTGTGTGTGTGTGTGTGTGTGTGTGTGTGTGTGTGTGTCCAGGTGAGGTGTTTGTGGTGGCCACGGAAGGTATAGTCAGGGAAAGTAATCAACTTTTGCTTTGTGGAATTCTCATCCTGATGCATTTCATGGTATATATATATATATATATATATATATATATATATATATATATATATATATGTGTGTATATATATATGTGTGTGTGTGTGTGTGTGTGTGTGTTATATAGGGCTACTCCTGCGAGAGTTCAGTCTCGTCAAAGGACTTCTTACAGGAGGTAGTGCAACTGTGGGCTGCAGAAGCCTTTAGTAAGAGGTCCTGGGTAACACCAGGACTCTTTCATAGAAAATGGTCCTGGGATGATTATTGAAAAAAAATGAATATATTTCACTTTATTTATTTACTGATTGATAATTGCCCCAGGATCGATTTCTGTGAAAGAGCCCTGGTGTCGGCAGGGATCTTTCTAAAGAATCCTGCTGTCCAAAGCTGCGCTACTTCCAGCAGCAGGGAAATATATAAACTCCTCTCTAGAGTGTGAAGTTCCTCGACTATACTGCCTGTGTGGTGATGGGCCGAGTACCCCTGTTCCCATTGGTGACAGCGGCATCTGTGGTGGGCGAGACTCCCTGTCTCAGGGAACAACAGGTCTAGTTGTGATAAGAGTGATCTGTTATCGGACAGGATTTCCTCAGAAGCTGCTATTGCGACTAATGCTATTCATCAAAAACATCCTCTACGCTACATCAATTAGTCACTTCATTGTAGAGTGACGTGAAGATATGTCAGTAGAACAAGTGTATCAAGGTAGTCGTATCAAACGAGTACTTAACATTAGTGCATATAAACCCGACAAATGTATAGTTATATCAAGGTTGTGTCTTCGTGTCAAACGGCGGACTTACATTAGTGCATATAAACCCGAGACAGTGTTATAGTTTTGGCTGTTCAAAATGATTAGTCTGAGCCGTTAAAGAGCTTAGTAATTGAGGCGGGAGCTAGTTATAAGTAACCAAATCGTTAGTTACTATTGTTGTATTAGTTCTGTCTGGTGGTGGTCAGGCGTGGCTGTGGTTCGAAACAATACGGACCTCCATATTCTGGCCAGTCCATATAGTCATCTTCAGCATTGTGTATCCCTAGCCATCACGTGCAGATGATGCCGATTTACCCAATCTACGAGCGATTTTCCCGCACAATTATCCCGCTACATAGACGACTCCTGTACGAAGGTGTGTCTATAAACCGCTATAAAAAAGTTTTTTTTTTCACCACAGACACCCGCTACAGCCAAGCGTCCTCTGTGGGTTCTCGCTACGTCCAGTCATTCGCCACACAAACGTTAAGTGTTTTGTCGTAGAGAACGCGGCTCTCCGTGGCCGTCATAGTACGGCCGTTGCCATAAGGGGGTGAAGGCTAGTGGAGCTATTCTATCATCGTACAGGACCGGACTAGCGGTTGATACGCCTCGTCAGAGCAGTGGTACGAGAGCGCGTCCTTCAGCACACGTCCGAAGCTTTGACACAACCGTTTGTTTCCTCTTTGTTGCAAGCGGTTAAACTTGAACACCACTGTTTGTTGCAAGCGGTTAGGTTGTACCCCCCATTTTGTTTCCTCCAGCTTGCAAGCGGTTGAGTGACGCTTCCACTTGTGTCTTCCAAGTTGCAAGCGGTTGTGTGGCACTGCCATCTGTTTTTTCCCAAGTTACAAGTGGTTGTGTGACACTACTCTCTGGTTTTTCTAAGTTGCAAGCGGTTGTGTTCAGTTGGACCACTCACTCTGACGCAGATCAGGTTTTTCAAAGACGGGCTGGACTCACACATCAAAAGATCTTATCCTGTCATTATATGAGATGAAATAAAATGGGTATTTCATTATCATAACACAAGCGTTGATTATATGTGGGAAAAGAGGCATAAATGATTGTCCCAGGACCATCCATCAAATCCTACAATATGATATTCTTTTTACTCTTCATCCACCATCTGTCATCCGTATCTCTGTTGAATGACGCGTACCATTCAGCTCATGCGTCAACACACTCACTTGTCTCCTTAACCTACTCCTTTATCAACCATTCCGGTCAACTATCCACTTGCCTTTACCACCTTCTCTCATTCACCCCAGTCCAGTTACTCTTAAACCGTTTTCTTTTTTCATTATGTTCACGCCACATTCGGACTCCTCTTCTCACTACTCTATGTTCCTTATCCATAGATACCTCATTCTCATATCCTTCACAAAAGAGCCCATCTTCCAGCAGCTTCCACCCTCCACACGGTTCTCCAGGCGTCTCCTTCGTCATCCCTTCCAGTGGCTCCCACTGTCCTCATGGCTCTCCTAGCATCTCCTTCGCCATCCCTTCCAGCAGCTCCCACCGCTCTCCAGGGATCTGCTTCGTCACTCATCTTCCAGCAGCTCCTAATCCAGGCATCTGCTTCATAACCCATACTGCTCACTAGCATCTGATGATTCACTCACGGATAAACAAGTTTCTCTCAAACCACTGACGAGAAAAACCTGATCTTCCCGTTTCTTGCCAGAAGAATCTGACCGTACAATTTCTTATCCAAAACTCGTCGGTGCACACAGCTCGCCCTACAACTCATCCTGACGTTTCTGACACTCAGCTTGACGCACGACGGCTGAGGTCTGGCGTATAGTCACTTTCTAACAACCTCATGAGTTCCCTCCCACACCGGTAGCCAAGCATAGCACACGGGAAGAGACATTTACCTTAATTCCCCATCACCTGGGTGAGTTTCTCATAGAAATCGACAGTCTTGTACGCGTCGGTTTCTTGTTATCTTTTTCCTTCATCTCGAGTCCAGTTTTCCTTGCCTCTTCTCTGTGATTACTCAGCCCCTGCCTGACACAGCTCACTGGACCACACTGACGGTGGGAGCCACTCACCGCACCTCGACATATCATGGTCCTATGATTTTCTTCTGCGTTCCCTGGCTCCCCTAAGTTCCCACTGTGTTATAAAGCCATGGACATAGTTCGTCACGCTGGCACCAACTTACGTTTGTTTTGTAGATGCAGCTTTGGAGCGGAGACATAGTACTCATTTTTATGTCAGGGTTGTAGTGTCTTGCATCTAAGTCCCGACCTCCAACACGACCACATCATGAGCCTCTACGTTGCAGCAATACCACTCCATATTTCTCTTATAAGCTTAGTATCATCATCGGTCCAGTGAATCAAGTATGATCCCAGTCCTAGCAAGCAGCTGCTGATCCCTGTGTCACGACACTAGTTACGAGGTTTCTGAGGTGTGTGTGTGTGTGTGAACTTGCCCATCTGTTGAAGACAATCTTCAATCCACCGCGGGAGTCCTCCGCTTATACCTTTTTCAGGATCCTTTTTACAACCTCCTATGGATGGCAATCAGACTCTTCTTTTTCTCTGATAGGATTGTGCTCACTATATCGTGAACTAGAAGACTGGCTATGCATGCCATACTCCCTCTCATTAGAAGACTAACTATACCTGACATGCTCCATCTCATTAGAAGATTGACTATGCATCCCATACTTCCTCTCAGTAGAAGATTGTGCATGCTATACTCCCTCTCATTAGATGAATGACTCTGCATGCCATACTCTCTCTCTCATTCCATGGTGCCTCTCACGGAGGCAGTTTCTCCTTCAAAGTTAATTATCCGTCGACTTTCAGCTTATCTTTCCCAGCACTTCATGGCCTACGTACGTTTCTCAGTGTTATATGTCAGTCACTAGTGTCACGCCTATCGCCTTCTTTGAGAATAGAAACATTTGTTTTCGTCCATTCCCTTAACATTTGATCCCTTTACTAGCGACTTCTCGATTGCGTTTGCACGCTCATTGATGGAATCATCACCATACACTGTTAAACGGAGCTAAATCCTACTTGATATTACTCATAACTTGCCTAACAATCTCATTTTTTTCGATGGCCTAATCCTCCAGTAATTCACAGTAGTTGGGGCTAATGTGTTTGCCAGTTTGAATACACTTTGGAACTTGGCGCTCACCTCCTGACATTATTCCCTTGTTTGCTTTTTTTAGCACCCGTTCCTCTCTGTTCCGTTGCGTTCGTTCATATTTTTGGGGACACCAATGACTTGCTCATAATAGATTCCAGTGCTTATTGTTTTCTTTGCCTTGTTTCGAGATCCCTCTGCTCTTTGTTGCAAGCTCCATTCTGTCTCTCTGTTGCTGCTTGCCTCCCTTGCTATTTATATCCTCCTCAGTAAACCAGAATTTTCTTTGGCCTTTTGACATATGTTGAACTGGTTTCTTTCGTCCCTGGCTTCCTCTGTATCGTACCATCGGAAAGCCCCCGTTGACTCAAGCCTGTGTAGACTCCATAAACCCTTATGTAACGCTATCCTGGAGTCTATGGAATGCCATGTGGAGGTGAGAAGGTACAAAGGTAGAAGGTAGAAAGGAATAAAGGTAGATAGTAAAAGGCAGGAATAATGGAAGCTGAGTAGTTTCAGCACACTGAGAAAGAAAATGGGAAGAACATGGTCCCACTGTGAACGTGAAGATGGACTGCCTTCTGGTATCACCAGGTACAGTCCTACCAGTCACTAGTACCACCACTACAGTCCTACCAATCACTAGTACCTCCAGGTCACTAGTATCACTTGGTCACTAGTATCCCTCCCTACACAACACGATTTTGGCGACATTGTGGCAACATCAGTTCTCCTGAGACACTTACCTTTGAGCCACAGTCTGACAGTAAGAGTCTTGTGTTCGAAATCTTCCTCCCTATTGTCCCCACAAGTACAGATATACTCGCAGTTATCTGTGGAAATTGGCAGAAAAAAAAAAAGATATGAAATGTCACGAACGGGCTGTGGACTGGTGTCTAAAAGCCATTCGAAATATCAAGGAAAAGAGTCAGAGTGACTGAGGGTAAAGACACGGAAGAGAAAACGAGGAGTGGAGAAATTTGTTTTAAGAAAAATTAGAGAAAAGAAAAGTGCAGAATAGGAAGTGAGGAGAGAGCTGGAGGGAGGAGAGAAACCCTCCGTGTGTTGACGATGACAGCTGACGCCCCCAAGCCACACTGTTCGCCTAACCCCCTTCCTACTATCCCTTCCTGGTGTATGTAAACCCCCTTCCCACTATCCAATCCTGGTGTAAACCCCTCTCCTACTATCCACTCCTGGTGTAAACCCCTCTCCCGCGACCCCTCCTGGTGTAAACCCCTCTCCCACGACCCCTCCTGGTGTAAACCTCTCTCCCACGACCCCTCCTGGTGTAAATCCCCTTCCCACTATCCACTCCTGGTGTAAACCCCCTTCCCACTATCCCCTCCTGGTGTAAAACCCTCTCCCACGACCCCTTCCTGGTGTAAACCCCTCTCCCACGACCCACTACTGGTGTAACCCCTCTCCCACGTCCCCCTCTTAAGTGTAAACCCCCCTTCCACGACCCCCTCCTGGTGTAAACCCCTCTCCCACGACCCACTACTGGTGTAAACCCCTCTCCCACGACCCCTCCTGGTGTAACCCCTCTCCCACAACCCCCTCTCTTACGATCCCCTCCTGGATGTAAACCTCCCACGACGACCTTCTGGTGTAAACCCCCTCTTGATGTAAACCTCCCACGACCCCCTCCTGGTGTATACCCCTTCTTGGTGTAAACCTCCCACGACCCCCTCCTGGTGTATACCCATTCTTGGTGTAAACCTCCCACGACCTGCTGGTGTACTTGCTGCTCTGTCACAACAGTCATTTCTGGTGACATAGTAATTATCTTTTTATGGAAGTGTTTTTCCATCTTCTTCAGAATGTATGATGCCATCCTCTGCTGGTTAAACACTGACTGGTAAAGTAAAGAGTGACAAATTATGGTGGCTGTTTGCGTATACGAAGATTCTGCAAGCTTACACACACACACACACACACACACACACACACACACACACACACACACACACACACACACACATACACACATCTCTGCGTACTTTCATATATAAGTGATGTTACGTAATGGTATAGACATGTGCGCATGCGTGCAATCCAAAACAAACTCAATTGCACAAACATTTACTTAGACGTCGACATCTACCGTCACACACGCACACACACACACACACACACACACACACACACACACACACACACACACACACACACACAGTGAATTTTCAAAACAGATTATGACGTAGACAGTGTAGAGCTTTTCGAAAAATACAAGGATACAACAAAAAGGAAGACGTAACATGAAATTTTTTGTATCTGATAACGTCATTAGTGAACAGTTCATCTGAAAGATATAGGAGTCAGAACGTACGACTAGAGAAAAAACGTAACAAAATTATGAAAAACATTTTCATATTCATTCTTCATTCATGCATAAGAGTTGTGGATGACTGGAATAAACTGAATGACGAAATGTTGAATGCTGACGTCAATCTAAAAAGTTTTGTATGGAACTTAAAAAAAAAAAAATGTTGAGGAGATAGAGCAAGTAAGTAATTACAAATATTTAGAAATAGATAATGACAAATAGATCATTACAAATATCTAGAAATAGATAATCACAAATAGATATATAGATATATATACACACACACACACACAAGAGATGAGGCCCAAGAGTGTAGAACTCTCCCTGTACAAGCACAAATAGGTTACCTTACACAGAGGCCGACAGACGGGAACACTTTGGGAATATGCAGACGGTCTGCAGCCTCATCCTTCCTATTGTACAAGTAGGGGAAAGGAGGAGTTACCAGAGGGGCTCCTGAATGCAGCGTCTCGTAAAAAGTGTCGTTTCATCGCGGTAAATTGAGGCGTAATAAGAGCTTTTAAGAGAGAAGCTGACAAGCGATTCGCATCTCAACAGTGGTGACAGACACTCAATATGTTGGTCGTTTAAGGACTCAATTCCTCTTAAAATAATAAGCAAAAAAGAAGATATGTATTTCAGAAAAAGCCATTTACTTTAGATTAAGTAACTTGAGAAGTCCGTAGAAGAAATTAACAATAAAGTATTGTATATGATTTAAAAAAGAGAGGAAAAAAGGATTCGTTCGTGCTGATAGGCTGGTGGTTAAACTGTCAGTAACGTTCGGTGGCTCTGACTGCTGTGTTCTGGGAGCTTATTCCACGCATCGATGAGAGAGAGAGAGAGAGAGAGAGAGAGAGAGAGAGAGAGAGAGAGAGAGAGAGAGAGAGAGAGAGAGAGAGAGAGTACCTACCTACCTGCAAGTACCTACGACGAGATTTAGTTAAAAGAGCAGGTCCAGCGCGAAGCTTTATTTCTTAAGGGAAAAGAAATATATTTCACTCGAAAGCCTCGCACTGTCCCGTGCAGAAGCAAGAAGGAAGGTCTCGTGTGTACCAAACTATGTCAGTATTGCTGTACAGGTCCATGACTAACCCTGAGCTTAAACTATGTCCACTTTACCTCTATATTGTGATGCTACAATCTTATATTTTTTTTCTGTCTTGTGTTTCCTTCAGAGAAGCAATTTTGTGGTTTTTCTAATCACGTTTTTCTCTTCTAAATTTGTTTATATTGCTGCGTAGCGTGATGAATTTTATGTCTGTGTGTCTGAATCGTTTGTCGCATCAAGTCCCAAATTGCTTAGGTTTCCTAAGTACAGAACAGTTTAATTCATTATCCTATCTGACCTTCAGAATGAGCCATACTGAAGTGAAGGTATTCAGAAACGAGACCAAAGAGTTTGTCTTCCACATTCTTTACTTTGAGAGCAAACATTACAAGGTTCATAGCACTTTGGAAAATGACCTTTGCTGACCCACCAGTTGACCTCCTCTGACCCTAAGAGGAGTTATCTGTTTGAGCCACCTTCAAATTCTTGTTCCTTGGCTTAAAACTGATGGGAAAAGGTCCAAAGATATCTTTCCACAAACATGGTAACAATCTCTGGATCATTCAGTGAGTACTTGTTTCCAAATCCTGTCTTGCGAATGTTTTCTCGACAAGAAGTGTGCAATGTCTGGCTCCTGTTGCTCCACGTACGTTAGTACCTATTAGATATCTGGTTTCTGGCTTCTCCAGATGTCATTTATCTTCATAAGTCTGCGACTGTCTCTCGGGAATGCCACACACCTGGGGGAAGAAACATTTATCTTTCTCATCGTGAATTATACAGCAGATGTCGGTGAAAGGAAGTGTCGTCACAGTTTCCGTATGATATTAGTGTTGACCACCGGTTGTGGAACAGACCAGCAGACGACCTGTCTTCCAGGTCTCACTGAGACCAGTGGATTGTGGAACAGACCAGCAGACCTGTCTTCCAGGTCTCACTCAGACCAGTGGGTTGTGGAGCAGACCAGCAGACCTGTCTTCCAGGTCTCGGACCAGTGGGTTGTGGTGCAGACCAGCAGACCAAATGTCCTCCAGGTCTCGGACCAGTGGGTTGTGGTGCAGACCAGCAGACCACATGTCTTCCAGGTCTCGGACCACTTGGATGAGAAGACTAGCAGTCCTGTCCTTCAGGACCTGAACTAGTGGGTTGTGGAGTAGAGCAGCAGATCTGGCCATACTGGACCCGGAATAGCGTATGCCAGTGGCGAGGCCTGAGGTCACCACCGTGGTGCTGGTGGCCAACACGGTAGGACGAGGCTTGGGGCCCTGCAGGCAGCGCCACCGGCCACCATTCCATCGTGGTGAGGGGTGATGCGCCAGGGTGTAATGCCGATCATACATCATCTTGATTGACTCTCGTCACATATCTGGGTCGCCGTCCATCACGGAAGAAGGGATGGTTAGCCCTTTACCCCACAGGACCTTAATTCACTCTGTTCGCGGTTATGAAGAGGAATTAGAGTTGAAAATCTACGTCATGATAAATACTAATGTCTCAAGGTTTTCTGTAATTCCTTGAGCGCCGCTGGCTCGTAAGACGGGTGTCAGATTCTTTCACATTTGTTTCACGGTTAGACGTCCTTGGCAGAACTCGCCTAGCCGCGCATGCGCACCCTTACCGAAGGTTTTAACAATCCATCGCAGGTCTGCGGACGTCACGGAGGTTTATCGAAGTGGAGCAAGAGCCAAGCTCATCGTTCTATAAGCCGAAGGAAAGCCACTGTATAGTTATACACTGGATGGTACGAGATAATCACTTTGCTGTCTCCCTCAACTTTGTAAACAACAAGGTAGGAAATAGAATTCGCCTCTGTCCTGTCCCACATGGTCTGCTTCGTGTGGGTTGTCGTAGATCATAAGATTGTTGTCTGATGATCCTTTGGTGTGACGTAGACTCGACAGTGGCCCTCAGTCGCAAGCCACATGCCAGGGTGTTGTGGCTGGTGGCTTTATGGTGACGTACCACTAGTCGTAGCAGGTTCATTTTTACTTTTCAGTGTCTATCTTAATGACAACTTATTCTTATATCTAATTATCTTCGGTGGTCGTCATTTTCCTCCTCTTCTCTCATTCTCCATCGACAGCGATGTCCCCCAAGGCACTGTTCTAGCTCCTACACTTTTACTCCTTTATATGAATGATTTTCTTTCTTTTGGGAACAACCAAATACACTCGTACGCTGACGACTCAATATTGCATTCCTCCACATCCTTCAGTTCTGCTCCTCCTTCTCTCACTCGATCTGCATACCGTCTCGACACAACTTCCTCCACAAACTCAGACTTGAACAGGATATCTCAGTAGTATAGACGAAATCTGGTTGAGTTTAATGTCTACAAGACCCAATTTTTGCTCATCTCTCTATTGAAAATTCCTGACAAACTTTCTTCTCTCCTTCGACGGTTCTGTAATTCCACCTGTTGACTCGGCCTTGATGTGTCAAAGGAATAAGAGCATGAGAAATATAATGTAGAATTTAATCTTGGCTTGGCAGGTGTTTGTGGCCTTGACTCTTCGAGGCAGCAAGACTATAAGGGGTAGAGAGAGAGAGAGAGAGAGAGAGAGAGAGAGAGAGAGAGAGAGAGAGAGAGAGAGAGAGAGAGAGAGAGAGAGACGAAAGGAGGAAGAGAATTCCACAGCTTATCTGTTTGAGGAAAGGAGGAGGTATCGCAGCGGTCCATCCCCGAGCAGTGCTCCATACTAGGCGGATGTGATCCCCATAGATACAAAACAGCTATTTAAAAAAACGAAAAAGGATGAGAAATATGACATCTATACAGCATCCCCTGTATTAGGGAAGAAGGCTTTGACGATGACCCGGAGTTTCCAGGCTAGGATGAAGGATATGCCCATCATGTTTATGTTATTACAGGGTTGAATTTGGATATATTTAAGCAGGGGAAGACAAATGACATTTAGATCGAGAGATAGGGAAAAATTGCATTTCAGCTCTATTGACTTTAGCCAGGTTACCGCTTTCCCAACCCGAGATGCTGAGAGATGAAATGTATTCAGAATGAAAAAGTGAATCAGTGTTAGGAGGAGAGGAGGGGAAGTGAGCTGAATTGTGAAAAGTGGAATCATTAACATCATAATGGACAGGGTTAGACATTTTAGATATAGGGGGTCATTTACGGTGGTAGAAAAGAGAGTAGGTCATAAGAGAGAACCCTGAAGGACATCAAAATTGATAGGGTAAGTTGGTGATGTCGTCTCTTCGCAACAAAACGGACAGAGAAGAAGGTATGTGCTTGGGGAAACGAGAGAAGCAGAAAAACCGAAAGAAGTAAGTTTGTAAAGCATAAATATTTGTGCCACACCCACGTTTGAAAAGCTCTTTTAAGCCTTATGCCACACCCTGTCTTATGCTTTGGATGACGTCGAAGGCCACAGCAAAAGTTTCACCCAAATTTCTGAGAGAGGAAGACCACATACCTGTCGCATAGGAGTCTGTCCATTCATCATGCTGTAGATTTTGCTCCGGAACATTTACGTCCTTTAGGAGGATTATACGATATCAACACCGCTATAGCATCTCTCTCCCACAGTTCCCCTCCAAATTATGTATTGTCGAAATGGGGTCTTCTGTGCCGACGTACATCTTGAAACTTAAGGTTATGTCTTATCAGGAGAGGCAGTTCTTCACCTCCTTTGCCTTCCCTTTCCTTCTGCGCTAACCCTTCCTCGCTGACACGTATCCCTCTAGACAGGAAAAGGTGTCATGTTCTCTCCGTAGTTAGCTTTATTTCCACAACTCCAACAGGATCTGATGCGTTTGCCCTTACACGATCTTTAGATTGCAGCTCTCCACTACGTACTGCTAATCCTTCAGTAATTGTATATATTACGTTCAATATGACGTTGCCATCACCTAACATTCCTGACCTCCGGGTTGATCCATCCTCTCGTCATATTTAACACACACACACACACACACACACACACACACACACACACACACACACACACACACACACACGTGCGCTCATGCATATGTGTAAAGTTAAGAATTATTCTACGAGAAGAAAATGTTTTCGATCGCCCCATTACCTGAATCTCTCCATAATAGACAGATGCTTTTCTCTTTAATAACTCTCAATCTCTCTCTCTCTCTCTCTCTCTCTCTCTCTCTCTCTCTCTCTCTCTCTCTCTCTCTCTCTCTCTCTCTCTCTCTCTCTCTCTCTCTCTCTCGTCTGGCAGCAGTGGCTGGCTGGAGGGCAGCAATCGTCCTACATCACAGCAGTAAGAGTAAGGATCATCCACGGCAACAGTTGTGGTGGCTTGGGGTGGCTAGCAGGCGGGTGGGTGGGTAGGTTGTGGCCGAGGCGCGACGTGATTTGTACCGAGGTGTGATTTCTCCGAGATGGGAGGAGGGCTGGCTGGCGGGCGGCCGGGCTGCGTGTTGCCATCAATACTTTCCGGTATTTAAGGTTCCGGTTCGAAGATGGAGGAAGTCCTGCCTCTACTGTTTCCCCCGTTACTGATTGTCCCTTCATGTTCCCTTACGTTCTCGCTGTCTTGAAGTCCACCCACCACACTGTCCTCTCCTATATATACACATCTGTGTCCTCTCCTCTCCCCTCCAGAGGAGTTCAGCACCCGACCACACCTCATCCCTCGACAGATCTCACCCTCAAATGAATTATCGTCTCGGTGAGCAGCCGTCCAACTCTCTCTCTCTCTCTCTCTCTCTCTCTCTCTCTCTCTCTCTCTCTCTCTCTCTCTCTCTCTCTCTCTCTCCCCACCAGCGGCTTGATCAGTCCCCTCCCTCTCCCCACAGTAAACACGGGAGGGCAACAGAAAGAAAAAGCCCTGCTGGGTGTGTGGATGAACCGGCGGCCGAGCCAACAAGTCACAGGAGTGATTGCTGTTGACGATACTTAAGTGATTACTTAGAAAGCTGGACGGTAGTGGAGAGGAGAGATGTGTGTGTGTGTGTGTGTGTGTGTGTGAGGGGGGGAGGGGCGGCAGACGAACGTGAGTCGTCGTCACTAAGGCAAGTGACTGACGCCCCTCCATCAGGTTGGTTCCCCGGGCGTCTCCTCCACCTGCCACTTTTTCTCACTTAGCCCGAGCGTGTCTTTCGTCTCCTTTCATTTTCATTTTTCACTCCGCGCCAACCTTACGCCTCTCTTGTTCTAGACTCGCGTCGTCTCTTAGGACTCTTTTAAAAAACTTTCTCCTTCCAGTGCTCTTTCCTCCCGCTTCGCGCACCCCTGGCATCGTGTGAGTATTCACAGGTGTCATTCAAGAGCGATGGGTAAAAGTTGCGATCCTTCCCTGCGCTACGGTCGAACCCACTTTCTTCAAGCAGCTCGCCGATTCCTCACTTTCGTCAGTAATACGTCATATACGTACGATGGCCTGGTCTTTGATCTGACACTCAAGAGCGTATCACGTCGTGCCTGCCCGCTGGTCAGCGATGGAGGGAGCACCTGCTTGTTCTAGCCAGGAGCAAGAAGGTAGCCATGGGTAGCCACTAGCCCTTCCTTCGGCGCCAGGAGCGGGGAGTTCGCCAAAGTGGCCACCAGCGACCTTATGTAGGAAGAAGGACTGATGGATCTGTCGGGCGGGTCTTGTCTTGTGTGCGTTGCTGGAGGATGGTATGCGTAGTCCTCGTCCCAAGTGTGTGCATGGTAGCCTCTCCCTCTCTCTCTCTCTCTCTCTCTCTCTCTCTCTCTCTCTCTCTCTCTCTCTCTCTCTCTCTCTCTCTCTCTCTCTGCCAGCCACAGCGGCACTGGAGAAACTTCCCAATGGACCACTGGTAATCCTGCGCGATCAGTTCCCGCTCAGCCCCAGCGACTCCACGACACACCCTGCACCTCCCTCCACGACACACCCTACACCTCACTCCACGACACACCCCGCACCTCACTCCACTACACACCCTACACCTCACTCCACGACACACCCAACACCTCCCTCCACGACACATCCCGCACCTCCCTCCCTCCACGAAACACCCTGCAGCTCACTCCACGACACACCCTGCACCTCACTCCACGACACACCCCGCACCTCTCTCCACGACACACCCTGCACATTGCTCCAAGGCATACTCCCCCTTCTCCCCCGCCGCACCATACTCGCGTGTGCCAGTGCCATCAAGATTTTTTGGTTATGTAGACCACCATAAGACGGCTGCCATCTGTACAACAATGAATCCAAGACCAGTAATTCGGACGTAGAATTTTTTCAGACCTTCACCCACTTGTGTGTGTGTGTGTGTGTGTGTGTGTGTGTGTGTGTGTGTGTGTTTGACAACCATCTGAGGAACACCTGAGTATAGAGGATGTACTCGAATGTTGGTGAGTGTGTTAACAAACTCGTTATGAATTTGATGTATCATACGTACACATGACTGTGTTTTTGCATTAGGAAAAGTGTCGAGAAATGACCCTTTGACTGTTTGAGGACCTAGTTGGGGATCTACATAGGAGCAACGACTTGTTTTAAAGAAGTAGTCAGTACTGTGGACTTGTTTTAGGGTGTAATAAAGACCATGGACTTGCTTCTGGGTTTGGAGAAGAGAGAGAGAGAGAGAGAGAGAGAGAGAGAGAGAGAGAGAGAGAGAGAGAGAGAGAGAGAGAACCTACTGTATAAATGAAATTTGGTGTTTGAGCCTGCCTTAGAGAGGAGGTAGATTTACAGCTATATCTGAGGATCAGAGGACCTGAACGACGGTCTTGGTAATAGTGAGAACTTACCAGGGGGCCTCGGATTGATGATAGACCTATTAGGGCCCAGGTAAGACTATAGAGTTTAGTGTGAGAACCTCCCTGGTCTAGGTATGAGTGAGAACCTGCCTGTGGATCTCGGTCTGAGTGAGGACCTGTTCAAGGGTTTGGGTGGGAGTGAGGACCAACTTGAGGGGTCTAGGTTGGAGTGACGACCTCTTCAAGGGTCTTGGTAGGAGTAAGAACCTACCAGAAGGTCTCAGTAGGAGTGAAGACCTGTTTGAAGGTCTAGATGGGCGTAAGGACGCGCTGGAGGGTGGAGAAGGGAATTAGGTAGGTCAGTGGCGGTGTAGGTTAGAGTGAGGACTTGCTTGAAGGTTTAGATATGAGTTAGGAACCTGCTACAGGATCACAATAGGAGGGAGGACCTGCCAGAGGGAAGAGTGGAGTGCTGGAGAATTCAGGCAGGAATAAGTCCTGCCACAGGGTGTAGGTGGGAATGAGGACCTGCCAAAGGGAAGAATAGGGAACCTTCTAGGGAGTTCAAGGTGGAATAAGGTCCTGCCCAAAGGTGTAGGTGAGAATAAGGACCTGTCTGATGGTCTAAGTAAGGATGGGAACCAGCTCGAGGACCTAATTATAAGTGAGGAACTGTTTTAAGGTCTATATTTGGCTGAAGACCTAGATTATAAAGGTCAAGGTAGGGCTGCGGACCTGGATTAGTGCGCGAGTCTTTGTAAAAAAAAAAAAAAAACTTCGCTTTGGTTGGTTTGATATTGTGCTAGGCCTATCGACCGCTCGGTTCATTCCATCCGTTAACGTAGCGCTATAACTGAAATCCGGAAAATCTTCATCTTTTTGAATGGTTCAAGTTAGTTTTTTTTTTCTGGTCATACACGCTCTCACTTCATAATCAAACTCACCTTGCTTTCAGTTAGCAGTGATAACTGACGAGGCCTGAAAAGAGGTCTGAAAAGAGGTAATGATACGTCCTGGACGTGGAACTCACCTCACCTTCCTCTAGGGCAACCGGATAACTGCAGACGCACTGGCACAGACTCGCCCTAATCTCTAAACACGTTTGCCGGTATACCAGTACAGGTTTTTTTTTTTGAGGTTAGTGGGACGATATGATGTATGTCGTTGATGGTGTGTGTGTTTTCGTGACCACGATAATTGGCCTCGCCATGACAGAAAGAGTTTTCTTGCAGGCTCACGAAGTCAATATCTTTTGGTACTATATATGGAGTTTCTTGTAGGTATCAGTAGTTCAAGCTTTAATAACATGTTGTTAGTATGTTCTAAAGGCTAATGAGTTCTGTTCTTATATCCGGTTCAAACGGCTTTCTAAGTCTTGAAGGCAGGTCGAAAGTTTATTTGCAATCGCAGTTGCATCGAGGGGGAAAAAAAAATAGTACTGGTTAATTTCCTTTATGCTTAATAATCAACTCTCAGTTCACATTGGTGGGAAAACGGGTGAAAATGATTTTCTCCCAATACCTCCGGAAAAGCGATGACGTCATGTGTAAACAATACATTTGAAGGAACGAACGGTTGAGAAGAAACCTCTTCATAGCATCGTTTAAACCAAGTACTGGATTCTGTAACCTCAACAGAAGCGATGTGCGAATGAAAGACGTAAAAAAGATGTCAAAGATTTTGTTAACCTGTTAAGTAATGTTGAGATAAAGATAGAATTATAAGTAAGGTGGTATGAAAGCGTTTGTGGTCTACACTAAACTTACGAGGCGTCACGATCTTGTGGCTACGCTATGAACGACGCTTAGTCCTTCATTTTGATAGACTAATGTTAGATGACCCTGAGTAACCTGCCATTGATAAATAGGTCCATTGGAAGAATGAAACACCACCTCTTACCAGTATAAAGGTAATATATATTTATACATTCAATTACCAGATATTATCAAGTATTGTGAAGTGTGGTGGAATTGAGTCTGATTCTCGCCACTCTCGAAGCATAGATCTTACATTTTAAGTTCCAGCACTTTACCTGGGTTACTCGAAGGGTCAAAAAAAAAAAAAAAGAGGAATACTGCCAAAGATCTCGCCAAAAGAAATCACCAGGAAGTGAAAAGAAGCAATGTGAACTTCGAGCAGAATACATGATCGTAGAACGTATACACAATAAAACAGCATTACCTAACATTCTTCACTCAGATGATATATCTATTTATAAGAAATATAATAAAGATTTGAACCAGGTTTGATATCATGCAGTGTCACAGTGAAAATACATTGTAGTTAATATATCTGTTTTGTTGGCGTTATATTAACCGTGGGACTCCGAGGCCGCTCACCACGGCCCGTGCAATTTAACCCATGTCCACTACAACTTTCAGACATTATTAAAGCCTTTTTTTTTCTTTTGATTGTGGTTGTAACGTCGGTGAGTCATGGTTTGCCGCTTTTTATAGAATGTTTTACCATGTTCGGTGCGTACTGTTGCTATGTATAGTGTGGTTTGTGTTCATAATGGTTTCATGATGTATACTATGGGCTTGCGTATACTATAATTTGTATACAAATCAAATTGTGTGCAGAAGGTGTTCAGCCCTAAAGTATACATTATGGTTTGTGTGTATTTATTTCACAATACGATTCGTAGAGTTCGTTGTATGGTTCATATGCACCTGGTGAGGGTGGTTGGGCAATAAATCTCAAAAACTCCGGGTCCAAGTTCGAACCCCTTGGGATCCAGTAGAATGTGTCACATGATGGTATGCTCAACGCTGCCTATTAGATTCTCGTCTAGCTCACTAATTGATTGATCCTGAGAGCCCACATTAACTAATTTGTCTTGGATGCCCGGTCTAAAGGGCCCGCATTAATAATGTCTTGTAGACCTTCCCATCTAGAGGCCTCCTACAAGTTATCTTTGTCTACAAGGAAGTACAAGCTAACCTGGGAGTCTCATGCTTGCTACTTGTTAACAGGGACAAGCAAAGGCGTAAAGCTTGGGCCGAAAAGTGTCAAGGGAACTTTTTTATTTCGCCTTCACGAAGGAACGAAGAACTGCTCTATTACCCTCGAGCCACAATGTTGTGTGTACTTATCTACACCTTGGTTAAGTTTTACAACAGCGTTCGTTTCTTAACCGTAGTTCGATTTACAGTCTTGTAACTTCATAATCTTGAGCGCATCAGCATCCTACCAAAAAGAGGCCGTCCGTACCTACAGTTCACTCCTTAGAGGAGCACTTCGTCATAGAAATTATAAAATTAATTAAATTGTAATCGTTCCAAATATTCATCATTGAAAATAATGTTTAGCTTGATAGATGGATTGCAATCGTTCCAAATATTCATTATTGAAAATAATGTTTAGCTTGATAGATGGACAGACAGATAGATAGACTTGTTGGTGTATATGCCAGAACCGTGAAATGTAATGGGTAATCTTTGTTCTCCATGGCGACGGTGTGATGTGAGGCACGCCTTACTCGCTGGTCCTACCCGTTGCTGTATAGCCTTTGCCTACAGCTGTCAGGTGTTGCATGGAGCACTGAACCCCTAACATATGCACAGTTCTGGCTCCCTGATCTACCCCTCCGTTGGTGTCAGGTGTACAGTACGTGAGACGCAGACCCCTGAGTTAACAGGCATGTTGGAATAAATCATCGGCTCTCTCTCTCTCTCTCTCTCTCTCTCTCTCTCTCTCTCTCTCTCTCTCTCTCTCTCTCTCTCTCTCTGCACTCCGCATGTTACCCTTACGACTAGACTGGGTGTAATGTAAGGGAATGGGAGCTATGGTGCAGGAGAACCCTCCGAACATGGTTGGTCGTACAATGAGCATACCTATGTACGTACGGTAATGGAATGTATTGTTACCCTCGCTAGTCCCCATATCTTATACATTTTCTTTACTGCCACACACCTATACACATCTCTTTACATTGCCTGCTTTGATATCTGTCTTTGGGATCACAGGTCGAGAACACGTGGAGACAGAGAGAGGAAGAGTACGGATGAATTCACAAGCCCAAAAAGTTTCACCAGTTTAGAAAATGAGAAAAGGACCCTCGAGCTCCATCCTGTGAGTGTGAGGCAGTGAGGATGACAAGTATGTATTTGTGTACGTTTCTCTGTGCGATTAGTGTGAAAAACAAGATATATATATATATATATATATATATATATATATATATATATATATATATATATATATATAGACATCAGTTATTTATTCATTTGATATACTTGATCACCATTTCCCGCGGCAGCGAGCTAGCGCCAGGAAATAGACGAAGACCCATCCACTCATATACACTCATATACACATACACGTCCATATACATACATATACATATTATCATATATACATATATGTCCATATTTATACTCGCTTGCCTTCATCCATTTTCGGCGCATCCCCGCTCCACAGGAAATAGCATCGCCAACCCTTGCGTCAACGAAGTAGCGCCAGGAAAACAGACAAAGAGGGCCACATTCGTCCACTTTCAGTCTCTAGCTCTCATGTGCAATGCACCAAAACCACAACTCCCTATCCACATCCAGGCCCCACAGACCTTTCTAAGGTTTACCCCAGACGTTTTACATTCCCTGGTTCAGTCCATTGACAGCACGTCGACCCCAGTATATCACATTATTTCATTTCATTCTTAGTCCTTGCACGCATCTCACCCTCTGCATGAACGTTCAGGCCCCGATTGCTCAGCGTCTTTTTCACTCTATCTTTCCACCCCTAATTTGGTCTCCCGCTTCTCCTTGTTCCCTCCACCTGTAGCACATATATTCTCTTTGTCAACCTTTCCTTGCTCATTCTCTCCATATGTCCAAACCATTTCAGCACACCCTCTTCTGTTTTCTCAACCACACTCTTTTTACATTTGCTGATAACTACGAGGAATAATGAAACACGATTAGTTCGAGTGTACTTTCGTGTAATTACAGTGTCAAGGGAGATTACACAAAAGTGCACTTGGGGTTACTGTGTTTCATTTTTCCTTGTGGTAATCAGCAAATACTCTATCACCCGCATCACTGTGACCTACCGCACTTATATATATATATATATATATATATATATATATATATATATAATATATATATATATATATATATATATATATATATATGTGTGTGTGTGTGTGTGTGTGTGTGTGTGTGTATGTATGTATGGATATTCCTATGAGTCCACGGGGAAAATGAAACACGATAAGTTCCCAAGTGCACTTTCGTGTAATAATCACATCATCAGGGGAGACAATCGCATGTTTACCAAATGGCGTCCTAGCTTCTGCTCTTCGATGTATATCAGCTGACTGTTATATTTCTCTCTTGTGTCTCCCTGATGATGTGATTATTACACGAAAGTGCACTTGGGAACTTATCGTGTTTCATTTTCCCCGTGGACTCATAGGAATATCTTGATCACACGCAAAATTGTGATCCTTTCCAATATATATATATATATATATATATATATATATATATATATATATATATATATATATAATTTTTTTGAGATGAAGTAAGTATGCTCATGTTTTTTACTTAGGTCGGGAGGAAAGTAACCTTTTGCAATAATATAGATCAGTAGTAGTAGGTACGTTCTACACTCGATTCGACTCCAGTTCCTTCAGAAAGATTGTCTGAAATGTCCACCAGAGCGTTTTTTTTTTTCCTTTTTCTTTTTATGCCACCAAGAAATGATAACTAGGAATGAACACGGGCTGATATGTAAAATACAATGTTTTCCGTCTGGTCTTGGCAAGATATTTGACATCTGAGGGACGAAAGGAAATTTGGGCTGTGGGACTCAGCTGGCAGAGAATCATCTTTTGAAGTTTTTGCTTTTGTTTTACATCAGTCTATTCATCAGGTGTTCCATCGGGAAAAACGTCGTTTGTCCGTTATCAATTATCTATTCAATACTCACGATCGATCTATTGAATTTCTGTCCATCTGTTGACTACATGTTGCTCCTTGTATGGGCCGCCCTAGGACGACTGACCAAGTGCCACTGACCCCGACCTGACGACCCTAGACCAAGAGCGAGCCAGTTCCCTACCCTCATTCCCTCCCTCCCTCCCAACGTAAACCTGTTTCCCTGGTATTCTTGTGTGTGTGTGTCTGCCAGGGTGGTGAACTTGGAAAGCAAGTACAATACGTTGGACTGCTGCCCATGCTAGCTAGGCTTCGCGTGTAAGAATGACTTCACCTTGTTTTTCTTGCAGGCAGAAAAAAGATACTGAAAGTGAGGGTGTAAAGCTTATCTCTGTACTGAGGTAATTATCTGGATATTTACCACGTAGAGTTCTTTGCGCAGAGGAAAAAAAAAAAAAAGAAAGTTTTGCGAGTCAGCGACACACGAGCAGTGGATGTGCCTACGTGCAACTCAGCGTGGCATGATAAACATATCAGAGATCAACGCTGAAAAATGTATGTATTCAAAGCACGATATACACTGCGAGGAGCAGACAGAACCCGGAAAGGACGGAATACCATCGGGACCTCCGCTTTCTCCCGAAAATCGAAGTACGGACGACAGACGCTGCTGGAGGAGGAGGTAAACAAAGGACGACTACGTGTCAGAATGACTTGTGAAAAGGGAGAAACTTGTGTGTGATCACGACAGAACCAAGACGGCTGAGGAGGACACAGCCCTGACCCCTTGGTTGTCAACATGTGGAATACCTGGTGATGTCTTGCACACTACTGTACAAGAGGTGGAGTGCTGTCATGTACAGTCGCTCAACATTTTTCCTCCTTTGACCGCACTCTGACACAGACAAAAATGACTAAAGAAAATTCTTCATGACGGGTTTCCAACTTCAGGACTGGTATAGTCACTCTCAATAGTTCAAATATTTACAAATGTAACGCCTTTGTTGATTCAGTAGCTGTTCCTCCCTTCCCGTGTACGATGTTTCCACCGTATGAGAAGAGGGAGTTAAAATGGCATTGGATAACCTCTGTTGAGTAATGAATGCCTTCAGTATCGTTTAGTGACCCACGATCCGATCCAGAACCCTCGGCAAGCCCTTGTTTGGTACATCAATTCTTATGGCTCAAGACCTAAACAAATCCGTACCTATGTGCCCGTGAGTCGGGCTTGGAATCATTTATATTACTTATGGTCAACACCCTGACCTTGATGTGATTATACTCGAACATTTCCACATAATCCCGCACTTAGATTGAGTGCAAATAGTCTCGGAAGATTTAGAGACTTAATTGTTCTTTAACAGCTTAAGAAGCCTTAATCATATGTACCTAATTCGATCATTTATGGTAAAGCTTTTCGATCAATAAGATATCCATCCGATCATAGGAACTCCTGATGCTCATTTGTTTTGACTGTAGATAAGTATTCTTTAAAAAATCTTATCTCTTGTATTCATTTACTTAACGACAAAAATGTTTTTGTCAGTCCATTATAACCAAATGGGATACAGTGCCAATATCAACCCATACCAAATCTTCACGGAATACAGTGTTGCTCCTGTAACTAACCTTTACAGCACATGAAGTCTTGCACTTTTGCCTATCCCTCATAGTATCTAATACCTTTAACTCGTTCCTAACCTTTTTGTAGATAATCTTCACAGCATCTGAAGTCTTTCAACTGTTCCTAACCCTCAAAGTATCTAAGGTCTTTCTCCTGTAATTAACCCTCTTATTATATGGGGCATTACACCTCTGTTTAACATTTACAGCGTTTAAGGCCTTGTTGTTGTACCTGACCCTCACTGTTTCGATGATCTTGCTCTCGTAGTTAAACTTTACTTCATCTGGGGATCTTGCCTCCGTACCTAACCTTCTTAGGATTTGAAGTCTTGCCTCATGACCCAGCATCATGGCATTAAAGTAATCTTGTAGTTCACCAGTAACAAAGTATGAGGTCTTGTCCTCAACCTAATTACATCCAGCTAACATACAGAGAATTATGCGATTATATGTATATTCTGAAAAATTACAAGGATTGAATCTGTGATTGCCTAAACTGGGGGTTAGATAAAGGTTCGTTCATATCAGCATTTCTCTGTGACTCTTTCGCAGGAATCTGTCGCAAAAAAAATGTTTCGGTCTTTGTTAATCATTTCACAAATATGTTACCTTTAAGTTAACTACGGCACAATATATTATTGCTATGCAAAGCTGAATGATTTGGTATGTTTGTAATCATGTGACTGTCGTTGTTCCCCTTGAAGTAAGCATTAATCATCAAATATGCAAAAAAAAAAAAAAAGAAAAACTAATTTGACTTCCCAGCGCCCACCGTCCCTGTAACCAATCACAAGCCTCTGTGTTGAAGAAATAGGCGGGGCTTATTTGATATTTCCGACGTAAACAAAGTATAGTTGGAGGGGCTTAGTAACTTCCAGTGTAAACAGTTTAAGAAGTTTTCTCCAGACATTGTGTGGAGAAAGTTGGTGTCAGGCTTCTAGACGGTGTAAACCACGATGATGTGATGCCTTTAAACAGGGTTAGATTGCACGTGGCCTAGCCAGTACAGGCGTAGCTATGGGTTCAGCACACACTGGTCATCGGGAGTAGAGCTGTGTTACACGCGATTATTCCAACAACAGGAGGAACACCATTCATTACACAAGTAGAGATGTCGATATCAGGCCTTCTCGACTAAACACAGTGTACACCTTGTGCACAGAATTAATGCTAAAGTCGTACAGATATTACATTTTAGCTCATGCTAGCACACACACAAGCTCCGGAGTACAAAAGGTATGGCATAGCTGAGACATAGTGAATTCAAACCATGGTGCATATACATCGAATTGTATATGAACCTCTTACATGTAACGAATCAGATACACCTTTCGAAACATAAACGGACGTGTTTTTTGTTTTCTTCATTCAGGTTTTAGATTGAGGAAGGCGATAGTGCGATCATGAACACTGTTAGCTAATTGTGGACACAGGAACGTGACTTACCGCAGCAACTGGTTGACTCGAGAGGTTTTCAACACACGATTCATTTCTCCATCGTACTTCAATATTTAAGTTAAGGGTGTTAGGCAACGATCGCAGCCTGCGAATTGTATTTTACTTTTTATTTTCATTTGAGAAGAACAATGAAAGTTTTTTTTTTTCTTCTTCAACTTATTTGACGGGCATATGCATGATTATATACTCGCTGTAAGAACAGTCATATGAATTGAGCCACTCCTCCAAGACAAGGATACCCAATTCAGCGGTACCTGGCAACGTATAAGGAGTAAGTTGACAGACACCCTTAGGTCGGTACTGACTTGACTGTCAAGGTCTTCATACAGTTTCATGCGAAACTTCCACTTTGTATTGATACGTCGAAATCATGTTCGTCTTTATCTTCCTTCCATTACGTAATAGAAGCAGAAAGTTTTGGGAAATGCTTCAACACTAGAACGGAAACGTTCTTTATTTGCAGTCTAGCCTAGCGTTTAAAATTGATAACTACGCATGGGTGCGAATCGAACTGATGATCCTCCTCCTCCCCATCTGTCTTGCAGTTGCATGATCGAGTACTTCCAGGAGAGTTTTGTCGCGAGAAAAGAAGGGCAATGTAGGAAGTAGTTTCTTGGAGCACCACCCGATTGGCTGACGACATAAAAAGGGACACTGCCCTACTGAAATATTTCGCCACGACGAAAAAGTGAAAAAAAAAAAAAAAAATGGGGGAAAAGTATATACCTCCTTCCCATTGGATGAAGATTTTTTTTACTGCATTAGGGCGAAAGAAACAGTAGAACATAACGAAAAAGAACCTTCTGATACACGGTAATCATGTGACGAAGCAGCTTGCCGAGTATTGCTTGTTTTATTATCATTTTCATTTATGATACATTTCTGTTAATCGGTGTAGGGCATAGCGTCCTGACATTTGCATTGTATCAAATGATTCTGCTGTTTAGATCCATTTGCTGTAGATTATCATCACAAAACATTACTTCCAAGTTTTTTTGTTTTTTTTTTGATTTACTTACCTTTGAAGCTAGTGGTTTTCTAAATACATCTGCACTCTGTTTTTCTTAATGTGTATCACCCGTTTTACTTTTACTGACTTTCATACTTTCATACCGTTTCCTTTCAAACTATCTGTCCACTTAGCCTCTGCATCCTGTAAGTTTATCTCATGTATTGTACAGCTACGTCATCAACATATGCTCATGTTCTCTTTATCTTCCCTGATGCATATTTCTTTTAGAAAGTTTATATATGAAATTACATTTTTGATTAAGAGGAATTACCCATCTTTTCGCAGTTTATTGGTGTTCGCTCCATATTGAATATCACAAATAGACAACACCGTAAAAAAAATGATAAAAATCCTACCTTTAGAAACACTGGAATCTCTTGGGATTCGGAAAAACACCAGACTATGACACACGCTATGCTACCTTGGTGCGATGATAAAGATAATAATTATAATAATAATGATAATCATTACTATTATTTTTCCTATTATCATTTGATCAGTAATTATTATTTGTGATGATAACGGTAGCAATCGTACTAATTGTAATACCGATAACAGATCATCTAACGTATAGCAACGAATAGATGGGAAGCCCAGACTTTCTAATCACCTTTATTCAATCTGTTGATCAAGAGACTCTACGTGCCTGAACTGCGCAAGAAATGATTCACGCGGTGACAGACAGACAGACTGACGGCCGCTAACAAAGATTTCTTTTCACTCTCGTCTTCATCAACCAGATCTTTTACGAATGCAGTAGGGTGTGAAGCACCTTCCGCTTGGAGTCTTCAGTGCGAACGTTGGCTTGCCTCTGATTTTCCTTTCCACGTTCAGGAATAAGAAGTCTCGTGGATGAAACGCGACCGAAGGAGACCGATGGAAGTTGTCGTGTTTTGCCTCGGAGATAATGAGGAGGAATTGTCAACGTAAGATTCACAATTACTAGAGATAATGAGGAGGAATTGTCAACATAAGACTCACAATTACTAGAGATAGTGAGGAGGAATTGTCAGTATAAGACTCGCAATTATTAGAGATAATGAGGAGGAATTGTCAATATAAGACTCGCAATTACTAGAGATAATGAGGAGGAATTGTCAATATAAGTCGCAATTACTAGAGATAATGAGGAGGAATTGTCAACATAAGACTCGCAATTACTAGAGATAATGAGGAGGAATTGTCAACATAAGACTCGCAATTACTAGAGATAGTGAGGAGGAATTGTCAACATAAGACTCGCAATTACTAGAGATAGTGAGGAGGAATTGTCAACATAAGACTCGCAATTACTAGAGATAGTGAGGAGGAATTGTCAATATAAGACTCTCAATTACTAGAGATAATGAGGAGGAATTGTTAATATAAGACTCGCAATTACTAGACTAAGACGCGCGTTATCAAAGTGTCAGTGAAACCGACCATATGCCCTGTGATAATGTTAACATTATTGAATCTATCATTTGAGTCTTGTACTGTGATATTGACTTCTTGTTAACCCGAAGAACGTGCTCAATCTGATATAGTCGGACGGAGAGTGTGAGGCAGGGGAGCGGTGCTGGGCGGGCCGGAGAAGGTGCTGCCGGAGGCCACATTATCATTATTCATTTTCACATCGCAGATCATCAGTATTACCAACACTCCTTCTGCTGAACACATCCTTTACTGAAACGTATTCAGTCTAACTACTCGAAGAAATAGGCTGAGGTTTTAAACTTTTAGCCTATTAGCAACCATTATAGATATCAAACTAGAAAGTAAAGAAAAGCAAGATTGTGAAGTTTGAGAACTGAATGATTATTGGCCAGTAAGACAATATACATAAGACAATGGGGGATAACAGACGTTGATATAATGGACTGGCCCTCAGAGACACTGGGCTCTCAACAGAAGCCTTGGATTTGAGTAACATATTTTTCATGTTTGAGTTAAGCAATACACTTCACAGGTCCGAGTGTAGCAACTCTGTATGACTTATGATTTGATTTTTGTTAGACGTAGAAGAGGTGAGGGTGGGACAGTGAGCCAGAGTACTTCTGACGACCCGGTTTTGAAACCATTTGTGTCGGATTTATGATACAGAGGAACGTGTATAAGACGTTGTTACTTGGTTGATTGGATATTCGGCTTTGGGCCTATCATACTGCTAGGGTCATTAAGACAAACAATATATAATCATCAGCTGAGAAGTACTTAACACCTTCTTCAGATGTTTGAGATGATTTTAAGACCACATACCATCTCTATCCCTGGGGATAGGGGAGAAAGAATACTTCCCACGTATTCCCTGCGTGTCGTAGAAGGCGACTAAAAGGGAAGGGAGCGGGGGGCTGGAAATCCTCCCCTCTCGTTTTTTTTTTTTTTTTTTTTTTTCCAAAAGAAGGAACAGAGAAGAGGTCCAGGTGAGGATATTCCCTCAAAGGCCCAGTCCTCTGTTCTTAACGCTACCTCGCTATCGCGGGAGATAGCGAATGGTATATATAAAAAAAAAAAAAAAACCATCTCAATGCATATGGCCCATGAAAAAGTTGCTTACAGTGTTAACTTGATGAATACTTAAAGCTAATTGTCGGCGTTGTAGTGATGGGCGTATGAGAAGAAGACCCTCGAATCTCTACCTTGGTGAAGGACAATCACGCACTTCGGTTAGAGTTGAGGTCATAGATATATGTCTCTCGTACGACCGTATATCGTAAATTGGAGATCAGGCCATGTGAGTTCAGTCTGTCTGAGAACGAAGTGACCCCAGGCAACATATTCCAGCGCACGATGTTTACAGAGAAGTCCCGACTCGACCTCACTTACAGCTGATATCAGTAGGTAATCAGGAAGTAAGGAGTATATGGATGGTAAAGCCGAGGTGTTCCTGGAGGAGCGAGAGCGGAAGAGAGAGAGAGAGAGCTACGAGTGGCGAGGGTCAGCGGGCCGCGACGGGCACTTGCCTCCCCGAGAGCAAAGAAAGCGGCCGTGCGTACCGCTGTTTGTTGATCCCAGTCGTCGTGCCGCTGCAGTTGTTTCCTCAGCTGTGTGCCACACCCTGAGCTTCAACTCAGCGTTAGATAATCTGAACTGGAAAGTTGGCAATGTGGTTTGGTCCAGCGGACGTCATCTTCCGTGCCAGCAAACTCAAGAATTTTGTGAACCATTATATATATGTATATATATATATATATATATATATATATATATATATATATATATATATATATATATATATATATGTGTGTATGATATAAGAATTATTAGTTTTCACCACGAAAATTACTGCTTTAAAGAATTCGTTCGATATATCATTGGCTTTATGAAGAGGGTTTAAGAATATATATATATATATATATATATATATATATATATATATATATATATATATATATATATATATATATATCTTTTCTTTCGTACTATTCGCCATTTCCCGCATTAGCGAGGTAGCGTTAAGAACAGAGGACTGGGCCTTTGAGGGAATATCCTCACCTGGCCCCCTTATCTGTTCCTTCTTTTGGAAAATTGAAAAAAAAAAAAATTCTCACGAGACAATATTAAGAAAGCTTGCATCGTTCCAGATGAGGGGCATCACAGCCATCGTCACCAGACGCCACTGACGCTGCAGCAGAGTCCAGTGGAGGAGCCACCAACCAGATGAGGAACTAGTGTTCAAGCTGCCCTCGAATCACCAGACATACTCGACGACCAACCAGTAAGTCCTAATGATTTTCGTCCATCAAGTCGTTTGAAAACCCTTGCGCACGGCGGTAAGAACCCCTTCGGCACATGAGTACGACCCTTTAGTACGAAAAGGCCTGCCCTTTTCACCTAACGCTTAAGCCATTATACCCGAAGGGCATGTCAAACATGTTTAAAGGGTCACACCGTCGTGCGCACGAGGTTAACTTCTACATAACACATGCAGGCTCCTGGTGTCTAACTTACCATTTATTTATTCTTTTTTTTTTTTTTATCCTTTTTGATTGTTATACATTTTGAAATGCCAGCAGCGAATATCCTTCTATCGGAATTAGTTGACAACTCGTGTTCGTGTCCTGTAGGGAATATTACGTATAAAAGAAAATATGTTCTCCACTGGATCTCAGTTGGGAGTGCATGAGAAAGACAGATGATAGAATGATTTATATCGAGGTCATCTGCTGGGGGAGCAGTGGTGGAATCCTACTTTCTTATCTGCAGAGATGGAGAAGGGACTGTACAAATGAAGACTACGCATCATCAGCAGCTTAAAATCACAGCAAAGAAATTATCTGGATATCTCCTACATACTCCTCAAAAATTTAACACACACACAAGAGAAAGTTCTGTGAAATTAACAATGACAAGAGTGGGAAAATAGGTACCATTTTCCTCAAATACTGATGCAGCCAGCATCTATAAGATATAAGAGAGCACGAAACGAGTACAGCAAGATAGAAAAAAAAAAGGAGGAAGCGAGAGAACATGAAAAAAGATAAACTTGTGTACAAGGCAGAAGATAATCCAAAAAATTTTCCCAGAGTTTATCAGGAATAGGTTGTCGGTTAAAGAGCAGCTAAGCAAGCTACGGCATGTAGAAAGGACAGTTGTATAGAGGATTGTGTAAAGATATGAGCGAAAGCGTGTGACTAGTTCAAAAGTATTTTCACGCTGGAAGACACTGTAGCCCCAACATGCCTTTAAGATGGAATGGGGAGGAGGCCTTAGAAGGCATTGAAATATCTGAAGAAGAATCAATAGGATACTGAAAGGGTCTTACTTAACCTTAATAACGATCATAGTCCTGGAGAAATTTTTCCATTATGTGCTGAGGATGTTTGCACATTAATTCGACGAACCACGTGAGATGTTTGAGATGGTACTGGGAAAAGGTACAGTGTAGAAAGAGTGGAAGAAAGCAACTGTTGTACTTATCTACAAGAAAAGGAGGCCAGGAGGAGGCGCTGGTCTACAAGACCGGTCGGTCTCCCTGACGAGTGTGGTCTGTAAGGTGGTACTGGAAGAGATAATCATAGGAGAAACTGCCTTAGTGAGAGACAATATGATATCAAGGAGAGTAGGTCATGTGTAACGAGGCTCTTAGATTTCTGCGAGAAAGTGAGCTCTGTTGTAGACAAAAGAGAAACCTGGATGGAATTTTGTATCTGGAATGTCAGAGAGCATTTGACGCTGTCACGTGAGAAGCTGATAAAGAAGTTAGATCTTCTGGCAGGTTTAGAGAGATGATGGGTTGCAGGTTATGAATGACCGGTAATCATCTTCATCTATATAAATGACTAATCAGAAGGATAGGTATTATACCTGAAAATTTTTGCAGATGATGCCAAGGCCATAAGGGGAAATGAAAATGAAGGCGGATGGCATCCACTTACAATGAGACCTAGACAAACACAACAGTTGATCTGATACATAGTCGATGGAATTCAACCCGGATAGATGTTAAGTTAATGAGGACGAGATACATTGAAGGAAGGGCTTGGGCGTAGATGTTATCTAACAAGAAATAGTCTGAAGGAATCTGCTTGTGAGAGGGACTTAGGAATTGAAATAATCCCTAATTTGACCTCAAGAGTCCCACATTAGCAAAATGGTAGAGACACACTGCTCTGGCAAATATTAGAATAGCGTTCAGTTATATGGATAAGGAAATATTCAGTTGACTGCAGCAATTTAGAAGAGCATACAGAAATGTAAAACGTTGCATGATAGTAGAGAATATTTGAAGGATAATGCTCCACGAGATAAAAACATGCAACATATCTTGCAATGCATCTGCAAGCCGCTACAAAAACAGAAAATACGAAGCGAATGATCGTATAATGTTTTAAAATTACAATATTTTACAGATATTACTATAGTTGATAACGTCGGCCAAATTATATTTCAATCCCAGATTCGAATTCAACATGAAGAATTCTTCTTATATAAAGTTTTTGACACGAATCTATATTCCCAGAGAAAATACCAAAAATTGCAGGTTAACAGTTCAGGATAATTTTCAGCTGAAAAAAAAACTTTTTTTCTCAGAATAGAGATATAACATAATGATATGCTTTCACACATCATATAATCATAGGAAATATCGTCTAATGTAATCCCTTACCAATAGATAACCAGAAAATACGAAGCGAATGATCAGAAAATGTTTTGAAAGTGTAATCACAGCTCATAACGAAGGCCAAACAATATTTGAACCCCAGATTCTTATTCAGCTTGAAAAATGCATCGTATACTGACGTTCTTACGTAAATCTATTTCCCAACGATAACTACCAAAAATTACAGATTAATTTTTAACCCAAAATTATTTTTTTCTTCAACATTGACATATAGGATACTCATGCGATTCTATACGTCATATAATCATAGAAAATATCTTACAATATATCCCCTAGCCAATCGGTAACCAGAAAAAAGGAAGCAAATGATCAGAAATTCCATTTAATTTGTAATTTCTTATAGATATGGTTACAGCTCATAACGAAGGCCAAACAATATTTCAGCTCCAGATTCTTATTCTAAATTAAAAATGCTTCTTATACTGTGATAAAAATATCTATGCTGAAAATTTCAAGAAAACCTATTTTTTCAAGGAAAAAAAAAAAAATCAAGAAAAATCCAAGGCTATAGTCTTGCATTTTTTTTTTCTCAGATTTTCAACTTCCTCAGATTTTAATGAAAATCTGTGTACATATGTTATTTTATATGGTATTTAAGTATTTGGAGTCAAAAGACTCTAATTCATTATATTAAACGTTTAATTAGCACCTGCACTAATTATGAAATTTAAATGCTAATTACTCGAGTAATTATACGAATTTTTATATTTTGATCACAGATTCGTATTCAGAATACATAAAAGTATATATGCTGAAAATTTCAAGCAAATCTATTTTTTATAAAAGAAATCAAGAAAAGTCCAAGGCTATAGCCTTGCATTATTTATTTTTTTTTTTTGCTCAGATTTTCAACGTTTTGAGATTTTAATGAAAATCTGTGTATATGTGTTATTTTGTATGGTATTTAAGTATTTCGAGTCAAAAGACTGTAATTCATAATATTAACCGTTTAATTAGCACCTGCACTAATTATGATAAAATTTAAATGCCCATTATTGGTCTAATTATACGAATTATTCGATTTTGATCACAGATTCGTATTCAGTATCCATAAAAGTATCTATGCTGAAAATTTCAAGAAAATCTATTTTTTCAAAAAAATCAAGAAAAATCCAAGCCTTGCATTTTTTTTTTGCTTAGATTTTCAACTTCCTCAGATTCTAATGAAAATCTGTGTATATATGTTATTTTATATGGTATTTAAGTATTTGGAGTCAAAGGACTCTAATTCATTATATTACCGTTTAATTAGCACCTTCACTAATTATAAAATTTAGATGGTAATTACTACAGTAATTATACGAATTTTTAGATTTTGATCACAGATTCATATTCAGAATACATAAAAGTATATATGCTGAAAATTTCAAGAAAATTATTTTTTCAAAAAAAATCAAGAAAAATCCAACTTCCTCAGATTTTCATTAAGATCTGAGGAAGTTGCAAATCTGGAGAAAAAAAAATGCAAGGCTATAGCGTTGGATTTTTTTTGATCTTTGAAAAAATAGGTTTTCTTGAAATTTTCAGAATATATACTTATTTATTCTGAATACGAATCTGTGATCAAAATCTAAAAGTTCGTATAATTACTCGAGTAATTGCCATTTAAATTTTATCATAATTAGTGCAGGTGCTCATTAAACAGTAATATAATGAATTGGAGTGTTTTGACTCCAAATACTTAAATACCATATAAAATAACATATATACACAGATTTTCATTAAAATCTGAGGAAGTTGAAAATCTGAGCAAAAAAAATGCAAGGCTATAGGCTTGGATCTTTGTTAACATTTTGAAAACATAGATTTTCCTGAAATGTTTAGCATAGATACTTTTATGTATGCTGAATACGAATCTGTGATCAAAATCTAAAAATTTGTATAATTACTCGAGTAATTAGCATTTGAATTTTATAATTAGTGCAGGTGCTAATTAAACGGTTAATATAATGAATTAGAGTCTTTTGACTCCAAATACTTAAATACCATATAAAATAACACATATACACAGATTTTCATGAAAATCTGAGGAAGTTGAAAATTTGAGCAAAAAAGAAAATGCAAGGCTATAGCCTTGGATTTTTCTTTATTTTTTGAAAAAATAGATGTTCTTGAAATTTTCAGCATAGATACTTTTATGTATACTGAATACGAATCTGTGACCAAAATCCAAAAACTCGTATAATTAGTCCAATAATGGGCATTTAAATTTTATAATTAGTGCAGGTGCTAATTAAATGGTTAATATTATGAATTAGAGTGACTCTTTTGACTCCAAATACTTAAATACCATATAAAATAACATATATACACAGATCTTCAATAAAATCTGAAAACGGTGAAAATCTGAGCTCAAAAAATGCAAGGCTTGGATTTTTCTTGATTTTTTTTTTGAAAAAATAGATTTTCTTGAAATTTTCAGCACATATACTTTTATGTATTCTAAAAACGAATCTGTGATCAAAATCTAAAAATTCGTATAATTACTCCAATAATGGGCATTTAAATTTTATAATTAGTGCAGGTGCTAATTAAACGGTTAATATAATGAATTAGAGTCTTCTGACTCCAAATACTTAAATACCATATAAAATAACATATATACACAGATTTTCATTAAATCTGAGGAAGTTGAAAATCTGAAGAAAAAAAAGTACAAGTGGATTTTTCTTGATTTTTTTTTTGAAAAAATAGATTTTCTTGAAATTTTCAGCATAGACATTTTTATCTATACTGAATACGAATCTTTGGTCAAAATCTAAAAATTCGTATAATTACTCGAGTAATTAGCATTTAAATTTTATATTTAGTGCAGGTGATAATTAAACGGTTAATACTATGAATTGCAGTCTTTTGACACCAAATACTTAAATACCATATAAAATAACATCTATACGCGGATTTTCATTAAAATCTGAGGAAGTTGAAAATTTGAGCAAAAAAAAAATGCAAGGCCTTTAATTTTTCTTGATTTTTTTGAATAAATAAATTTTCCTGAAATTCTCAGCATAGATACTTCTATGTATGCTGAATCCGAATCTGTGATCAAAATCTAAAAATTCGTATAATTAGTCGAATGATGGGCATTTAAATTTCATCATAATTAGTGCAGGTGCTAAGTAAACGGTTAATATTATGAATTACAGTCTTTTGACTCGAAATACTTAAATACCATATAAAATAACATATATACACAGATTTTCATTAAAATCTGAAAACGTTGAAAATCTGAGCTCAAAAAATGGAAGGCTTGGATTTTTCTTGATTTTTTTGAAAAAATAGATTTTCTTGAAATTTTCAGCACATATACTTTTATGTATTCTGAAAACGAATCTGTGATCAAAATCTAAAAGTTCATATAATTACTCGAGTAATTAGCATTTAAATTTTATCATAATTAGTGCAGGTGCAAATAAACGATTAATATTATGAATTACAGTCTTTTGACTCGAAATACTTAAATACCATATAAAATAACATATATACACAGATTTTCATTAAAATCTGCGTAAGTTGAAAATCTGAAGAAAAAAAAATGCAAGGCTTGGATTTTTCTTGATTTTTTTGAAAAAATAGATTTTCTTGAAATTTTCAGCATAGACATTTTTATCTATACATGCCTTCACCCTCTCAATCAATACCCTTCCATATAATTTGCCAGGAATACTCAACAAACTTATACCTCTGTAATTTGAGCACTCACTCTTATCCCCTTTGCCTTTGTACAATGGCACTATGCACGCATTCCGCCAATCCTCAGGCACCTCACCATGAGTCATACACACATTAAATAACCTTACCAACCAGTCAACAATACAGTCACCCCCTTTTTTTAATAAATTCCACTGCAATACCATCCAAACCTGCTGCCTTGCCGGCTTTCATCTTCCGCAAAGCTTTTACTACTTCTTCTCTGTTTACCAACTCATTTTCCCTAACCCTCGCACTTTGCACACCACCTCGACCAAAACACCCTATATCTGCCACTCTATCATCAAACACATTCAACAAACCTTCAAAATACTCACTCCATCTCCTTCTCACATCTCCACTACTTGTTATCACCTCCCCATTTGCGCCCTTCACTGAAGTTCCCATTCGCTCCCTTGTCTTACGCACTTTATTTACCTCCTTCCAGAACATCTTTTTATTCTCCCTAAAATTTAATGATACTCTCTCACCCCAACTCTCATTTGCCCTTTTTTTTTCACCTCTTGCACCTTTCTCTTGACCTCCTGTCTCTTTCTTTTATACGTCTCCCACTCAATTTCATTTTTTCCCTGCAAAAATCGTCCAAATGCCTCTCTCTTCTCTTTCACTAATACTCTTACTTCTTCATCCCACCACTCACTACCCTTTCTAATCAACCCACCTCCCACTCTTCTCATGCCACAAGCATCTTTTGCGCAATCCATCACTGATTCCCTAAATACATCCCATTCCTCCCCCACTCCCCTTATTTCCATTGTTCTCACCTTTTTCCATTCTGTACTCAGTCTCTCCTGGTACTTCCTCACACAAATCTCCTTCCCAAGCTCACTTACTCTCACCACCCTCTTCACCCCAACATTCACTCTTCTTTTCTGAAAACCCATACAAATCTTCACCTTAGCCTCCACAAGATAATGATCAGACATCCCTCCAGTTGCACCTCTCAGCACATTAACATCCAAAAGTCTCTCTTTCGCGCGCCTGTCAATTAACGTGTAATCCAATAACGCTCTCTGGCCATCTCTCCTACTTACATAAGTATACTTATGTATATCTCGCTTTTTAAACCAGGTATTCCCAATCATCAGTCCTTTTTCAGCACATAAATCTACAAGCTCTTTACCATTTCCATTTACAACACTGAACACCCCATGTATACCAATTATTCCCTCAACTGCCACATTACTCACCTTTGCATTCAAATCACCCAACACTATAACCCGGTCTCGTGCATCAAAACCACTGACACACTCATTCAGCTGCTCCCAAAACACTTGCCTCTCATGATCTTTCTTCTCATGCCCAGGTGCATATGCACCAATAATCACCCATCTCTCTCCATCAACTTTCAGTTTTACCCATATTAATCGAGAATTTACTTTCTTACATTCTATCACATACTTCCACAACTCCTGTTTCAGGAGTACTGCTACTCCTTCCCTTGCTCTTGTCCTCTCACTAACCCCTGACTTTACTCCCAAGACATTCCCAAACCACTCTTCCCCTTTACCCTTGAGCTTCGTTTCACTCAGAGCCAAAACATCCAGAGCATCAGATTGGGGAAGAGCAGTGTGGTTTCAGAAGTGGTAGAGGATGTGTGGATCAGGTGTTTGCTTTGAAGAATGTATGTGAGAAATACTTAGAAAAGCAAATGGATTTGTATGTAGCATTTATGGATCTGGAGAAGGCATATGATAGAGTTGATAGAGATGCTCTGTGGAAGGTATTAAGAATATATGGTGTGGGAGGCAAGTTGTTAGAAGCAGTGAAAAGTTTTTATCGAGGATGTAAGGCATGTGTACGTGTAGGAAGAGAGGAAAGTGATTGGTTCTCAGTGAATGTAGGTTTGCGGCAGGGGTGTGTGATATCTCCATGGTTGTTTAATTTGTTTATGGATGGGGTTGTTAGGGAGGTGAAAGCAAGAGTTTTGGAAAGAGGGGCAAGTATGAAGTCTGTTGGGGATGAGAGAGCTTGGGAAGTGAGTCAGTTGTTGTTCGCTGATGATACAGCGCTGATGGCTGATTCATGTGAGAAACTGCAGAAGCTGGTGACTGAGTTTGGTAAAGTGTGTGAAAGAAGAAAGTTAAGAGTAAATGTGAATAAGAGCAAGGTTATTAGGTACAGTAGGGTTGAGGGTCAATTCAATTGGGAGGTGAGTTTGAATGGAGAAAAACTTGAGGAAGTGAAGTGTTTTAGATATCTGGGAGTGGATCTGGCAGCGGATGGAACCATGGAAGCGGAAGTGGATCATAGGGTGGGGGAGGGGGCGAAAATTCTGGGAGCCTTGAAGAATGTGTGGAAGTCGAGAACATTATCTCGGAAAGCAAAAATGGGTATGTTTGAAGGAATAGTGGTTCCAACAATGTTGTATGGTTGCGAGGCGTGGACTATGGATAGAGTTGTGCGCAGGAGGATGGATGTGCTGGAAATGAGATGTTTGAGGACAATGTGTGGTGTGAGGTGGTTTGATCGAGTAAGTAACGTAAGGGTAAGAGAGATGTGTGGAAATAAAAAGAGTGTGGTTGAGAGAGCAGAAGAGGGTGTTTTGAAATGGTTTGGTCACATTGAGAGAATGAGTGAGGAAAGATTGACCAAGAGGATATATGTGTCGGAGGTGGAGGGAACGAGGAGAAGAGAGAGACCAAATTGGAGGTGGAAAGATGGAGTGAAAAAGATTTTGTGTGATCGGGGCCTGAACATGCAGGAGGGTGAAAGGAGGGCAAAGAATAGAGTGAATTGGAGCGATGTGGTATACCGGGGTTGACGTGCTGTCAGTGGATTGAATCAAGGCATGTGTGTGGGGGTGGGTTGGGCCATTTCTTTCGTCTGTTTCCTTGCGCTACCTCGCAAACGCGGGAGACAGCGACAAAGCAAAAAAAAAAAAAAGAAAAATTTTTTTTTATCTATACTGAATACGAATCTTTTTATCAAAATCTGAAAATTCGTATAATTACTCGAGTAATTAGCATTTAAATTTTATCATAATTAGTGCAGGTGCTAATTAAACGGTTAATATAATGAATTAGAGTCTTTTGACTCCAAATACTTAAATACCATATAAAATAACATATGTACACAGATTTTCATTAAAATCTGAGGAAGTTGAAAATCTGAGCAAAAAAAATGCAAGGCTATAGCCTTGGATTTTTCTTGATTTTTTTGAAAAAATAAATTTTCCTGAAATTCTCAGCATAGATACTTTTATGTATGCTGAATCCGAATCTGTGATCAAAATCTAAAAATTCGTATAATTAGTCGAATGATGGGCATTTAAATTTTATAATTAGTGCAGCTGCTAATTAAACGATTAATATTATGAATTACAGTCTTTTGACTCGAAATACTTAAATACCATATAAAATAACATATATACACAGATTTTCATTAAAATCTGAGGAAGTTGAAAATCTGAAGAAAAAAAAATGCAAGGATTTTTCTTGATTTTTTTTTGAAAAAATAGATTTTCTTGAAATTTTCAGCATAGATCTTTTTATCTATGCTGAATACGAATCTTTGGTCGAAATCTAAAAATTCCTTTAATTACTCGAGTAATTAGCATTTAAATTTTATAATTAGTGCAGGTGCTAATTAAACGGTTAATATAATGAATTAGAGTCTTTTGACTCCAAATACTTAAATACCATATAAAATTACATATGTACACAGATTTTCATTAAAATCTGAGGAAGTTGAAAATCTGAGCAAAAAAAATGCAAGGCTATAGCCTTGGATTTTTCTTGATTTTTTGAAAAAAATAAATTTTCCTGAAATTCTCAGCATAGATACTTTTATGTATGCTGAATCCGAATCTGTGATCAAAATCTAAAAATTCGTATAATTAGTCGAATGATGGGCATTTCAATTTAATCATAATTAGTGCAGGTGCTAATTAAACGATTAATATTATGAATTAGTCTTTTGACTGGAAATACTTAAATACCATATAAAACAACATATATACACAGATTTTCATTAAAATCTGAGGAAGTTTAAAATCTGAAGAAAAAAAATGCAAGGATTTTTCTTGATTTTTTTTGAAGAAAATAGATTTTCTTGAAATTCTCAGCACATATACTTTTATGTATTCTGAAAACGAATCTGTGATCAAAATCTGAAAATTCGTATAATTACTCGAGTAATTAGCATTTAAATTTTATCATAATTAGTGCAGGTGCTAATTAAACGGTTAATATAATGAATTAGAGTCTTTTGACTCCAAATACTTAAATACCATATAAAATTACATATGTACACAGATTTTCATTAAAATCTGAGGAAGTTGAAAATCTGAGCAAAAAAAATGCAAGGCTATAGCCTTGGATTTTTCTTGATTTTTTGAAAAAAATAAATTTTCCTGAAATTCTGTGCATAGATACTTTTATGTATGCTGAATCCGAATCTGTGATCAAAATCTAAAAATTCGTATAATTAGTCGAATGATGGGCATTAAAATTTTATCATAATTAGTGCAGGTGCTAATTAAACGATTAATATTATGAATTAGAGTCTTTTGACTCGAAATACTTAAATACCATATAAAATAACATATATACACTGATTTTCATTAGAATCTGAGGAAGTTGAAAATCTGAAGAAAAAAAAATGCAAGGATTTTTCTTGATTTTTTGAAAAAATAGATTTTCTTGAAATTTTCAGCGTAGATACTTTTCTGTATGCTGAATCCGAATCTGTGATCAAAATCTAAAAATTCGTATAATTAGTCGAATGATGGGCATTTAAATTTTATAATTAGTGCAGGTGCTAAATAAACGGTTAATATTATGAATTACAGTCTTTTGACTCCAAATACTTAAATACCATATAAAATAACATATATACACAGATTTTCATTAAAATCTGAAGACGTTGAAAATCTGAGCTCAAAAAATGCAAGGCTTGGATTTTTCTTGATTTTTTTGAAAAAATAGATTTTCTTGAAATTTTCTGCACATATACTTTTATGTATTCTGAAAACGAATCTGTGATCAAAATCTAAAAGTTCATATAATTACTCGAGTAATTAGCATTTAAATTTTATAATTAGTGCAGGTGCTAATTAAACGATTAATATTATGAATTACAGTCTTTTGACTCGAAATACTTAAATACCATATAAAATAACATATATACACAGATTTTCATTAAAATCTGCGGAAGTTGAAAATCTGAAGAAAAAAAATGCAAGGCTTGGATTTTTCTTGATTTTTTTGAAAAAATAGATTTTCTTGAAATTTTCAGCATAGACATTTTTATCTATACTGAATACGAATCTTTGGTCAAAATCTGAAAATTCGTATAATTACTCGAGTAATTAGCATTTAAATTTTATAATTAGTGCAGGTGCTAATTAAACGGTTAATATAATGAATTAGAGTCTTTTGACTCCAAATACTTAAATACCATATAAAATAACATATGTACACAGATTTTCATTAAAATCTGAGGAAGTTGAAAATCTGAGCAAAAAAAATGCAAGGCTATAGCCTTGGATTTTTCTTGATTTTTTGAAAAAAATAAATTTTCCTGAAATTCTGTGCATAGATACTTTTATGTATGCTGAATCCGAATCTGTGATCAAAATCTAAAAATTCGTATAATTAGTCGAATGATGGGCATTTAAATTTTATCATAATTAGTGCAGGTGCTAATTAAACGATTAATATTATGAATTAGAGTCTTTTGACTCGAAATACTTAAATACCATATAAAATAACATATATACACTGATTTTCATTAGAATCTGAGGAAGTTGAAAATCTGAAAAAAAAAAATGCAAGGATTTTTCTTGATTTTTTGAAAAAATAGATTTTCTTGAAATTTTCAGCGTAGATACTTTTCTGTATGCTGAATCCGAATCTGTGATCAAAATCTAAAAATTCGTATAATTAGTCGAATGATGGGCATTTAAATTTTATAATTAGTGCAGGTGCTAAATAAACGGTTAATATTATGAATTACAGTCTTTTGACTCCAAATGCTTAAATACCATATAAAATAACATATATACACAGATTTTCATTAAAATCTGAAGACGTTGAAAATCTGAGCTCAAAAAATGCAAGGCTTGGATTTTTCTTGATTTTTTTGAAAAAATAGATTTTCTTGAAATTTTCCGCATATATACTTTTATGTATTCTGAAAACGAATCTGTGATCAGAATCTAAAAGTTCATATAATTACTCGAGTAATTAGCATTTAAATTTTATAATTAGTGCAGGTGCTAATTAAACGATTAATATTATGAATTACAGTCTTTTGACTCGAAATACTTAAATACCATATAAAATAATATATATACACAGATTTTCATTAAAATCTGCGTAAGTTGAAAATCTGAAGAAAAAAAATGCAAGGCTTGGATTTTTCTTGATTTTTTTGAAAAAATAGATTTTCTTAAAATTTTCAGCATAGACATTTTTATCTATACTGAATACGAATCTTTGGTCAAAATCTGAAAATTCGTATAATTACTCGAATAATTAGCATTTAAATTTTATAATTAGTGCAGGTGCTAATTAAACGGTTAATATAATGAATTAGAGTCTTTTGACTCCAAATACTTAAATACCATATAAAATTACATATGTACACAGATTTTCATTAAAATCTGAGGAAGTTGAAAATCTGAGCAAAAAAAATGCAAGGCTATAGCCTTGGATTTTTCTTGATTTTTTTGAAAAAATAAATTTTCCTGAAATTCTCAGCATAGATACTTTTATGTATGCTGAATCCGAATCTGTGATCAAAATCTAAAAATTCGTATAATTAGTCGAATGATGGGCATTTCAATTTAATCATAATTAGTGCAGGTGCTAATTAAACGATTAATATTATGAATTAGTCTTTTGACTGGAAATACTTAAATACCATATAAAACAACATATATACACAGATTTTCATTAAAATCTGAGGAAGTTTAAAATCTGAAGAAAAAAAAATGCAAGGATTTTTCTTGATTTTTTTTTGAAGAAAATAGATTTTCTTGAAATTCTCAGCACATATACTTTTATGTATTCTGAAAACGAATCTGTGATCAAAATCTGAAAATTCGTATAATTACTCGAGTAATTAGCATTTAAATTTTATAATTAGTGCAGGTGCTAATTAAATGGTTAATATAATGAATTAGAGTCTTTTGACTCCAAATACTTAAATACCATATAAAATTACATATGTACACAGATTTTCATTAAAATCTGAGGAAGTTGAAAATCTGAGCAAAAAAAATGCAAGGCTATAGCCTTGGATTTTTCTTGATTTTTTGAAAAAAATAAATTTTCCTGAAATTCTGTGCATAGATACTTTTATGTATGCTGAATCCGAATCTGTGATCAAAATCTAAAAATTCGTATAATTAGTCGAATGATGGGCATTAAAATTTTATCATAATTAGTGCAGGTGCTAATTAAACGATTAATATTATGAATTAGAGTCTTTTGACTCGAAATACTTAAATACCATATAAAATAACATATATACACTGATTTTCATTAGAATCTGAGGAAGTTGAAAATCTGAAAAAAAAAAAAATGCAAGGATTTTTCTTGATTTTTTGAAAAAATAGATTTTCTTGAAATTTTCAGCGTAGATACTTTTCTGTATGCTGAATCCGAATCTGTGATCAAAATCTAAAAATTCGTATAATTAGTCGAATGATGGGCATTTAAATTTTATAATTAGTGCAGGTGCTAAATAAACGGTTAATATTATGAATTACAGTCTTTTGACTCCAAATGCTTAAATACCATATAAAATAACATATGTACACAGATTTTCATTAAAATCTGAAGACGTTGAAAATCTGAGCTCAAAAAATGCAAGGCTTGGATTTTTCTTGATTTTTTTGAAAAAATAGATTTTCTTGAAATTTTCCGCATATATACTTTTATGTATTCTGAAAACGAATCTGTGATCAGAATCTAAAAGTTCATATAATTACTCGAGTAATTAGCATTTAAATTTTATAATTAGTGCAGGTGCTAATTAAACGATTAATATTATGAATTACAGTCTTTTGACTCGAAATACTTAAATACCATATAAAAAAACTATATATACACAGATTTTCATTAAAATCTGCGTAAGTTGAAAATCTGAAGAAAAAAAATGCAAGGCTTGGATTTTTCTTGATTTTTTTGAAAAAATAGATTTTCTTAAAATTTTCAGCATAGACATTTTTATCTATACTGAATACGAATCTTTGGTCAAAATCTGAAAATTCGTATAATTACTCGAATAATTAGCATTTAAATTTTATAATTAGTGCAGGTGCTAATTAAACGGTTAATATAATGAATTAGAGTCTTTTGACTCCAAATACTTAAATACCATATAAAATAACATATATACACAGATTTTCATTAAAATCTGAGGAAGTTTAAAATCTGAAGAAAAAAAAATGCAAGGATTTTTCTTGATTTTTTTTGAAGAAAATAGATTTTCTTGAAATTCTCAGCACATATACTTTTATGTATTCTGAAAACGAATCTGTGATCAAAATCTGAAAATTCGTATAATTACTCGAGTAATTAGCATTTAAATTTTATAATTAGTGCAGGTGCTAATTAAACGGTTAATATAATGAATTAGAGTCTTTTGACTCCAAATACTTAAATACCATATAAAATTACATATGTACACAGATTTTCATTAAAATCTGAGGAAGTTGAAAATCTGAGCAAAAAAAATGCAAGGCTATAGCCTTGGATTTTTCTTGATTTTTTGAAAAAAATAAATTTTCCTGAAATTCTGCATAGATACTTTTATGTATGCTGAATCCGAATCTGTGATCAAAATCTAAAAATTCGTATAATTAGTCGAATGATGGGCATTTAAATTTTATAATTAGTGCAGGTGCTAATTAAATGGTTAATATAATGAATTAGAGTCTTTTGACTCCAAATACTTAAATACCATATAAAATTACATATGTACACAGATTTTCATTAAAATCTGAGGAAGTTGAAAATCTGAGCAAAAAAAATGCAAGGCTATAGCCTTGGATTTTTCTTGATTTTTTGAAAAAAATAAATTTTCCTGAAATTCTGTGCATAGATACTTTTATGTATGCTGAATCCGAATCTGTGATCAAAATCTAAAAATTCGTATAATTAGTCGAATGATGGGCATTAAAATTTTATAATTAGTGCAGGTGCTAATTAAACGATTAATATTATGAATTAGAGTCTTTTGACTCGAAATACTTAAATACCATATAAAATAACATATATACACTGATTTTCATTAGAATCTGAGGAAGTTGAAAATCTGAAGAAAAAAAAATGCAAGGATTTTTCTTGATTTTTTTGAAAAAATAGATTTTCTTGAAATTTTCAGCGTAGATACTTTTCTGTATGCTGAATCCGAATCTGTGATCAAAATCTAAAAATTCGTATAATTAGTCGAATGATGGGCATTGAAATTTTATAATTAGTGCAGGTGCTAATTAAACGATTAATATTATGAATTAGAGTCTTTTGACTCGAAATACTTAAATACCATATAAAATAACATATATACACAGATTTTCATTAAAATCTGCGGAAGTTGAAAATCTGAAGAAAAAAAATGCAAGGCTTGGATTTTTCTTGATTTTTTTGAAAAAATAGATTTTCTTAAAATTTTCAGCATAGACATTTTTATCTATACTGAATACGAATCTTTGGTCAAAATCTGAAAATTCGTATAATTACTCGAGTAATTAGCATTTAAATTTTATCATAATTAGTGCAGGTGCTAATTAAACGGTTAATATAATGAATTAGAGTCTTTTGACTCCAAATACTTAAATACCATATAAAATAACATATGTACACAGATTTTCATTAAAATCTGAGGAAGTTGAAAATCTGAGCAAAAAAAATTTTTTTGAAAAAATAAATTTTCCTGAAATTCTCAGCATAGATACTTTTATGTATGCTGAATCCGAATCTGTGATCAAAATCTAAAAATTCGTATAATTAGTCGAATGATGGGCATTTAAATTTAATCATAATTAGTGCAGGTGCTAATTAAACGATTAATATTATGAATTACAGTCTTTTGACTGGAAATACTTAAATACCATATAAAACAACATATATACACAGATTTTCATTAAAATCTGAGGAAGTTTAAAATCTGAAGAAAAAAAATGCAAGGATTTTTCTTGATTTTTTTTGAAGAAAATAGATTTTCTTGAAATTCTCAGCACATATACTTTTATGTATTCTGAAAACGAATCTGTGATCAAAATCTGAAAATTCGTATAATTACTCGAGTAATTAGCATTTAAATTTTATAATTAGTGCAGGTGCTAATTAAATGGTTAATATAATGAATTAGAGTCTTTTGACTCCAAATACTTAAATACCATATAAAATTACATATGTACACAGATTTTCATTAAAATCTGAGGAAGTTGAAAATCTGAGCAAAAAAAATGCAAGGCTATAGCCTTGGATTTTTCTTGATTTTTTTGAAAAAATAAATTTTCCTGAAATTCTGTGCATAGATACTTTTATGTATGCTGAATCCGAATCTGTGATCAAAATCTAAAAATTCGTATAATTAGTCGAATGATGGGCATTAAAATTTTATCATAATTAGTGCAGGTGCTAATTAAACGATTAATATTATGAATTAGAGTCTTTTGACTCGAAATACTTAAATACCATATAAAATAACATATATACACTGATTTTCATTAGAATCTGAGGAAGTTGAAAATCTGAAAAAAAACTTTTATGTATGCTGAATCCGAATCTGGGATCAAAATCTAAAAATTGGTATAATTAGTCGAATGATGGGCATTTAAATTTAATCATAATTAGTGCAGGTGCTAATTAAACGATTAATATTATGAATTACAGTCTTTTGACTGGAAATACTTAAATACCATATAAACCAATATATATACACAGATTTTCATTAAAATCTGAGGAAGTTCAAAATCTGAAGAAAAGAAAATGCAAGGATTTTTATTGATTTTTTTTGAAGAAAATAGATTTTCTTGAAATTCTCAGCACATATACTTTTATGTATTCTGAAAACGAATCTGTGATCAAAATCTGAAAATTCGTATAATTACTCAAGTAATTAGCATTTAAATTTTATCATAATTAGTGCAGGTGCTAATTAAACGGTTAATATAATGAATTAGAGTCTTTTGACTCCAAATACTTAAATACCATATAAAATTACATATGTACACAGATTTTCATTAAAATCTGAGGAAGTTGAAAATCTGAGCAAAAAAAATGCAAGGCCTTGGATTTTTCTTGATTTTTTGAAAAAAATAGATTTTCTTGAAATTTTCCGCATATATACTTTTATGTATGCTGAAACGAATCTGTGATCAAAATCTAAAAGTTCGTATAATTACTCGAGTAATTAGGCATTTAAATTTTATAATTAGTGCAGGTGCTAATTAAACGATTAATATTATGAATTACAGTCTTTTGACTCGAAATACTTAAATACCATATAAAATAACATATATACACAGATTTTCATTAAAATCTGAGGAAGTTGAAAATCTGAAGAAAAAAAAATGCAAGGATTTTTCTTGATTTTTTTGAAAAAATAGATTTTCTTGAAATTTTCAGCATAGACATTTTTATCTATACTGAATACGAATCTTTGGTCAAAATCTGAAAATTCGTATAATTACTCGAATAATTAGCATTTAAATTTTATAATTAGTGCAGGTGCTAATTAAACGGTTAATATAATGAATTAGAGTCTTTTGACTCCAAATACTTAAATACCATATAAAATAACATATGTACACAGATTTTCATTAAAATCTGAGGAAGTTGAAAATCTGAGCAAAAAAAATGCAAGGCTATAGCCTTGGATTTTTCTTGATTTTTTTGAAAAAATAAATTTTCCTGAAATTCTCAGCATAGATACTTTTATGTATGCTGAATCCGAATCTGTGATCAAAATCTAAAAATTCGTATAATTAGTCGAATGATGGGCATTTAAATTTAATCATAATTAGTGCAGGTGCTAATTAAACGATTAATATTATGAATTACAGTCTTTTGACTGGAAATACTTAAATACCATATAAAACAACATATATACACAGATTTTCATTAAAATCTGAGGAAGTTTAAAATCTGAAGAAAAAAAATGCAAGGATTTTTCTTGATTTTTTTTGAAGAAAATAGATTTTCTTGAAATTTTCAGCGTAGATACTTTTCTGTATGCTGAATACGAATCTGTGATCAAAATCTGAAAATTCGTATAATTACTCGAGTAATTAGCATTTAAATTTTATAATTAGTGCAGGTGCTAATTAAACGGTTAATATAATGAATTAGAGTCTTTTGACTCCAAATACTTAAATACCATATAAAATAACATATGTACACAGATTTTCATTAAAATCTGAGGAGGTTGAAAATCTTAGCAAAAAAAAATGCAAGGCCTTGGATTTTTCTTGATTTTTTTTGAAAAAATAAATTTTCCTGAAATTCTGTGCATAGATACTTTTATGTATGCTGAATACGAATCTGTGATCAAAATCTAAAAATTCGTATAATTAGTCGAATGATGGGCATTTAAATTTTATCATAATTAGTGCAGGTGCTAATTAAACGATTAATATTATGAATTAGAGTCTTTTGACTCGAAATACTTAAATACCATATAAAATAACATATATACACTGATTTTCATTAGAATCTGAGGAAGTTGAAAATCTGAGCAAAAAAAGATGCAAGCTGATTTTTCTTGATTTTTTGAAAAAATAGATTTTCTGAAATTCTTAGCATAGATACTTTTATGTATGCTGAATACGAATCTGTGGTCAAAATCTAAAAATTCCTTTAATTACTCGAGTAATTAGCATTTAAATTTTATCATAATTAGTGCAGGTGCTAATTAAACGGTTAATATAATGAATTAGAGTCTTTTGACTCCAAATACTTAAATACCATATAAAATAACATATGTACACAGATTTTCATTAAATTTGAGGAAGTTGAAAATCTGAGAAAAAAAAAATGCAAGGATTTTTCTTGATTTTTTTGAAAAAATAGATTTTCCTGAAATTTCAGCATAGATACTTTTCTGTATGCTGAATCCGAATCTGTGATCAAAATCTAAAAATTCGTATAATTAGTCGAATGATGGGCATTTAAATTTTATCATAATTAGTGGAGGTGCTAAATAAACGGTTAGTATTATGAATTACAGTCTTTTGACTCCAAATACTTAAATACCATATAAAATAACATATATACACAGATTTTCAGTAAAATCTGAAAACGTGGAAAATCTGAGCTCAAAAAATGCAAGGCTTGGATTTTTCTTGATTTTTTTGAAAAAATAGATTTTCTTGAAATTTTCCGCACATATACTTTTATGTATTCTGAAAACGAATATGATCAAAATCTAAAAGTTCATATAATTACTCGAGTAATTAGTATTTAGATTTTATCATAATTAGTGCAGGTGCTAATTAAATGATTAATATTATGAATTACAGTCTTTTGACTCGAAATACTTAAATACCATATAAAATAACATATATACACAGATTTTCATTAAAATCTGCGGAAGTTGAAAATCTGAAGAAAAAAATGCAAGCTTGGATTTTTCTTGATTTTTTTTAAAAATAGATTTTCTTGAAATTTTCAGCATAGACATTTTTATCTGTACTGAATACGAATCTTTGGTCAAAATCTGAAAATTCGTATAATTACTCGAATAATTAGCATTTAAATTTTATCATAATTAGTGCAGGTGCTAATTAAACGGTTAATATAATGAATTAGAGTCTTTTGACTCCAAATACTTAAATACCATATAAAATAACATATGTACACAGATTTTCATTAAAATCTGAGGAAGTTGAAAATCTGAGCAAAAAAAAATGCCAGGCTATAGCCTTGGTTTTTTCTTGATTTTTTTGAAAAAATAAATTTTCCTGAAATTCTCAGCATAGATACTTTTATGTATGCTGAATCCGAATCTGTGATCAAAATCTAAAAATTCGTATAATTAGTCGAATGATGGGCATTTAAATTTAATCATAATTAGTGCAGGTGCTAATTAAACGATTAATATTATGAATTACAGTCTTTTGACTCGGAATACTTAAATACCATATAAAATAACATATACACAGATTTTCATTAAAATCTGAGGAAGTTGAAAATCTGAAGAAAAAAAATGCAAGGATTCTTGATATTTTTTTTTGAAGAAAATAGATTTTCTTGAAATTCTCAGCACATATACTTTTATGTATTCTGAAAACGAATCTGTGATCAAAATCTGAAAATTCGTATAATTACTCGAGTAATTAGCATTTAAATTTTATAATTAGTGCAGGTGCTAATTAAATGGTTAATATAATGAATTAGAGTCTTTTGACTCCAAATACTTAAATACCATATAAAATTACATATGTACACAGATTTTCATTAAAATCTGAGGAAGTTGAAAATCTGAGCAAAAAAAATGCAAGGCTATAGCCTTGGATTTTTCTTGATTTTTTGAAAAAAATAAATTTTCCTGAAATTCTGTGCATAGATACTTTTATGTATGCTGAATCCGAATCTGTGATCAAAATCTAAAAATTCGTATAATTAGTCGAATGATGGGCATTTCAATTTAATCATAATTAGTGCAGGTGCTAATTAAACGATTAATATTATGAATTAGAGTCTTTTGACTCGAAATACTTAAATACCATATAAAACAACATATATACACAGATTTTCATTAAAATCTGAGGAAGTTTAAAATCTGAAGAAAAAAAAATGCAAGGATTTTTCTTGATTTTTTTGAAGAAAATAGATTTTCTTGAAATTTCAGCGTAGATACTTTTCTGTATGCTGAATACGAATCTGTGATCAAAATCTGAAAATTCGTATAATTACTCGAGTAATTAGCATTTAAATTTTATAATTAGTGCAGGTGCTAATTAAACGGTTAATATAATGAATTACAGTCTTTTGACTCCAAATACTTAAATACCATATAAAATAACATATGTACACAGATTTTCATTAAAATCTGAGGAAGTTGAAAATCTGAGCAAAAAAAATGCAAGGCTATAGCCTTGGATTTTTCTTGATTTTTTTGAAAAAATAAATTTTCCTGAAATTCTGTGCATAGATACTTTTATGTATGCTGAATCCGAATCTGTGATCAAAATCTAAAAATTCGTATAATTAGTCGAATGATGGGCATTTAAATTTAATCATAATTAGTGCAGGTGCTAATTAAACGATTAATATTATGAATTACAGTCTTTTGACTGGAAATACTTAAATACCATATAAAACAACATATATACACAGATTTTCATTAAAATCTGAGGAAGTTTAAAATCTGAAGAAAAAAAAATGCAAGGATTTTTCTTGATTTTTTTTTGAAGAAAATAGATTTTCTTGAAATTCTCAGCACATATACTTTTATGTATTCTGAAAACGAATCTGTGATCAAAATCTGAAAATTCGTATAATTACTCGAGTAATTAGCATTTAAATTTTATAATTAGTGCAGGTGCTAATTAAACGGTTAATATAATGAATTAGAGTCTTTTGACTCCAAATACTTAAATACCATATAAAATTACATATGTACACAGATTTTCATTAAAATCTGAGGAAGTTGAAAATCTGAGCAAAAAAAATTTTTTTGAAAAAAATAAATTTTCCTGAAATTCTCAGCATAGATGCTTTTATGTATGCTGAATACGAATCTGTGATGAAAATCTAAAAATTCGTATAATTAGTCGAATGATGAGCATTTAAATTTTATCATAATTATTGCAGGTGCTAATTAAACGATTGTTATGAATTACAGTATTTTGACGCGAAATACTTAAATACCATATAAAATAACTATATATACACAGATTTTCATTATAATCTGAGGAAGTTGAAAATCTGAAGATAAAAAAATGCAAGGATTATACTTTATTTTTTTGAAAAATAGATTTTCTTGAAATTTTCAGCATAGATATTTTTATCTATGCTGAATACGAATCTTTGGTCGAAATCTAAAAATTTCTTTAATTACTCGAGTAATTACCACTTATATTTTATTATAATTAATGCAGGTGCTAATTAAACGGTTAATATTATTAATTAGAGTCTTTTGACTCCAAATACTTAAATACCATATAAAATAACTTTTAAAAACAGATTTCCATTTAAATCTGAGGAAGTTGAACATCTGAGCAAAAAGAATGCAAGGCTATAGGCTTGGACCTTTCTTAATATTTTGAAACATAGATTTTATTGAAATTTTCAGCATAGATACTTCTATGTGTACTGAATACGAATCTGTGATCAAAATCTAAAAATTCGTATAATTAGTCCAATAATGGGCATTTAAATTTTATAATTAGTGCAGGTGCTAATTAAACGGTTAATATAATGAATTAGAGTCTTCTGACTCTAAATACTTAAATACCATATAAAATAACATATATACACAGATTTTTATTAAAATCTGAGGAAGTTGCAAATGTGAAGAAAAAAGTACAAGTGGATTTTTCTTGATTTTTTTGAAAAAATAGATTTTCTTGAAATTTTCAGCTTAGACATTTTTATCTATACTGAATACGAATCTTTGGTCAAAATCTAAAAATTCGTATAATTACTCGAGTAATTAGCATTTAAATTTTGTCATATTTAGTTCAGTTGATAATTAAACGGTTAATACTATGAATTGCAGTCTTTTGACATCAAATACTTAAATACCATATAAAATAACATCTATACACAGATTTTCATTAAAATCTGAGGAAGTTGAAAATTTGAGTAAAAAAAATGCAAGATGCTTGGATTTTTTTTTTTTTTTTTGAAAAAATAGATTTTCTTGAAATTTTCAGGGTAGATACTTTTATGTATGCTGAAACGAATCTGTGATCAAAATCTAAAATTCGTATAATTACGTCGAATAATTAGGCATTTAAATTTATATAATTAGTGCAGGTGCTAATTAAACGATTAATATTATGAATTACAGTCTTTTGACTCGAAATACTTAAATACCATATAAAATAACATATATACACAGATTTTCATTAAAATCTGAGGAAGTTGAAAATCTGAAGAAAAAAAATGCAAGGCTTGATTTTTCTTGATTTTTTTGAAAATATAGATTTTCTTGAAATTTTCAGCATAGATACTTTTATGTGTACTGAATACGAATCTGTGATTAAAATCTAAAAATTCGTATAATTAATCCAATAATGGGCATTTAAATTTTATAATTAGTGCAGGTGCTAATTAAATGGTTTATATAATGAATTAGAGTCTTCTGACTCCAAATACTTAAATAACATAAAATAACATATATACATAGATTTTTATTAAAATCTGAGGAAGTTGCAAATGTGAAGAAAAAAAAGTACAAGTGGATTTATCTTGATTTTTTTTGAAAAAATAGATTTTCTTGAAATTTTCAGCTTAGACATTTGTATCTATACTGAATACGAATCTTTGGTCAAAATCTAAAAATTCGTATAATTACTCGAGTAATTAGCATTTAAATTTTATCATAATTACTGCAGGTGATAATTAAACGGTTAATACTATGAATTGAAGTCTTTTGACACCAAATACTTAAATACCATATAAAATAACATCTATACATGGATTTTCATTAAAATCTGAGAAACTTGAAAATTTGAGCAAAAAAAATGCAAGATATCTTGGCTTGGATTTTTCTTGCTTTTTTTTCTTGAAAAAATAGATTTTCTTGAAATTTTCAGCTTATATACTTTTCTGTATGCTGAATACGAATCTGTGATCAAAATCTAAAAATTCGTATAATTACTCGAGTAATTAGCATTTCAATTTTATTAGTGCAGGTGCTAATTAAACGGTTAATATAATGAATTAGAGTCTTTTGACTCCAAATACTTAAATACCATATAAAATAACACATATACACAGATTTTCATTAAAATCTGAGGAAGTTGAAAATCTGAAGAAAAAAAATGCCAGGCTATAGCCTTGGATTTTTCTTAATTTTTTTGAAAAAATAGATTTTCTCGAAATTTTCAGCACATATACTTTTATGTATTCTGAAAACGAATCTCTGATCAAAATCTAAAAATTCGTATAATTACTCGAGTAATTAACATTTAGATTTTATCATAATTAATGCAGGTGCTAATTAAACGATTAATATAATGAATTAGAGTCTTTTGAATCCAAATACTTAAATACCATATAAAATAACATATTTGCACAGATTTTCATTTAAATCTAAGGAAGTTGAAAATCTGAGCAAAAAAAATGCAAGGCTATAGCCTTGGATTTTTCTTGATTTTTTTGAAAAAATAGATTTTCCTGAAATTTTCAGCATAGATACTTTTATGTATGCTGAATACGAATCTGTGATCAAAATCTAAAAATTCGTATAATTAGTCGAATGATGGGCATTTAAATGTTATCTTAATTAGTGCAGGTGCTAATTAAACGATTAATATTATGAATTACAGTCTTTTGACTCGAAATACTTAAATACCATATCAAATAATATATATACACAGATTTTCATTAAAATCTGAGGAATTTGAAAATCTGAAGAAAAAAAAAAATGCAAGGACTTTTCTTAATTTTTTTGAAGAAATAGATTTTCTTGAAGTTTTCAGCATAGATATTTTTATCTATGCTGAATACGAATGTTTGGTCGAAATCTAAAAATTCCTTGAATTACTCGAGTAATTAGCACTTAAATTTTATTATAATTAGTGCAGGTGCTAATTAAACGGTTAATATTATTAATTACAGTCTTTTGACTCCAAATACTTTAATAAAGTATAAAATAACATCTATAAATAGATTTCCATTTAAATCTGAGGAAGTTGAAAATCTGAGCAAAAAGAATGCAAGGCTATAGGCTTGGATCTTTCTCAATATTTTGAAAGCATAGATTTTCTTGAAATTCTCAGCATAGACACTTTTATGTATACTGAATACGAATCTGTCATCAAAATCTAAAAATTCGCAAAATTAATCCAATAATGGGCATTTAAATTTTATAATGAGTGCAGGTGCTATTGAAACGGTTAATATTATGAATTACAGTCTTTTGACTCCAAATACTTAAATACCATATAAAATAACATATATACTCAGAATTTCATTAAAATCTGAAAACGTTGAAAATGTGAGCTCAAAAAATGGAAGCCTTGGATTTTTCTTGATTTTTTTGACAAAATAGATTTTCTTGAAATTCTCAGCATATATACTTTTATGTATTCTGAATACGGATCTGTGATCTAAAAATTCTGTGATCTAAAAATCGGTATAATTACTCGAGTAATTAGCATTTAAATTTTATAATTAGTGCAGGTGCTAATTAAACGATTAATATTATGAATTACAGTCTTTTGACTCGAAATACTTAAATACCATATAAAATGAAATATATACACAGATTTTCATTAAAATCTGAGGAAGTTGAAAATCTGAAGAAAAAAAAATGCAATGGATTTTTCTTGATTTTTTTGAAAAATAGATTTTCTTGAAATTTTCAGCACATATACTTTTATGTATTCTGAAAACGAATCTCTGATCAAAATCTAAAAATTCGTATAATTACTCGAGTAATTAACATTTAAATTTTATCATAATTAGTGCAGGTGCTAATTAAACGGTTAATATAATGAATTAGAGTCTTTTGACTCCAAATACTTAAATACCATATAAAATAACATATGTACACAGATTTTCTTTAAAATCTGAGGAAGTTGAAAATCTGAGCAAAGAAAATGCCTTGGATTTTTCTTGATTTTTTTGAAAAAAATAGATTTTCCTGAAATTTTGAGCATAGATACTTTTATGTATGCTGAATACGAATCTGTGATTAAAATCTAAAAATTCGTATAATTAGTCGAATGATGGGCATTTACATTTTATCATAATTAGTGCAGGTGCTAATTAAACGATTAATATTATGAATTACAGTCTTTTGACTCGAAATACTTAAATACCATATATAATAATATATATACACAGATTTTCATTTAAATCTAAGGAATTTGAAAATCTGAAGGAAAAACTGCAATGATTTTTCTTGGTTTTTTGAAAAAATATATTTTCTTGAAATTTTCAGCATAGATATTTTTATCTATGCTGAATACGAATCTTTGGTCGAAATCTAAAAATTCCTTTAATTACTCGAGTAATTAGCATTTAAATTTTATTATAATTAGTGCAGGTGCTAATTAAACAGTCTTTTGACTCCAAATACTTAAGTACCATATAAAATAACATCTATAAACAGATTTCCATTTAAATCTGAGGAAGTTGAAAATCTGAGAAAAAAGAATGCAAGGCTATAGGCTTGTATCTTTCTCAAAGATTTTGAAAGCATAGATTTTCTTGAAATTCTCAGCATAGATACTTTTATGTATACTGAATACGAATCTGTTATCAAAATCGAAAAATTCGTAAAATTTGTCCAATAATGGGCATTTAAATTTTATCATGAGTGCAGGTGCTATTGAAACGGTTAATATTATGAATTACAGTCTTTTGACTCCAAATACTTAAATACCATATAAAATAACATATATACACAGAATTTCATTAAAATCTGAAAACGTTGAAAATGTGAGCTCAAAAAATGGAAGCCTTGGATTTTTCTTGATTTTTTTGACAAAATAGATTTTCTTGAAATTCTCAGCATATATACTTTTATGTATTCTGAATACGAATCTGTTATCCAAATCTAAAAAATCGTATAATTACTCAAGTAATTAGCATTCAAGTTTTATCATAGTGCAGGTGCTAATTAAACGGTTAATATAATGAATTAGAGTCTTTAACTCCAAATACTTAAATACCATATCAAATAACATATATACAAAGATTTTCATTAAAATCTGAGGAAGTTGAAAATCTGAGCAAATAAAAATGCAAATGGATTTTTCTTGATTTTTTTTGAAAAAATAGATTTTCTTGAAATTCTCAGCATAGATACTTTTATGTATGCTGAATACGAATTGGTGATCAAAATCGAAAAATTCGTATAATTACTCGGGTAATTAGTATATAAATTTTATGATTAGTGCTGGTGCTAATTAAACGGTTAATATAATGAATTAGAGTCTTTTGACTCCAAATACTTAAATACCATATAGAATACCACATATACACAGATTTTCATTAAAATCTGAGGAAGTGTAAAATATGAGGAAAAAAATGCGATTTTTCTTGATTTTTTGGAAAAAATAGATTTTCTTGAAATTTTCAGCATATATACTTTTATGTATTCTGAATATGAATCTGTGATCAAAATCTAAAAATTCGTATAATTACTCGAGTAATTACCATTTAAATTTTATAATTAGTGCAGCAGGTAATTAAACGGCTAATATAATGAATTAGAGTCTTTTGACTCCAAATACTTAAATACCATATAAAATAACATATGTACACAGATTTTCATTAAAATCTGAGGAAGTTGAAAATCTGAGCAAAAAAAATGCAAGGATTTTTCTTGATTTTTTTGAAAAAATAGATTTTCCTGAAATTCTCAGCATAGATACTTTTATGTATGCTGAATCCGAATCTGTGATCAAAATCTAAAAATTCGTATAATTAGTCGAATGATGGGCATTTAAATTTTATCATAATTAGTGCAGGTGCTAATTAAACGATTAATATTATGAATTAGAGTCTTTTGACTCGAAATACTTAAATACCATATAAAATAACATCTATAAACAGATTTCCATTTAAATCTGAGGAAGTTGAAAATCTGAGCAAAAAAAATTTAAGGCTATAGGCTTGGATCTTTCTTAATATTTTGAAAGCATAGATTTTCTTGAAATTTTCAGCATAGATACTTTAATGTATACTGAATACGAATCTGTGATCAAAATCGAAAAATTCGTATAATTAGTCGAATAATAGGCGTTTAAATTTTATAATTAGTGCAGGTGCTAATTAAACGGTTAATATTATGAATTAAAGTATCTATGCTGAAAAATTTCAAGAAAATCTATTTTTTCAAAAAAATCAAGAAAAATCCAAGGCTATAGTCTTGCATGTTTTTTGCTCAGATTTTCAACTTACTTAGATTTTAATGAAAATCTGTGTATAAATGTTATTTTGTAAGGTATTTAAATATTTGGAGTCAAGAGACTCTAATTCATTATATTAACCGTTTAATTAACACCTGCACTAATTATGTTAAATATAGTCTTGCATGTTTTTTGCTCAGATTTTCAACTTACTTAGATTTTAATGAAAATCTTTGTATAAATGTTTTTTTGTAAGGTATTTAAATATTTGGAGTCGAGACTCTAATTCATTATATTAACCGTTTAATTAACACCTGCACTAATTATGATAAAATTTAAATGATAATTACTCGAGTAATTATACGAATTTCTCGATTTTGATCACAGATTCGTATTCAGCATACATAAAAGTATCGATGCTGACAATTTCAAGAAAATCTATTTTTTCAAAAAAATCAAGAAAAATCCAAGGCACTTGCATTTTTTTTCTTCAGATTTTGAACTTCCTTAGATTTTAATGAAAATCTGTGTATAGATGTTATTTTATATGGTATTTAAGTATTTGGTGTCCAAAGACTGTAATTCATAATATTAACCGTTTAGTTAGCACATGCACTAATTATGATAAAATGTAAATGCCCATTATTGGACTAATTATACGAATTTTTAGATTTTGATCACAGTTTCGTATTCAGCATACATAAAAGTATCTATGCTGCAAATTTCAAGAAAATCTATTTTTTCAAAAAAATCAAGAAAAATCCAAGCCTTGCATTTTTTTTTGCTCAGATTTTAAAATTTCTCAGATTTTAATGAAAATCTGTGTTTATGTGTTATTTTATATGGTATTTACGTATTTGGAGTTAAAAGAATGTAATTCATAATATTAACCGTTTAATTGGCACCTGCACTAATTTTGATAAAATTTAAATGCACGTTATTGGACTAATTATACGAATTTTTTTATTTTGATCACAGATTCGTATTCAGCATACATAAAAGTATCTATGCTGAAAATTTCAAGAAAATCTATTTTTTCAAAAAAATCAAGAAAAATATAGGGCTATCTTACTATAATCTATAGCCTTGTATTTCTTTCCTCAGATTTTCAACTTCCTCAGATTTTAATGAAAATCTGTGTATAGAAGTTATTCTATATGGAGTTTAAGTATTTGGAGTCAAAAGACTGTAATTCATAATACTAACCTTTTAATTAGCACCTGCACTAATTATCATAAAATTTAAATGCTAATTACTCGAGTAATTATACGAATTTTTATATTTTAACCAAAGATTCGTATTCAGCATATACATAAAAGTATCTGTGATGAAAATTTCAAGAAAATCTATTTTTTCAAAAAATCAAGAAAAATCCAAAGCTATATATATAAAGTAAAGCCTTGTATTTTTTTGCTCAGATTTTCAACTTCCTCAGATTTTAATGAAAATCTGTGTATAGATGTCATTTTATATGGTATTTAAGTATTTGGAGTGAAAAGAGTGTAATTCATTATATTAACCGTTTAATGAGCACCTGCACTAATTATGAAAAAATTTAAATGCCCATTATTCGACTACTTATACGAATTTTTCGATTTTGAACACAGATTCGTATTCAGCATACATAAAAGTATCTGTGGTGAAAATTTCAAGAAAATAAGATTTTCAACTTCCCCAGATTTCAATGAAAATATGTGTATAGATGTTATTTTATATGGTATTTAAGTATTTGGAGTGAAAAGACTGTAATTCATTATATTAACGTTTAATTAGCACCTGCACTAATTATAAAGTTTAAATGCTAATTACTCGACTAATTTTACGAATTTTTAGATTTTGACGACAGATTCGTATTTATCATACATAAAAGTATCTATGATGAAAATTTCAAGAAAATCTAGTTTTTCAAAAAATCAAGAAAAATCCAAGGCTTTGCATTTTTTTTTTTTTTTTTTTTTGCTTAGATTTTCAACTTCCTCAGATTTTAATGAAAATCTGTGTATAGATGTTGTTTCATATGGTATTTAAGTATTTCGGGTCAAAAGACTGTAATTCATAATATTAACCGTTTAATTAGCACCTGCACTAATTTTGATAAAATTTAGATGCTCATTATTCGACTAGTTATACGAATTTTTCGATTTTGATCACAGATCCGTATTCTGCATACATAACAGTATCTATGCTGAAACTTTCAAGAAAATATAGTTTTTCAAAAAAAATCAAGAAAAATCCTTGCATTTATTTTGCTCAGATTTTCAACTTCCTCAGATTTTGATGAAAATCTGTGTATAGATGATATTTTGTATGGTATTTAAGTATTTCGAGTCAAGAGACTGTAATTCATAATATTAACCTTTAATTAGCACCTGCGCTAAGTATAAAATTTAAATGGCCATTATTCGACTATTTATACAAATTTTTCGATTTTGAACAGAGATTCGTATTCAGCATACATAAAAGTATCTGTGATGAAAATTTCAATAAAATCTATTTTTTTTTTTTTTGCTGAGATTTTCAACTTCCTCAGATTTTAATGAAAATCTGTGTATAGATGTTATTTTATGTGGTATTTAAATATTTGGAGTCAAAAGACTGTAATTCATAATACTAACCGTTTAATTAGCACCTGCATTAATTATCAAAAAATTTAAATGCTAATTACTCGAGTAATTATACGACTTTGTAGATTTTGACCACAGTTTCGTATTCGGCTTACATAAAAATATCTATGCTGAAAATTTCAAGAAAATCTATTTTTTTCAAAAAAATCAAGAAAAATCCTTGCATTTTCCTTGCTCAGATTTTCAACTTCCTCAGATTTTAATGAAAGTCTGTGTATAGATATTATTTTATATGGTATATAAGTATTTGGAGTCAAGACACTCTAATTCATAATATTAACCATTTAATTAGCACCTGCACTAATTATGATAAAATTTAAATGGTAATTACTCGACTAATTATACGAATTTTTAGATTTTGACTACAGATTCGTATTCAGCATACATAAACGTATCTATGTTGAAAATTTCAAGAAAATCTATTTTTTCAAAAAATCAAGAAAAATGCAAGGCTATAATATAGTCTTGCATTTTTTTTTTTTTTTTTGCTCAGATTTTAATGAAAATCTATGTATAGATGTTATTTTATATAGTATTTAAGTATTTGGTGTCAAATGACTGTAATTCATAATATTAACCGTTTAATTAACACCTTCACTAATTGATAAAATTTAAATGCCCATTATTCTACTAATTTTACGGATTTTTCGATTTTGACCACAGATTCGTATTCATTATATATAAAAGTATCTGTGATAAAAATTTCAAGAAAATATATTTTTTCAAAAATATTTTTGCTCAGATTTTCAACTTCCTCAGATTTTAATGAAAATCTGTGTATAGATGTTATTTTATATGGTATTTAAGTATTTGGAGTCAAAAGACTGTAATTCATAATATTAATCGTTTAATTTTAATTATTTACTCGACTAATAATACGAATTTTTCGATTTTGACCAAAGATTCGTATTCAGCATGCATAAAAATATCTACGCTGAAAATTTCAAGAAAATCTACTTTTTCAAAAAAATCAAGAAAAATCCTAGGCTATAGCCTTGCATTGTTTTGCTCAGATTTTCAACTTCCTCAGATTTTAATGAAGATCTATGTATATATGTTATTTTATACAGTATTTAAGTATTTGGTGTCAAATGACTGTAATTCATAATATTAACCGTATACATACTCGGACATGTGAAAAATGTGCTTCCTGCTGTCTATATCTTCTGCTAATTCATTATTTATTACATAAACATTTATACTGTAGTTCAAACACTAATTTTCCCCACCATCATATCATTCATGCAAGAGGTCAGGGCCTGATGTATGATGATAACAACCTCAAAAATGTTTTGGTTTATTTGTGTGGATCAGGTGTTTGTTTTGAAGAATGTGTGCAAGAAATACTTAGAAAAACAGATGAGTTTGTATGTAGCATTTATGGATCTGAAAAGGCATATGATAGGGTTGACAAGTGCTTTATGGAAGGCCTTAGGAGTATATAGTGTGGGAGGTAAGTTGCTAGAAGTAGTGAAAAGTTTTTACCAAGAATGTAAGGATGTAAGGCATGTGTACAAGTAGGAAGAGAGGAGAGTGATTGGTCTGCGGCAGAGGTGTGTGATGTCCCCATGGTTCTTTAATTTGCTTATAGATGGGGTGGTTAGGAAGGTAAATGCAAGAGTCCGTTGGGAATGAGAGGGCCTGGGAAGTGAGTTAGTTGTTGTTCGCTGATGATATAGCTCTATTGGCTGATTTGAATGAGAAACTGCAGAAGTTGGTGACTGAGTTTGGAAAAGTGTGTGAAAGGAGAGAGTTGAGAGTAATTGTAAATAAGGGCAAGGTTATGAGGTTCATTAAGGTTGACGAACAAGTTAACTGGGATGCAAGTTTGAATGGAGAAAAATTGGAGGAAGTGAAGTGTTTTAGATGTCTGGGAGTGGACTTAGCAGCGAATGGAACCATGGAAGTGGAAGTGAGTCATGGGGTGAAAGAGTAAGCGAAGGTTCTGGGAGCAATGAATACTGCATGGAAGGAGAAAACGTTATCTTAGAGAGGAAAAATGGGTATGTTTGAAGGAATAGTAGTTCCAACAATGTTATATGGTTGTGAGACATGGGCTATTGATAGGGTTGTTTGAAGGAGGGTGGATGTGTTGGAAATGAAATGTGGTGTGAAGTGGTTTGATCGATTAAGTAATGAAAGGGTAAGAGAGATGTGTGGAAATAAAAAGAGTGTGGTTGAAAGAGCAGAAGAGGGCGTGTTGAAATGGTTTGGACATATGGAGAAAATGGGTGAGGAAAGATTGACAAAGGAGGATATATGTGTCAGGGTGGATGGAATTAGAAGCGGGAGACCAAATTGGAGGTGGAAGGATGCGGTGAAAGAGATTTTGAGTGATCGGGGCCTGAACATACAGGAGGGTGAGAGGTGTGCAAGGAATAGAGTGAACTGGAACGATGTGGTGTCGATGGACTAAACCAGAGCATGTGAAATGGCTGGGGTAAATCATGGAAAGGTCTGTGGGGCCTGGATGTGGATAAGATGCTGAGTGTGAACGAATGTGGCTTTTTTTTCTATTTTCCTGGAGCTACCTCACTGAAGCAGGGGGTAGCGATGTGTTTCCTATAGGATAGGGTAGCACCAGGAATGGATGAAGGCAAGCAATTATGTATATGTACGTGTATATATGCATTCATCTCCCTAACCACCCCGTCCATAAGCAAATTAAACATGGTTGTTTGATTTATTTATGGATGGGGTGGTTAGGGACGTAACTGCAAGAGTTTTGGAGAGAGGTGCAAGTATTCAGTCTGTTGTGGATAAGAGGGCTTGGGAAGTGAGTCACTTGTTATTTGCTGATGATACAGCACTGGTGGCTGATTCAGGTGAGAAACTGCAGAAGTTGGTGACTGAGTTTGGTAAAGTGTGTGAAAGAAGAAAGCTGAGAGTAAATGTGAATAAGAGCAAGGTTATTAGGTTCAGTAGGGTTGAGGGACAAGTTAATTGGGAGGTAAGTTTGAATGGAGAAAAACTTGAGGAAGTGAAGTGTTTTAGATACCTGGGAGTGCATTTAGCAGCGTATGGAACCATGGAAGCGGAAGTGAGTCACAGGTTGGGGAGGGGGCAAAGGTTTTGGGAGTGTTGAAGAATGTGTGGAAGGTGAGAATGTTATCTCAGAGCAAAATATGTTTGAAGGAATAGTGGTTCCAACAATGTTATGTGGTTGTGAGGCATATGCTACAGATAGGGTTGTGTGGAGGAGGGTGGATACGTTGGAAACGAAATGTTTGAGGACAGTATTTTGGTGTAAGGTGGTTTGATCGAGTAAGTAATGAAAGGATAAGAGAGATGTGTTGTAATAAAGAGTTTGGTTGAGAAAGCAGAAGAGGGTGTGTTGAAATGGTTTGGTCACATGGAGAGACTGAGTGAGGAAAGATTGACAAAGAGGATATATGTGTCAGAGGTAGAGGGAACAAGGAGAAGCAGGAGACCAAATTCGAGGTGGAAGGATGGAGTGAAAAAGATTTTGAGTGATCGGGTCCTGAACATACAGGAGGGTGAAAGGCGTGGAAGGAATAGAGTGAATTGGAACATTGTGGTATACTGGGGTGGACGTGCTGTCAATGGATTGAACCAGGGCATGTGAAGCGTCTGGGGTAAGCCATGAAAGGTTTTGTGGGGCCTGGATGTGGAAAGGGAGCTGTGGTTTTGGTGCATTACACATGACAGCTATAGACTTTTTTTGTCTTTTCCTACCAATACCTTGCACATTGGGGGGGATGCTATTTCGTGTGTGGTGGGGTGGTGACAGGATATGGATGAAGGCAGCAAATATGAATAAGTACATATGTATATATGTCTGTGTATGTATATGTATGTTTACATTGAAATGTATAGGTATATGTGCCTGTGTGGGTGTTCATGCATATACATGTGCATATACATTTGTATATGTATATGTATATTTCATCTGTTTCCGTGTGCTACTCACTGATGCGGGATACGGCAATTAAGTGTGATAAGAAATAAATGTTATGTGTGTATTTATATGTATATGTGCATATATGGGCATATGTGTACATGAGTGGATGGGCCATCCTTCTGTTTCCTGGTGCTACCTCGCTGTCGCAGGAAACAGCAACCAAGTACAATTAAAAAATAACAAAATCATTATAATGTATCCATTTTTTGTTTATTTATAAAAGATAGAACAGTACAAGGAAGCATTGTTGTCTACCAAACTCTGCACGTTATAATTGAAAACATGCTATGATCATTAATTTGTGAGAAAATACTGTATACATTATGCTTACTATATCCGAGTTGCCAGATATCAGTGCTGTCTACCCATGACTGTCAAGAAATTTGTCTGCAGCTGTACCTGGGATTGGACATGGCTATGGATGGAATCATTAGGGCTGAATAGAGTCATAGGATTGGAGAGGAAGCTGAATTCTTAGATGCATTAAGAAGTGTGATTCATGACAAAGAAGGGTATAGTTATTAGTTTAGTGATCCTGCTGGTGCTTTATAGATAAGGGTCTTCGACCTTGAATGGAAGAACAAATGAGGAGGACATGTTGGAAATGAAATGGCTGAGGACATGTGCGGCAGGTGGATCATGCAACAAATGACAGTGTAGTGTAATAAGTCCAGTCTGATTGAGGGAGCAGACTAGGGTGTACTGAAATGCTTTGGTCTAGTGGAGCAGCTAAGTAAAGAAAGAGTGACTAAGAGGATATATGTATCAGATGTGGAAGGAGCACGAGGGAGGAGCAGTTTGAGGAGGGAGTGATAGAGACTTTCTGGTTATGGGGCATGAGCATTCAGGAGGGTGAGAGGCATGCGCAATGGTCAATGTAAAACATAAAATAGCCTGTGGGATGTGGCTGTGCATAGTATGCCTTGGCTTTCATTACTTAATACATTACAGGTAGAAGGGATGTGGGTGACTGAGGCTGTTATTCATTTGCTCTTAATGCAGCCTCATTATGCTAGGAAAAGCAGTTAAGTACAGTACATATAAGTGAATCAAATTCATAATTGAAAGTAGTTGTAATGTTTAAGTTCTTTTTTCAGCACTGCTTTTTGAGGAAGATGCATAGATTGCTTTGCACATTCAGAATGTGTTGGAAGTACCTCCATTGTTAAGGGCTCTTTTTCAGCAAAGCTTTTTGAATATGAATAGATTGCCTTGCACATCATGGATGACAACATTCACAATGAGAACCTGGAATTCAGAGAAAATTTTGTGACTTTGATAAGAGTGGTGTGTATAATCATTCTCTGAAGTGTTTTTCTGACCAATGAGAGCCATATTTGCATGCTTCAACTGACAAACTGCTATTAAGGGAACAAAAACACTATTGCATTGCAAAAATTTATTTCCAACATAAGCACAAGCATGTCAAGCATGCATGTCAGTTGGTCCCAGAGAATTATGTCTCTGTTTTGGCTTAATTTTCTTATTTGAGAGGTGCAGTTATAAAACACATTTCATGTTATAAACTCATGCTGGTATGAAGGTTAATGTGTATCTTCGAAAACATGAATATTGAGGTTTTAGGCTTTGCCACAGTGTTACATAAATTTGATATTTGGTAAACATGTAAAAGTCCTTGTCATAACACATGTTCTTCAGTAACTATTATACTTTTACAGTATCTGTCTCAGGAATTGGGAGTCAGTAGTTTTTTTGTCTGTTGGGTTTAAGTGTAAACTTCAGAGTATATTTGTTTCCACACTTGTAATATGATTTATACAAAATATAATCCTTTTAGCTTTCTTCACAGAATGAGTCCACTGTAATCATGGCACCTTTTTGTTAGTTACATGAAAAGTAGGAAAACGTCCTTTGTTATTCTTGCTAAAGGAATTAATTTTGTATAACTGCGATCCTAAATCTAAGCAGATTTTGAGAATTAACTTTCTTAATATGCACTTAGATTTTCAGGTTTTCTGGGGAGTATTTGGTCTGTCCATATTCTAGTTTTTAGTAACATGGCAACCAAAATGTTTAAAGGGACTAAGATAGTGAAATATTTCTAAGAGGTGATTATTTACACATTTGATTAACAATTGACGTTTTGGCAAAATATAATATAACAATTTATGAAAATTGAGAGAACTCTTTGTGTAAGACAATACTTTAATTATCAGTAAAAACTATGTACATTTGAATCAACTTACAACAGCCATATACAGCAATGTACACAAATAAAATATATGATAAAGTATACAAAATCTAATCTAAACTCAAAATAATGGGACAATGAATAGCTCCACAAAGATCTAATTACTCAGATAAATCTTTGAGGGATATTTCAGAAGGCTCTGACATCTTCATAGAAATAAAATCTTGAACAAAGACACAAACACATTCAGTGACAAAGATTTCTTTGGGTTGATTAACACCATCAGATCTGACAGGATAGGAAGAATGGAGATGCAAACAAATCCAGCTGACAAATCATCTGTAAATAGCCAATCACATATGCAGCTGCATTCAGTTTCATGTACTACTGGCAAATCTGGCTATGCTCTCTGTCTGAGTAAACAAGACAGCTGAATTACTTAATCTTTCATGTATACTATAACCAAACTCCCTGGTGATCAGTTTACTCCAGTTAGAATGATACAGAATGGTATATTTTACAAATAAACCCAATTAACTGTTCACTTACAATACAAGGAAAATCTTGCAGTATGCAAGCAATTCTTATCTACTAATGAGTTAATTTGATGAAATAAAGTAATGCACTGTAAAAGAGGCAAACTGGATGACTTCAGATGAGATATATACACAACTTGCACACTGTAAGCATTAAGAAAGTTATATGATTTACTTGTTCACAATGGCACACAAAATATTGACAGTTTATGTATAAAATTATTCAGTATATAGACTATAAAAAATTGTGTGATATGCATTCACCTATTCTATATGTGAATAGGTACAGCAGCATAACTTCACAGTCATAACAGTTTGTTCATTCTGAGCAAATGTAAAGCTTTCTCTATAAGTAGGTGGAAACACAAACGAGCTGTGCTATACTACAAAACTCATGTTCAGAACAAAATTGCAGATTCAGATATTATTATCCCCAGTTTCTAGATTCTTATGCCACGGAGTGCAATTTTCTTCCATGTATGCATGAAACATGGATTCTACTCTGAAGAATCATACGAATATATGTGCCCAGTTCCTGGCTTATTCATATTCCTATTTGTTACTTATCAACATATATCAAATTTTCATTATCTGGTGCTGAAAGGAGAGTTTGTTAAATGAGAGCTAAGAAGTGTTTTTCTTATCCTCCACAGACCTACATTCCTCTTTATTTCACTAATGATAGATAACAGAACCTGAAATACTTGGAAAATTCTCGAGATAAATGGTCTTTGGTATCTCCCTTACACTGTATGATCACTTGAGACCTGAGATACAATACAGTATGCTGGCAACTCAAGGTTTCCAGTTGTGATTTTGGTTAATTTAGCTGCAACAAACTAGGATATACTAAAGCTGTTATCAAATTAAGCAAAGCTCTCCTCACAAGCTGGAGTTTTGTGGAGGCACTGGATAGCACTGTTGACAATGGAAGGGCACTCCGGGCATGGCCGGTATCAGTCTATCTCTTCAACATATGTTGCAGGGAAGATACCAATGATATTGTCCAGCTCTCCAACCCACCAACCATCAGGCTGTTTCTCATGAATGTTTATTATGTCACCTGTTGAAAGAATTATATGGTTAGATATACATATTTTGGTGATGTATAAACTTTCTGATTTTTTCTGTCAGGTGTGTGATGTCACCATGGCTATTTAATTTGTTTATGGATCGGGTGGTGAGAGAGGTGAATATGGATGTTTGAAGGTATAGTAGCCCAACGATCTTGCGTGGATGTGAGGCAAGTGTTATAGATGAGGATGCATGAAGGAGGGTGGAAATGTTGGAAATGAAGTCTGAGGACAGTATGTGATGTCAGGTGACTGATCAAAGTAAGACATAAAATAATAAGAGAAAGGTGTGGTAATAAGAAGAATGTGGTTGAGAGAGCTGAAGAGGGTGTGCTGAAATGGTTTGGGCATATGGTGAGAATATATGAGGAAAGGTTGACAAAGAGGATGTATGGGTCAGAGGTGGAGGGAAAAAGAAGAATAGGGAGACCAAACTGGAGGCAGAAAGATGGCCTGAAAAATATTCTAAGTGGTCAGGGCCTGAATATGCTCGAGGGTGAAAGTGGTGCAAAGGATAGAGTAAACTAGAATAAAGAGGTATACAAGAAGCGAGATGCATTTAATGGGCTGAACCAAGGCATGTCAAGCAGCCGGGGAAAAACCATGGGAAGGTCTGATTTTAGACAAGGGGCTATGATAATGTCACAATGCTATAGAATGGAAGCGAGTGAATGTGGACATTCTTTGTCAGTTCGTAGCACTACCTTACTGACATAAAGTGTAAAAGTAAGAATAAAAGAGAATTATATATATATATATATATATATATATTATCCCTGGGGGATAGGGGATTAAGAATACTTCCCACGTATTCCCTGCGTGTCGTAGAAGGCGACTAAAAGGGGAGGGAGCGGGGGGCTGGAAATCCTCCCCTCTCGTTTTTTTTTTTTTTTTTTTTAATTTTCCAAAAGAAGGAACAGAGGGGCCAGGTGAGGATATTCCAAAAAAGGCCCAGTCCTCTGTTCTTAACGCTACCTCGTTAACGCGGGAAATGGCGAATAGTTTAAAATATATATATATATATATATATATATATATATATATATATATATATATATATATATATATATATATATATTTTTTTTTTTTCCTTTGTCGCTGTCTCCCGCGTTTGCGAGGTAGCGCAAGGAAACAGACGAAAGAAATGGCCCAACCCACCCCCATACACATGTATATACATACGTCCACACACGCAAATATACATACCTACACAGCTTTCCATGGTTTACCCCAGACGCTTCACATGCCTTGATTCAATCCACTGACAGCACGTCAACCCCGGTATACCACATCGCTCCAATTCACTCTATTCCTTGCCCTCCTTTCACCCTCCTGCATGTTCAGGCCCCGATCACACAAAATCTTTTTCACTCCATCTTTCCACCTCCAATTTGGTCTCCCTCTTCTCCTCGTTCCCTCCACCTCCGACACATATATCCTCTTGGTCAATCTTTCCTCACTCATTCTCTCCATGTGACCAAACCATTTCAAAACACCCTCTTCTGCTCTCTCAACCACGCTCTTTTTATTTCCACACATCTCTCTTACCCTTACGTTACTTACTCGATCAAACCACCTCACACCACACATTGTCCTCAAACATCTCATTTCCAGCACATCCATCCTCCTGCGCACAACTCTATCCATAGTCCACGCCTCGCAACCATACAACATTGTTGGAACCACTATTCCTTCAAACATACCCATTTTTGCTTTCCGAGATAATGTTCTCGACTTCCACACATTCTTCAAGGCTCCCAGAATTTTCGCCCCCTCCCCCACCCTATAATCCACTTCCGCTTCCATGGTTCCATCCACTGCCAGATCCACTCCCAGATATCTAAAACACTTCACTTCCTCCAGTTTTTCTCCATTCAAACTCACCTCCCAATTGACTTGACCCTCAACCCTACTGTACCTAATAACCTTGCTCTTATTCACATTTACTCTTAACTTTCTTCTTTCACACACTTTACCAAACTCAGTCACCAGCTGCTGCAGTTTCTCACATGAATCAGCCACCAGCGCTGTATCATCAGCGAACGACAACTGACTCACTTCCCAAGCTCTCTCATCCCCAACAGACTTCATACTTGCCCCTCTTTCCAAAACTCTTGCATTCACCTCCCTAACAACCCCATCCATAAACAAATTAAACAACCATGGAGACATCACACACCCCTGCCGCAAACCTACATTCACTGAGAACCAATCACTTTCCTCTCTTCCTACACGTACACATGCCTTACATCCTCGATAAAAACTTTTCACTGCTTCTAACAACTTGCCTCCCACACCATATGTTCTTAATACCTTCCACAGAGCATCTCTATCAACTCTATCATATGCCTTCTCCAGATCCATAAATGCTACATACAAATCCATTTGCTTTTCTAAGTATTTCTCACATACATTCTTCAAAGCAAACACCTGATCCACACATCCTCTACCACTTCTGAAACCACACTGCTCTTCCCCAATCTGATGCTCTGTACATGCCTTCACCCTCTCAATCAATACCCTCCCATATATATATATATATATATATATATATATATATATATATATATATATATAGATATAGAGGCGACCCTTACATGGTTTCGGTGCATTATTACATGACAGCTAGAGACTGAGTGTGAACGATTGGGGCCTTTGGTGTCTTTTCCTAGCGCTACCTCGCACACATGAGGGGGGAGGGGGTTGTTATTCCATGTGTGGCGAGGTGGCGATGGGAACAAATAAAGGCAGACAGTATGAATTATGTACGTGTGTATATATGTATATGTCTGTGTGCGTATATATATATGTGTACATTGAGATATATAGGTATGTATATTTGTGTGTGTGGACGTGTATGTATATACATGTGTACGTGGGTGGGTTGGGCCATTCTTTCGTCTGTTTCCTTGCGCTACCTCGCTAACGCGGGAGACAGCGACAAAGCAAAATAAAAAAATAAATATAATATATATATATATATATATATTTGTTTATGGATGGGGTTGTTAGGGAGGTAAATGCAAGAGTCCTGGAAAGAGGGGCAAGTATGAAGTCTGTTGGGGATGAGAGAGCTTGGGAAGTGAGTCAGTTGTTGTTCGCTGATGATACAGCGCTGGTGGCTGATTCATGTGAGAAACTGCAGAAGCTGGTGACTGAGTTTGGTAAAGTGTGTGGAAGAAGAAAGTTAAGAGTAAATGTGAATAAGAGCAAGGTTATTAGGTACAGTAGGGTTGAGGGTCAAGTCAATTGGGAGGTGAGTTTGAATGGAGAAAAACTGGAGGAAGTGAAGTGTTTTAGATATCTGGGAGTGGATCTGTCAGCGGATGGAACCATGGAAGCGGAAGTGGATCATAGGGTGGGGGAGGGGGCGAAAATTTTGGGAGCCTTGAAAAATGTGTGGAAGTCGAGAACATTATCTCGGAAAGCAAAAATGGGTATGTTTGAAGGAATAGTGGTTCCAACAATGTTGTATGGTTGCGAGGCGTGGGCTATGGATAGAGTTGTGCGCAGGAGGATGGATGTGCTGGAAATGAGATGTTTGAGGACAATGTGTGGTGTGAGGTGGTTTGATCGAGTAAGTAACGTAAGGGTAAGAGAGATGTGTGGAAATAAAAAGAGCGTGGTTGAGAGAGCAGAAGAGGGTGTTTTGAAATGGTTTGGGCACATGGAGAGAATGAGTGAGGAAAGATTGACCAAGAGGATATATGTGTCGGAGGTGGAGGGAACGAGGAGAAGAGGGAGACCAAATTGGAGGTGGAAAGATGGAGTGAAAAAGATTTTGTGTGATCGGGGCCTGAACATGCAGGAGGGTGAAAGGAGGGCAAGGAATAGAGTGAATTGGAGCGATGTGGTATACAGGGTTTGACGTGCTGTCAGTGGATTGAATCAAGGCATGTGAAGCGTCTGGGGTAAACCATGGAAAGCTGTGTAGGTATGTATATTTGCGTGTGTGGACGTGTGTATGTACATGTGTATGGGGGGGGGGGGCCATTTCTTTCGTCTGTTTCCTTGCGCTACCTCGCAAACGCGGGAGACAGCGACAAAGTATAAAAAAAAAAAAAAAAAAAAAAAAAAATATATATATATATATATATATATATATATATTATACCTCTGTATATAGTATACCTCTGTAATTTGAGCACTCACTCTTATCCCCTTTGCCTTTGTACAATGGCACTATGTATATATGTATATATATATTAACTTTCTAAAATGGGAAACAGAAGAAGGAGTCACGCGGGGAGTGCTCATCCTCCTCGAAGGCTCAGAGTGGGGTGCCTAAATGTGTGTGGATGTAACCAAGATGTGAAAAAAGGAGAGATAGGTAGTATGTTTGAGGAAAGGAACCTGGATGTTTTGGCTCTGAGTGAAGCGAAGCTCAAGGGTAAAGGGGAAGAGTGGTTTGGGAATGTCTGGGGAGTAAAGTCAGGGGTTAGTGAGAGGACAAGAGCAAGGGAAGGAGTAGCAATACTCCTGAAACAGGAGTTGTGGGAGTATGTGATAGAGTGTAAGAAAGTAAATTCTCGATTAATATGGGTAAAACTGAAAGTTGATGGAGAGAGGTGGGTGATTATTGGTGCATATGCACCTGGGCATGAGAAGAAAGATCAAGAGAGGCAAGTGTTTTGGGAGCAGCTGAATGAGTGTGTTAGTGGTTTTGATGCACGAGACCGGGTTATAGTGATGGGTGATTTGAATGCAAAGGTGAGTAATGTGGCAGTTGAGGGAATAATTGGTATACATGGGGTGTTCAGTGTTGTAAATGGAAATGGTGAAGAGCTTGTAGATTTATGTGCTGAAAAAGGACTGATGATTGGGAATACCTGGTTTAAAAAGCGAGATATACATAGGTATATATATATATATATATATATATATATATATATATATATATATATATATATATATATATATATATATATTTATATATATATATTTGCGAGACAGCAACAAAGCAAAGAAAAAAAAAAAAATATATATATATATATATATATATATATATATATATATATATATATATATATATATATATATATATATATATATATATATATATATCCCTTGGGATAGGGGAGAAAGAATACTTCCCACGCATTCCTTACGTGTCATAGAAGGCGACTAAAGGGGACGGGAGCAGGGGGGCTAGAAAACCTCCCCTCCTTGTATTTTAACTTTCTAAAAGGGGAAACAGAAGATGGAGTCACGCAGGGAGTGCTCATCCTCCTCGAAGGCTCAGATTGGGGTGTCTAAATGTTTGTGGACGTAACCAGGATGAGAAAAAAGAGATAGGTTGTATGTTTGAGGAAAGGAACCTGGATGTTTTGGCTCTGAGTGAAACGAAGCTCAAGGGTAAAGGGGAAGAGTGGTTTGGGAATGTCTTGGGATTAAAGTCAGGAGTTAGTGAGAGGACAAGAGCAAGGGAAGGAGTAGCACTACTCCTGAAACAGGAGTGGTGGGCATATGTTATAGAGTGTAAGAAAGTAAACTCTAGATTGATATGGGTAAAACTGAAAGTTGATGGAGAGAGATTGGTGATTATTGGTGCATATGTACCTGGGCATGAGAAGAAAGATCATTAGAGGCAAGTGTTTTGGGAGCAGCTGAATGAGTGTGTTAATAGTTTTGATGCATGAGACCGGGTTATAGTGATGGGTGATTTGAATGCAAAGGTGAGTAATGTGGCAGTTGAGGGAATAATTGGTATACATGGGGTGTCCAGTGTTGTAAATGGAAATGGTGAAGAGCTTGTAGATTTATGTGCTGAAAAAGAACTGGTGATTGGGAATACCTGGTTTAAAAAGAGAGATATACATAAGTATACATATGTAAGTAGGAGAGATGGCCAGAGAACATTATTGGATTACGTGTTAATTGATAGGCGTGCGAGAGACACTTTTGGATGTTGATGTGCTGAGAGGTGCAGCTGGAGGGATGTCTGATCATTATCTTGTGGAGGCAAAGGTGAAGATTTGTAGAGGTTTTCAGAAAAGAAGAGAGAATGTTGGAGTGAAGAGAGTGGTGAGAGTAAGTGGACTTGTGTGAGGAAGTACCAGGAGAGACTGAGTACAGAATGGAAAAAGGTGAGAACAAAGGAGGTAAGGGGAGTAGGGGAGGAATGGGATGTATTTAGGGGAGCAGTGATGGCTTGCGCAAAAGATGCTTGTGGCATGAGAAGCATGGGAGGTGGACAAATCAGAAAGGGTAATAAGATTATTAGTGAAAGAGAAGAGAGGCATTTGGATGATTTTTGAAGTGAATAATGCAAATGAGGGGGAGATGTATAAAAGAAAGAGGCAGGAGGTCAAGAGAAAGGTGCAAGAGGTGAAAAAGAGGGCAAATGAGAGTTGGGGTGAGAGAGTATCATTTAATTTTAGGGAGAATAAAAAGATGTTTTGGAAGGAGGTAAATAAAGTGTGTAAGACAAGGGAACAAATGGGAACTTCAGTGAAGGGGGCTAATGGGGAGGTGATAACAGTAGTGGTGATGTGAGAAGGAGATGGAGTGAGTATTTTGAAGGTTTGATGATAGAATGGCAGATATAGGGTGTTTTGGTCGAGGTGGTGTGCAAAGTGAGAGGGTTAGGGAAAATGATTTGGTAAACAGAGAAGAGGTAGTAAAAGCTTTGCGGAAGATTAAAGCCGGCAAGGCAGTGGGTTTGGATGGTATTGCAGTGGAATTTATTAAAAAAGGGGGTGACTGTATTGTTGACTGGTTGGTAAGGTTATTTAATGTATGTATGATTCATGGTGAGGTGCCTGAGGATTGACGGAATGCTTGCATACTGCCATTGTACAAAGGCAAAGGGGATAAGAGTGAGTGCTCAAATTACAGAGGTATAAGTTTGTTGAGTATTCCTGGGAAATTATGTAGGAGGGTATTGATTGAGAGGGTGAAAGCATGTACAGAGCATCAGATTGGGGAAGAGCAGTGTGGTTTCAGAAGTGGTAGAGGATGTGTGGATCAGGTGTTTGCTTTGAAGAATGTATGTGAGAAATACTTAGAAAAGCAAATGGATTTGTATGTAGCATTTATGGATCTGGAGAAGGCATATGATAGAGTTGATAGAGATGCTCTGTGGAAGGTATTAAGAATATATGGTGTGGGAGGCAAGCTGTTAGAAGCAGTGAAAAGTTTTTATCAAGGATGTAAGGCATGTGTACGTGTAGGAAGAGAGGAAAGTGATTGGTTCTCAGTGAATGTAGGTTTGCGACAGGGGTGTGTGATGTCTCCATGTTTGTTTAATTTGTTTATGGGTGGGGTTGTTAGGGAGGTAAATGCAAGAGTTTTGGAAAGAGGGGCAAGTATGAAGTCTGTTGTGGATGAGAGAGCTTGGGGAGCGAGTCAGTTGTTGTTCGCTGATGATACAGCTCTGGTGGCTAATTCATGTGAGAAACTGCAGAAGCTGGTGACTGAGTTTGGTAAAGTGTGTGAAAGAAGAAAGTTGAGAGTAAATGTGAATAAGAGCAAGGTTATTAGGTACAGTAGGGTTGAGGGTCAAGTCAATTGGGAGGTAAGTTTAAATGGAGAAAAACTGGAGGAAGTGAAGCGTTTTAGATATCTGGGAGTGGATTTGGCAACGGATGGAAGCATGGAAGCGGAAGTGAATCGTGGGGTGGGAGAGGGGGCAAAAATTCTGGGAGCGTTGAAGAATGTGTGGAAGTCGAGAACATTATCTTGGAAAGCAAAAATGGGTATGTTTGAAGGAATAGTGGTTCCAACAATGTTATATAACTGCAAGGCGTGGGCTATGGATAGAGTTGTGCGGAGGAGGGTGGATTTGCTGGAAATGAGATGTTTGAGGACAATATGTGGTGTGAGATGGTTTGATCGAGTAAGTAATAATAGGGTAAGAGAGATGTGTGGTAATAAAAAGAGTGTGGTTGAGAGAGCAGAAGAGGGTGTTTTGAAATGGTTTGGTCACATGGAGAGAATGAGTGAGGAAAGATTGACCAAGAGGATATATGTGTCAGAGGTGGAGGGAACGAGGAGAAGTGGGAGACCAAATTAGAGGTGGAAAGATGGAGTGAAAAAGATCTTGAGTGATCAGGGCCTGAACATGCAGGAGGGTGAAAGGCGTGCAAGGAATAGACTGAATTGGAACGATGTGGTATACCGGGGTCGACATGTTGTCAATGGATTGAACCAGGGCATGTGAAGCATCTGGGGTAAACCATGGAAAGTTCAGTGGGGCCTGGATGTGGAAAGGGAGCTGTGGTTTTGGTGCATTATTACATGACAGCTAGAGACTGAGTGTGAACGAATGGGGCCTTTGTTGTCTTTTCCTAGCGCTACCTCGCACACATGAGGGGGAGGGGTTTGTTAATTCATGTGTGGCGAGGTGGCGATGGGAATGAATAAAGGCAGTCAGTATGAATTATATACATGTGTATATATGTATATGTCTGTATGTATATATATATATGTATACGTTGAGATGTATAGGCATGTATATTTGCAGGTGTGGACGTGTATGTATATACATGTGCATGTGGGTGGGTTGGGCCATTCTTTCGTCTGTTTCCTTGCGCTACCTTGCTAACGCGGGAGACAGCAACAAAGCAAAATAAAAAAAAAATACACATTTTTCAAAACAAACACCTGATCCACACATCCTCTACCACTTCTGAAACCACACTGCTCTTCCTCAATCTGATGCTCTGTATATGCCTTCACCTTCTTAATCAATACCCTACCATATAATTTCCCAGGAATACTCAACAAACTTATACCTGTAATTTGAGCACTCACTTTTATCCCCTTTGCCTTTGTACTATGGCACTATGCAAGTGGAAGTGAGTCACAGGATGGTAGAGGGGTCGAAGGTTCTGGGAGCATTGAAGAATGTGTGGAAGGTGAGAACATTAACTCGGAGAGCAAAAATGGGTATGTTTCAAGGAATAGTGATTCCAACAATGTTACATGGTTGCGAGGCATAGGCTATAGATGGGGTTGTGCAAGGAGGGTGGATGTGTTGGAAATGAAATGTTCGGGACAATATGTCGTGTGAGGTGGTTTGATAGAGTAAGTAATGAGAGGGTAAGAGAGATGTGGTAATAAAAAGAGTGTGGTTGTGAGAGCAGAAGAGGGTGTGTTGAAATGGATTGGACACAAGGAGAGAATGAGTGAGGAAAGATTGACAAAGCAGATATATGTGTCAGAGGTGGAGGGAACGAGGAGAAGTGGGATACCAAAGTGGAGGTGGAAGGATGGAGTGAAAAGGATTTTGAGCGATCAGGGCCTAAACATACAGGAGGGTGAAAAGCATGCAAGGAATAGAGTGAATTGTATACTGAGGTCAACATGCTGTCAATGGATCAAACCAGGGCATGTGAAGGTCTGGGGTAAACCATGGATAAGTTTGTGGGGCCTCGATGTGGAAAGGGAGCTGTGGTTTCGGTGCATTACACATGACAGCTAGAGACTAAGTTTGAACAAAAGTGGCCTTTTTTGTCTTTTCCTTGCACTAGCTCACTCGAGGGGGAAGGGATGCTCTTTCATGTGTAGCGGGGTGGCAACAGGAATGGATGAAGGCATGAAGTATGATTATATACAGGTGTATGTATGTATATGTCTGTGTATGTATATGTATGTACATGTCTGTGTATGTATATGTGCATGTATGGGAGTTTATGTATATATATGTGCATGTGGGTGGTTGGGCCATTCTTGGTCTGTTTCCTCGCGTTACCTTGCTGACATGGGAAACAGTGATTATGATAAATAAAATATAAATATATACTTATGGGGTTGTCAGGGAGGTAAATGCAAGAGTTTTGGAAAGAGGGGCAAGTATGAAGTCTGTTGGGGATGAGAGAGCTTGGGAAGTGAGTCAGTTGTTGTTCGCTGATGATACAGCGCTGGTGGCTGATTCATGTGAGAAACTGCAGAAGCTGGTGACTGAGTTTGGTAAAGTGTGTGGAAGAAGAAAGTTAAGAGTAAATGTGAATAAGAGCTAGGTTATTAGGTACAGTAGGGTTGAGGGTCAAGTCAATTGGGAGGTGAGTTTGAATGGAGAAAAACTGGAGGAAGTGAAGTGTTTTAGATATCTGGGAGTGGATCTGGCAGCGGATGGAACCATGGAAGCGGAAGTGGATCATAGGGTGGGGGAGGGGGCGAAAATTCTGGGGGCCTTGAAGAATGTGTGGAAGTCGAGAACATTATCTCGGAAAGCAAAAATGGGTATGTTTGAAGGAATAGTGGTTCCAACAATGTTGTATGGTTGCGAGGCGTGGGCTATGGATAGAGTTGTGCGCAGGAGGATGGATGTGCTGGAAATGAGATGTTTGAGGACAATGTGTGGTGTGAGGTGGTTTGATCAAGTGAGTAACGTAAGGGTAAGAGAGATGTGTGGAAATAAAAAGAGCGTGGTTGAGAGAGCAGAAGAGGGTGTTTTGAAGTGGTTTGGGCACATGGAGAGAATGAGTGAGGAAAGATTGACCAAGAGGATATATGTGTCGGAGGTGGAGGGAACGAGGAGAAGAGGGAGACCAAATTGGAGGTGGAAAGATGGAGTGAAAAAGATTTTGTGTGATCGGGGCCTGAACATGCAGGAGGGTGAAAGGAGGGCAAGGAATAGAGTGAATTGGAGCGATGTGGTATACCGGGGTTGACGTGCTGTCAGTGGATTGAATCAAGGCATGTGAAGCGTCTGGGGTAAACCATGGAAAGCTGTGTAGGTATCTATATTTGCGTGTGTGGACGTATGTATATACATGTGTATGGGGGGGGGGTTGGGCCATTTCTTTCGTCTGTTTCCTTGCGCTACCTCGCAAATGCGGGAGACAGCGACAAAGTATAATAAAAAAAAAATAAAAAATACTTATCAACATATATACATACAGATACATACACATGCACAGACATATATGATACATATATACACATATACATATTCATATTTGCTTGCCTTCATCCATTCTGGCACTACCCCACCCCACAGGAAACAGCATCTCTACCCCCTGCTTCAGCAAGGTAGTCCCAGGAAAATAGGCAAAAAAGGCAAAATTCGTTCACACTCAGTCTCTAACTGTCATATGTAATGATACAGGTGAGAAGAGAGTGGAAAAAGTGACTGAAACCAGGAAAGAAGCTTGTATGAGGAGACACCAAGAAACACCAAACAAACAATGGCAAAAGGTGAAATTAAACAAAACCAGTAGCGGAGTGAGTGAGGATGAGGTGTTTACAGAATCAGTGCTCTCAGGTGTAAGAGAAAGGAGAGGGAGGTGTATATAGAATCAGTGCTCTCTGCTGTAAGAGAAGAGGAGGGGGGGGGGGGGTGTTTATAGAATCAGTGCTCTCAGCTGTAAGAGAAGAGTGTGGCAAGCAGAAGGTAGGATGTGGGTTTATGAGGTGAACAGTTAGTGGTAGGATGATCAAGTAGATACTGAAAGAAAAAAGAAAGGTGTATAGGCATTACCTGCAGAGAAAGAGTGTGAGTGATTGGAAGATGTACAAGAGGAAGCGCAAAGGTCAAGTGCAAGGGGCAAATGAGATTTGGGGATGGAGTATCAAGAAACCTCTAGGAGAATATGAAAATGCTTTGGAAGGTGAACGGTGCAAGATCAGCAGAACAAAAGGGGGCATCACTGAAGGGGGCATTTAGGGAAGTGGTAAGAGGTGAAGAGACAGAGTGAATATTCTGAAGGACTTAAATGTGAGATAATGGGGTGGCAAATGTGGGATTTGGGACATTGAAGTTTGCAAAGTGAATCATGGAAGGAGGTGGTGAAAGCCTTGCCTAAGATGAAGTGGCAAAATGGTTGAGATTGCAGTTGAAATTTTCAAGAAAAGGGGAGACAGTGATGTCAACTGGTTAGTCAGGCTTTTGAATGTATGCGTGACTTGAGGTGAGGCATACAAGGACTGGCAGAATGTCTGTATAGTGCCACTGTATAAAGGCAAGGGGTAAGAAAGTGAATATTTGAATTACAGAGGTACAAGTTTATTGCCACCATATAAAGGCAAGGGGTAAAAAAGTGAATATTTGAATTACAGAGGTACTACAAGTTTATTAAGTATAGCTGGTAAATTGTTTGGAAGAGGGGTGATTGAGGGAGTGACTACATGCTCCGAGCATCAGACTGGGGAAGAGCAATGTGGCTTCAGAAGTGGTAAAGGATGTATGGATTAGGTGTTTGCGTTGAAGTACCTGTGTGAGAAACAAGTAAGAGAAGGATTTACATAAGGCATTTTGGATATGGAGAAAGTTTATGATAGGGTTGACAGCAATGCTCTGTGGAAGGTATTATGAATACAGGGTATGGAAAGAAAGCTACAAAAAGCAGTGAAGAGTTTCCAGCAACAGAGTACAGTATGTGTGCAAGGAGGAAGAGAGGAAAGAGTGATTCCAAGTGAAGGTGGGTGTGCGTCAGGGTTGTGTGATGTCACTGTAGCTGTATAATCTGTTTACAGATAGGGTAGTGCAAGGGTTTTGGAGAGAGGGATGGGTCTGTAGTCTGTTGAGGGTGAAGGAAGAGCTAGGAGGTACGTCAGTTGCTGTATGCTGTTGAAGTAACTCTGATGGCAGACTTGAGTAAGAATATTTATTTATTTTGCTTTGTCGCTGTCTCCCACGTTAGCGAGGTAGCGCAAGGAAACAGACGAAAGAATGGCCCAACCCACCCACATACACATGTATATACATACACGTCCACACCCCTAAATATACATACCTATACATCTCAATGTATACATATATATACCCACACAGACATATACATATATACCCATGTACATAATTCATACTGTCTGCCTTTATTCATTCCCATCGCCACCCCACCACACATGGAATAACAACACCCTCCCCTCTCATGTGTGCGGGGTGGCGCTTGGAAAAGACAACAAAGGCCCCATTCGTTCACACTCAGTCTCTAGCTGTCATGTAATAATGCACCGAAACCACAGCTCCCTTTCCACATCCAGGCCCCAAAGAACTTTCCATGCTTAACCCCAGACACTTCACATGCCCTGGTTCAATCCATTGACAGCACGTCGACCCCGGTATACCACATCATTCCAATTCACTCTATTCCTTGCACACCTTTCACCCTCCTGCATGTTCAGGCCCCGATCACTCAAGATCTTTTTCACTCCATCTTTCCACCTCCAATTTGATCTCCCACTTCTCCTTGTTCCCTCGTATCGAGGGTGTAAGGCACGTGTACGTGTAGGAAGAGAGGAAAGCAATTGGTTCTCAGTGAATGTAGGTTTGCGACAGGGGTGTGTGATGTCTCCATGGTTGTTTAATTTGTTTATGGATGGGGTTGTTAGGGAGGTGAATGCAAGAGTTTTGGAAAGAGGGGCAAGTATGCAGTCTGTTGTGGATGAGAGAGCTTGGGAAATGAGTCAGTTGTTCGCTGATGATACAGTGCTGGTGGCTGATTCATGTGAGAAACTGCAGAAGCTGGTGACTGAGTTTGGTAAAGTGTGTGAAAGAAGAAAGTTGAGAGTAAATGTAAATAAGAGCAAGGTTATTAGGTACAGTAGGGTTGAGGGTCAAGTCAATTGGGAGGTAAGTTTGAATGGAGAAAAACTGGAGGAAGTGAAGTGTTTTAGATATCTGGGAGTGGATTTGGCAACGGATGGAACCATGGAAGCGGAAGTGGATCATAGGGTGGGGGAGGGGGCGAAAATTCTGGGGGCCTTGAAGAATGTGTGGAAGTCGAGAGCATTATCTCGGAAAGCAAAAATGGGTATGTTTGAAGGAATAGTGGTTCCAACAATGTTGTATGGTTGCGAGGTGTGGGCTATGGATAGAGTTGTGCGCAGGAGGATGGATGTGCTGGAAATGAGATGTTTGAGGACAATGTGTGGTGTGAGGTGGTTTGATCGAGTGAGTAACGTTGTGTGGTGTGAGGCGGTTTGATCGAGTGAGTAACGTAAGGGTAAGAGAGATGTGTGGAAATAAAAAGAGCGTGGTTGAGAGAGCAGAAGAGGGTGTTTTGAAGTGGTTTGGGCACATGGAGAGAATGAGTGAGGAAAGATTGACCAAGAGGATATATGTGTCGGAGGTGGAGGGAACGAGGAGAAGAGGGAGACCAAATTGGAGGTGGAAAGATGGAGTGAAAAAGATTTTGTGTGATCGGGGCCTGCACATGCAGGAGGGTGAAAGGAGGGCAAGGAATAGAGTGAATTGGAGCGATGTGGTATACCGGGGTTGACGTGCTGTCATTGGATTGAATCAAGGCATGTGAAGCGTCTGGGGTAAACCATGGAAAGCTGTGTAGGTATGTATATTTGCGTGTGTGGACGTATGTATATACATGTGTATGGGGGGGGGTTGGGCCATTTCTTTCGTCTGTTTCCTTGCGCTACCTCGCAAACGCGGGAGACAGCGACAAAGTATAATAATAATAAAATAAATAATAATAATAATAATAATGATAATAATAATTGTAAGAGTAACAATGAAGATAACAATTGTTTAAAATCATTTTGGAGAAGCTAAGTTATCTACACTGATATCTCACTTATATTTTAACATTCAACCTTGAATAAGCAAAACAACTTACCTGTTCGGATGGTGAGTTCATCATACATGTTGGCTTCATAATCATATAGTGCCTTACACCTGCCTCCTGTTGGTGCTGAGGATAGGGGATTAGCATAGTAGACACCATCTTTGGTGCCAGAATCCACATTATCTTCAGTCACAACTGTCTGGTAGTCTCGGTCTGAACCCTGGGAGCTGAACTCGTCTGCAATAATCATGAGGGAGGGGTAACGGGGAGCAGACATAAAGACGCGTTGGGTTGTAAATGGCTTGGGTGAGGCTGAGTCTATACTTGGAGACGTTAGTTCTTTTTCCGCAACAGGACTAGCAGCAGAGGACTTTGTTCTAACTGGAGGTTGAGGAGTGGTTTCCTGAGTAACAGGTAATGAACATGCACTGTGTCTTGTATTTGTATTTGATGGCATCTGAGATTTGTGTTCTGGAGTGAGAATATTTCACAAGAGGATGTCACGGATATGGAATTAAGATCACAGTTACATTTATGGATTTTAGGACAGGGAGGAAAGAGGAAGAGGATCAAGAGGACCACAAAAGTTATGGTGACAGAAGGTTAGCGTACAAAAGCACAAGGAAGGAAAGGAAAAAGATGCATTAATGTTTCTTGTTATAGGTACATAAAGTTGTTATATTTTGTATAAGCCCTTGTAGAATTAAATTTTTTCTCTTAAGGTGAATTTTAGATAAACCAGTCTCTAAAACAAATATTATGTATGAGTCTTAGTACAATCAAATTTCTTCTCTTTACCTGAATTTTAGATAAGCCAGTCTCTATAAAAAAGAAAAGACCTTTTTATCCATAGTCAGAAAATGCAAGCTACCAAACTTTTGCATCACTCAGGTGTAGAAACTGGCCAAAACATCAGTACTTTGAAATTAATAACTTTGTAACTATTGGCAGGTTTAGCTAAAAACTTTCAGAAAATCAACAGGTGACTAAATCTTCCAATCATCCACCTCAGCTCCCAGTAGTGACATGCCCATAGGTACTGAATTTTCAGGCATCATCTAAAAAGCAACCAGGTAGAAGAGAGGCAAGATACCACTTTACCAAGAATCTTTTCTCAAAAGAGAAACAAGATCTTTTCATCAACCTTTAAACTGTGACATAACTTCCAAAAGGACTGCCTGAAGCTGCAACATGCATTCTGGAAGCTATACTTTGTTTTAAGCTGTGCATATATACAGCATCCTTGTTTATGTAATTGTATACCACCTAGGGTCCCCCTACACATGCCCCCTTCACCCAACCACACCAGTTTTGTTACAGTCATCATGGAGGGTTGATATACATATCATGATAGTGACCTAGAACCATAAACTTCACACAATACCAGATTTACTCATGGTACAGGAGGTGAATGAAGGAACTTGAAAAGTGTTAGTGTGAAGCATAAATTAGAAAAAGAGTATAGTAGTGAGGAAGAAATAGACGAACAATATGAGCCAAGTGTTTCATGTGATGCAACCACTAGTAAGCCCAATAGTGGAAGAGAGTACGGTGAAATCTCTCCTCCCACCGACAAAACTCATCCATTACCAATTGTTTCCCTCCTCATACAATACGTGACTTCTATCCTACTCCAATTGCACATCAGCTCTCCCTACCCAGCTCTGTCAACCTGCCCAATTCAGGAAAACTAAGGTGAACAGATAATTTAATTTTTCATTTACTACTAGCCCACTATATATGACATAAATTTGGGAACTTTATTCTTTGATAAAAACTGTGCATACGTGGGATATAAATTTACTGATAACTGCAGTTTAGGGATTAAAATAGCTTTTCTCTGACAATCAGTCAAACTTCATACTCTTGAATATGATGCATGAAGAGGTAATGAAAACTTGAATCATATTTTATCACTATGAAAACCCTTAAGAATTGATTAAAACATTATAGGAGAAATATTTCATCATAGTTAATCATCCAGAAATATTCTACACTCCATTTTTATACAAAATTGCCTTAACTTGGGGAATACTAACTATAAAACAAATAACACAATGACTGCGATATGGGATCAAGAAACTCTTAATGCTCTAAATTTAGACAAATAATAGGGATAGAACATCTCACATTGTGAAAAATCAAAACTAATAGATGATGTGCCTAAATTAACATGCTGCAGATGGCCTGAACTGTAAGATAGTAACTTTTTCACCAAGATTTAGAGGTAAAGATGTGGCTAGGATCCTATTAATCAAAGTGATATATTTCTTACAGACAGCAAAATATGAAGGAAGAAAACATATAATTATAGTGATTAGCTTCATCTGGGGCAAATAAACAATGTAAGATATGGTGCTAGTTTCAATAGGTATGGTGATAATTGCTTTTCGTATGTTGCCGGGTGTTATGGGTATGCTGCCAGTTGTCTTAGGTAGAGTACCTCCTGTTCTAGGTATGGTGCCAGTAATTCTTGGTATAGTATTTGTTGTTCTACACTAGGTTGAATGTTCTAGGTATGATACTGTTGTTCACTGTATGGTGCTGGCTACTTTAAAAATGTTGCTCTGTTGTTCTGAGAATGTGTTAGTTGTTCTAGGTATGGTGCCAGTTGTTCTTTGGTGTTGTTTTTTCTGATATGATGCCAACTGTTCTAGGTATGAAGCTACATTTTCTAGGTATGCTGCCAGTAGTTCTAGGTATGGTGACACTGTTCTGTGTATAACACCATTTGATGAAGGCATGGTGCCAGTTAATTTGGGTATGGTTCAATTGGTTTATGTATGGTGCCATTTGTTGTAGGTATGGTGCCAGGTGTTTTTGGTGTGGTGCCAGTTGCTCTATGTAAGGTGCCATTTGTTCTAGGTATGGTGCTGGTTGCTCTAGTTATTGTGATTTATTTTGGGTATGATGCTAGCTGCTTTGGTATGGTACCATCTAGTCTAGGTATGATGTTAAGTTATTCTAGGCATGGTCCTGGTAGTTCTATATATGGTGCTGGTTGTTTTTTCATAAAGCAGGTTGTTCTCAGTGCAGTGCAGTTTCTTGTAGGTATGGTGTTAGGTGTTCTAACATGGTTCCAAATGTTCTAAGCATGGTGCCAGTTTTTCTAGGGTGTTTAATTTAGATATTGTACTGGTTGCTCTATACACAGTGCCACTTGTTCTAGGTACAGTGACAGCTGTTTTAGGCACAATGCCAGTTCTTTTAGATTAAGTGCTAGCTGTTCTAGGTATGGTGTTGGCCCTTCTAAGTATAGTGCTGGTTGTTCTAGGATTCATACCAGTTGGTACTAGATATGGTGTCAGTTGTTCTAGGTATGGTGTTTGTTGTGCTAGGTATGATACCAGTAGATATAGGTACAATGCCAGTGGTTCTAAGCACAGTGCTAGTAGTTCTAGGTATGGTGTTGGTTATTCTAGATATGAAGCTGGTTTTACTAGATACAAAACTGGTTGTTCTTGATATCATACCAGTTGTTCCTGGTATGCTGCTAGTTGTTTTAGATATGGAGCTGGTTGATATAGGTATGGTGCCCATTGTCCTAGGTATGTTGTTAGATGTCCTTGATGTGGTAATGGTTGTTCTAGGTACAGTGTCAACTAAAATAAAAAATGAAAAAAAATCACCAAACTGACTGCTTCAAATTAATTGTTGTGCCTCTAAGAGTTTTTCTAATTACTAATGTACTACTGAAACTTCAAAATTTGATACTGAGATGACTGGTACCCAATTTTTGGGTGTAGGTCTGTGGGAGTCATCTTCCTCTGCATAAAGCTAAGAGTCTAGTATTATGAATCTCATAATCTTTAACCCCATTCCCATATACATGGGGTGGACCAAGTAAATACCATCCTGTTCTGTGGATATTCACTTGCAGAACTGGGGTGACCAGCCTATACTCTATGAGGTGACATATGGGGAACTATCACCCTGTAACTCTTAGGCCAATAACGCTAATTTCTAAACTGTTTCCCATGAACCTCAAATGGAATCGCATAAATAGAGAAATCATTTGGTGTATCATCTTTCAATAGATAAAACTTTATAATTCAGGGCTGACATGGATTACCATACTGAAGATATCCCACCATCCATGAAAACATGTTTTGCTGAAACTTTCTTGCTACAGATAAGTTCAGTCATCATGACTATTTTAACAGAATGGCTACACAGTCCAATTTTAGGCCAGAGAAAGACCTTGACCAAAGCTAGCAAGTAAAAATTTCAGGGAACTAATCTGTGATGCCTATGAAGACTCATCCTTACTCAGAGATGCTGAGAGATTAGGTAGCATTAAGTATTTTGACAAGTACTATAACACTGGAACACTATCCCACTTGCAGTGACACACATAAGGTCATCCTACTACTATAACTGGGCTCTGCAAGCCTGAAAAACTTGCTGATTTCACTAACTGTACCTATAATGCTAATGACTTGGCACTGTTCTCCTACTCTATATATGCATTAATGTAGGCATAAGAGCATATGCATCAAAAATTACCTAACCTGTAATAGCTGTGTCTATGTTCAGGTTCCCAACCCCCCCTCTGCAACTTGCCTTATTTCCTGCTCCACTGTAAAATTCAACATGTAATGTGTGCATATCTTTGTACTGAATACAAGAGGCCCTTAGCCCACTCTGTAGCTTGCCTTGATTATTAATAAACTGTTCATATACACATATGCTAAAAACTTTTAATATGAATGTTTCTGCACTTGTTACATGAAGGATGCCATTATGCTGTTAAGACAGTAAGACAGAATTAAATCTTTGAGAAGTGAAGGCATTTTAACCCTTTCAGTGTGTGTATGCACCTGTCCACTATCTAGCTCCTATTTATAATTTTGTGATATCCATCCTCCAGAGCCAATCCCCATCAGCTACTCCATGTTTTACCTTTACTACTTCATTTTTTTTTTTTTTTTTTTTTTATACTTTGTCGCTGTCTCCCGCGTTTGTGAGGTAGCGCAAGGAAACAGACGAAAGAAATGGCCCAACCCCCCCCCATACACATGTATATACATACGTCCACACACGCAAATATACATACCTACACAGCTTTCCATGGTTTACCCCAGACGCTTCACATGTCTTTATTCAATCCACTGACAGCACGTCAACCCCGGTATACCACATTGCTCCAATTCACTCTATTCCTTGCCCTCCTTTCACCCTCCTGCAAGTTCAGGCCCCGATCACACAAAATCTTTTTCACTCCATCTTTCCACCTCCAATTTGGTCTCCCTCTTCTCCTCGTTCCCTCCACCTCCGACACATATATCCTCTTGGTCAACCTTTCCTCACTCATTCTCTCCATGTGCCCAAACCATTTCAAAACACCCTCTTCTGCTCTCTCAACCACGCTCTTTTTATTTCCACACATCTCTCTCACCCTTACGTTACTTACTCGATCAAACCACCTCACACCACACATTGTCCTCAGACATCTCATTTCCAGCACATCCATCCTCCTGCGCACAACTCTATCCATAGCCCACGCCTCGCAACCATACAACATTGTTGGAACCACTATTCCTTCAAACATACCCATTTTTGCTTTCCGAGATAATGTTCTCGACTTCCACACATTCTTCAAGGCTCCCAGAATTTTCGCCCCCTCCCCCACCCTATGGTCCACTTCTGCTTCCATGGTTCCATCCGCTGCCAGATCCACTCCCAGATATCTAAAACACTTCACTTCCTCCAGTTTTTCTCCATTCAAACTCACCTCCCAATTTACTTGACCCTCAACCCTACTGTACCTAATAACCTTGCTCTTATTCACATTTACTCTTAACTTTCTTCTTCCACACACTTTATCAAACTCCGTCACCAGCTTCTGCAGTTTCTCACATGAATCAGCCACCAGCGCTGTATCATCAGCGAACAACAACTGACTCACTTCCCAAGCTCTCTCATCCCCAACAGACTTCATACTTGCCCCTCTTTCCAAAACTCTTGCCTTTACCTCCCTAACAATCCCATCCATAAACAAATTAAACAACCATGGAGACATCACACACCCCTGCCGCAAACCTACATTCACTGAGAACCAATCACTTTCCTCTCTTCCTACACGTACACATGCCTTACATCCTCGATAAAAACTTTTCACTGCTTCTAACAACTTGCCTCCCACACCATATATTCTTAATACCTTCCACAGAGCATCTCTATCAACTCTATCATATGCCTTCTCCAGATCCATAAATGCTACATACAAATCCATTTGCTTTTCTAAGTATTTCTCACATACATTCTTCAAAGCAAACACCTGATCCACACATCCTCTACCACTTCTGAAACCACACTGCTCTTCCCCAATCTGATGCTCTGTACATGCCTTCACCCTCTCAATCAATACCCTCCCATACAATTTACCAGGAATACTCAACAAACTTATACCTCTGTAATTTGAGCACTCACTCTTATCCCCTTTTCCTTTGTACAATGGCACTATGCACGCATTCCTCCAATCCTCAGGCACCTCACCATGAGTCATACATACATTAAATAACCTTACCAACCAGTCAACAATACAGTCACCCCCTTTTTTAATAAATTCCACTGCAATACCATCCAAACCTGCTGCCTTGCCGGCTTTCATCTTCCGCAAAGCTTTTACTACCTCTTCTCTGTTTACCAAATCATTTTCCCTAACCCTCTCACTTTGCACACCACCTCGACCAAAACACCCTATATCTGCCACTCTGTCATCAGACACATTCAACAAACCTTCAAAATACTCATTCCATCTCCTTCTCACATCACCACTACTTGTTATCACCTCCCCATTTACGCCCTTCACTGAAGTTCCCATTTGCTCCCTTGTCTTACGCACCCTATTTACCTCCTTCCAGAACATCTTTTATTCTCCCTAAAATTTACTGATAGTCTCTCACCCCAACTCTCATTTGCCCTTTTTTTCACCTCTTGCACCTTTCTCTTGACCTCCTGTCTCTTTCTTTTATACTTCTCCCACTCAATTGCATTTTTTCCCTGCAAAAATCGTCCAAATGCCTCTCTCTTCTCTTTCACTAATACTCTTACTTCTTCATCCCACCACTCACTACCCTTTCTAAACAGCCCACCTCCCACTCTTCTCATGCCACAAGCATCTTTTGCGCAATCCATCACTGATTCCCTAAATACATCCCATTCCTCCCCCACTCCCCTTACTTCCATTGTTCTCACCTTTTTCCCTAAAATTTAATGACACTCTCTCACCCCAACTCTCATTTGCCCTTTTTTTCACCTCTTGCACCTTTCTCTTGACCTCCTGTCTCTTTCTTTTATACATCTCCCACTCAATTGCATTTTTTCCCTGCAAAAATCGTCCAAATGCCTCTCTCTTCTCTTTCACTAATACTCTTACTTCTTCATCCCACCACTCACTACCCTTTCTAATCAACCCACCTCCCACTCTTCTCATGCCACAAGCATCTTTTGCGCAATCCATCACTGACTCCCTAAATACATCCCATTCCTCCCCCACTCCCCTTACTTCCATTGTTCTCACCTTTTTCCATTCTGTACACAGTCTCTCCTGGTACTTCCTCACACAGGTCTCCTTCCCAAGCTCACTTACTCTCACCACCTTCTTCACCCCAACATTCACTCTTCTTTTCTGAAAACCCATACAAATCTTCACCTTAGCCTCCACAAGATAATGATCAGACATCCCTCCAGTTGCACCTCTCAGCACATTAACATCCAAAAGTCTCTCTTTCGCACGCCTGTCAATTAACACGTAATCCAATAACGCTCTCTGGCCATCTCTCCTACTTACATAAGTGTACTTATGTATATCTCGCTTTTTAAACCAGGTATTCCCAATCATCAGTCCTTTTTCAGCACATAAATCTACAAGCTCTTCACCATTTCCATTTACAACACTGAACACCCCATGTATACCAATTATTCCCTCAACTGCCACATTACTCACCTTTGCATTCAAATCACCCATCACTATAACCCGGTCTCGTGCATCAAAACCACTAACACACTCATTCAGCTGCTCCCAAAACACTTGCCTCTCATGATCTTTCTTCTCATGCCCAGGTGCATATGCACCAATAATCACCCACCTCTCTCCATCAACTTTCAGTTTTACCCATATTATTCGAGAATTTACTTTCTTACATTCTATCACATACTCCCACAACTCCTGTTTCAGGAGTATTGCTACTCCTTCCCTTGCTCTTGTCCTCTCACTAACCCCTGACTTTACTCCCCAGACATTCCCAAACCACTCTTCTCCTTTACCCTTGAGCTTCGTTTCACTCAGAGCCAAAACATCCAGGTTCCTTTCCTCAAACATACTACCTATCTCTCCTTTTTTCACATCTTGGTTACATCCACACACATTTAGGCACCCCACTCTGAGCCTTCGAGGAGGATGAGCACTCCCCGCGTGACTCCTTCTTCTGTTTCCCATTTTAGAAAGTTAATACAAGGAGGGGAGGATTTCCTGGTAAAGCCCAGCGACAGTATGTCACCCTATATAAACCAATTATCCAATTCATTTTATCAAATGCACACCTCTCATCTTCCTGACTGAGCTACTAATACCCCAAAGCTTTTGTCACTCTATCCTTCCACTTTTTCTCAGTCTACCCCTACACACTTGCTTCTTTCAATTCCAATGCAGGGATCCTCTAAGACAGTCTTTCACTGCACATGCTATACATATGTACAAGCCATTCAACATACCTTTACAGCCCTATCAATAAGACTGTGCTAACTCACCTCTATCTTAAACTGTTATTCCTTACATGATCAACTTGCCTCATGGTGCAAATCATTCTCAGCCATTTCACTTCAAATGCATTCATGTTTCCTTTTTTCTTTTTTTTTTTAGCATTCTAGGTACAAGACACATTCATATAACACTGCTGGGACTATAATACCTTCAAAATACCTATATTTTTCCTAATAGTCAGTGACCTTTCCTTCTACCCACTCTGCAGTCCACCCAAGACCTTAGCCCATTCTACCATACTATGACTCAATTCAGCCTCCATGGTTCTATCTGCTACCACAACCATCCTTAGGTAACTGTTTCCTTTTTTCTTTCTTTTTTGTATTCTAGGTACAAGACACATTCATATAACACTTCTGGGACTATAATACCTCAAAATACCTATATTTGTACTAATAGTCAGTGACCTTTCCTTCTACCCACTCTGCAGTCCACCCAAGACCTTAGCTCATTTTACCAACCTATGACTCAATTCAGCCTCCATGGTTCTATCTACTACCACAACCATCCTTAAGTAACCAAAGCTTATCACTTCCTCCAGGTCCTCCTCATTCAAACTTATGCTCAAACCAGCACCACAGTATACTGTACACCCACCCCTTGCTCTAAGAACATTACATTTACTTCCAACCTCATCCCTTCTGTAAACATTAAACAACAGTGACATCATACATCCCTGTTAACAATCTTCAGTGAAATCACCCTCCTCCCTTCCTACTCACAAAAATGCCTTAATCTACAAGTAAAAAGATCCTCACTGAAGTCTGCAGCTTTCCATTTAACCCATGTACTTGTAACACCTTCCTCTCTGTCAATCTTGTGTTATGCTTTCTCTAGATCCATAAATGCCATAGATAATTTACTCACACAATTTCTTCAAAGCAAATATCTGATCCACGCAACTTCTCCCCATCTTGAAGCCACAATATTCCTCCCACATCAGATATTCTGTGCTTGCTGTTACTCTCTCGATTACACTTTCCTACATACCTTACTAACTATACTCAACAGACAGAGGAAAAAGTTGTCTGTAAATGAGCCTCCATACCTTGCAGTTGAAGTATGGAGATGTGACAAAAGGCAAGCCACTGACTGGAGCTATGATAGTTTATGTTTTTCTTCTCTATGTCAAAATACTTGTGGATAACCTGGTAAATTGTGATGCAAGTATTATTGAAGCCATTCTTTTCTAAATGTAAATTCAATCATGGAATTATTACATCCACAATGGCCACTGAACGTAAATAAGGCAAAACTTTGACTGCTCACATTTTTCTGATGGAGATTTAGTTTTACAGCTCAGGAATACAGGAAAATAATCATTATTGATATCTACCCATTATCAGAGTTAATGAAAATATTAATCACTTCTACCCACACAGTATAATTCTCCTTAAAAAGTATACTTTTCTTTCCAAATTCACATTCTGATAACATACCAAAGTCTGAATCTGGTTGTACTGAGGTTCCATCAGCTGTGCCTCGGTCATTCCAGTTGGGAGAGCCAGTTGGGGAATCACTGGCAGGAGACACATCCACACTGTTTCCTCGGACCCATGGTGGAACCTAAAGAAATTGCCACAGTGAATATTTCTTACATTAGTTTGGCTAAAATGGTTTCAGTCAGGGTAGAAGCACTATTTCTGCAAAAAATTCTCCTAAAGGAAGTAAATTAAGCCTCCAGTAATGGGCTGTGTCTGCAACTGCTTTTGACATATCCTACAAGTGATAAATTAGGATATTAAAAGGATGGAACCAACAGACATCTTTAGAGTAAGAATGATTTACATCTGTTCGAATGGAAGATAATGAGGAATGGCATTGAAACTTCAGTCTGGGATGCAAGGAGTAATTGGTGAGAAATCAGCCTTGTTATGGTAGTAAGGCTGATTACTATAAAAGGCACTAAACAGAGAAAATGAGTGATAAGAGAAACTGGCTGACTGCTAGTATATCAGCTACAGCATTCAAACTGAACAGGTTAAAGATGATTATTACAGTTGCTTAAGTAGTTTGTAATAGATGAAAAACATTTAGAAGATAACGGAGGATGAAGATGCATTGAGATAATGATATAAACAGAGAGTGATGGAATGGAAAATTGAGCATCTTTTGGATAAATAAGAGGTCAGAAGAGACAAAGAAAGTAGCAAAAGTATCGGATGATCTCACTGATCATCCATGATAGAAATATCCACAGTTGTATGGAGTAATGGTAAGGAAATTGGAACAAGGCTAATCTGTTTTTGTTTATGAAACCAAACAACAGACAGTATATTTGATAAAAAGTCAATAAAAGGGTTATTTGATTATTTATCTCCTATGTTTGTGATATGTATGTTTGGTTGGTATAAAACTTGAAGTATTAATGAAGAAACATGGAAGATTACAAAAATAAAGTTAAGAATGAGAAAAAATCATTATAGCAGTAAAGCTAAGAATGAAAGGGGAAAGCTGAACTTCCAGAGATTTTGTGAAAAGATGAATGGTTCCAGTATAACTGATGCTAGGGATCGAATGCAAGAGTGGGTGATGTAGCAGTTGAGGGTATAATTTGGGGTCATGGAGTAGTCAGTGTGAACAAAAATGGTAAACAAATTGCAGACCTGTGTGTTGAAAAAGAACTGGTGATTGGGAATATCTGGTTTGAAAAGCAGGACATACATTCATATACATAGATAAATGGGGTTGTGGGTCAATGAAAATTATTGGATATGATCTAACTGATGGGATAGAAAAGACTTTTAGATGTAAGGGTGCTGAAAAGGGCAGCTGGTGGGATGTAACATTACATCTTCATGGAGACAAATGTGAAAGCTTGTAATGCCTTTAAGGAGAGTCTGGAAAAGAGGCTTACATGAGGAGAACACAGGAGAGACTAGGAGAGGAACAGTGAAAGGGGGTTGTGGGTGGCAAGATGAAGATGCTTGTGAAAGAAAAAAGAGAGGTGCATGGGCATTACCTGCAAGAAAAAGTGCAAGTGGTTGGTGTGCTAAAATGGTTTGGACATAATAAGAGGATGAATGAGGAGAGGGTGACTAAGTGGGTATAAATGACAGAAGTAGAAGGAACAACGAAAAGGGTAAGAATAAGTTGCAAGAGGGTGGGATGGAATGAAAAGTGTTTTGAGAGTTTGGGGGCTGAACATGCAAGAGGGTGTGAGGCATGCAGGTGATAGAATGAACTGTAGCAATGTTGTATACAGGTGATGATATACTGCTGCTGAGATGAACCAGGAAATATGAAGCAGTTAGTGACAGCACAGAAAGGTCTGTAAAACATGGTTCTGGACAGGGGTATCTGGTTTCAGTGCAATATACACAAAAGGTATGGTGTGGATGTAAGTGACTGAGGCTATTTCTTCATTTGTCCCAGTCACTTCCTTGCTGTCATGTAAAATGGTAAATGTAATGAAAAAAATTGCACTCATTTTGGCATTTTCATTCATCAATTTTGTGCAAACTGGAAAAGCATTACACCTGGTTCCTGCTACCTAGTGACCCTCTATCTGGTGATCTGCTTACCTAGACTTCATGATAGACACAAAAAAAATTATTCAGGAACTGTGTGAAGCAATAGCAGACGATCACTAGGAAGCGGCAGCTTTCACCAAGACATCGATTACTGTCAAAAACTGAAATCTTTATCCATCATCTATGGCTGCAAGCAACTTGCCAAGCTTATATCAACTTTCAAAATATCTTAGCATGTACATATCTATCTTCATTAGGAATACTCCATAGATATTTGAAAATCTGAACCCATTCTAATTCATCAACAGCTGAATCTCATAATAAGTTCCTATTTTTAAATATCAGTTCATTTCAGTTTGGACTATATTAGATTTTACCTCTTATGTACTCTTCAAAATTACAACAGAATGTAGTTCCTCTTTCATCTTTTCCATCAACTGTCATAAGTGCAAAACATCATCCCCTTCCACTTTCTCCAATTTTTCCTCTCTGCCAATATCAATTCCATGAACATTATCATCCTTAAAGATAAAATGAAGTAGGAAAACAACATGACTGTTCTACCCTAAGCACAACCCTACACCAGTCGGCTATTCCTCTACTTAATCTGACATAATCTATTCTCTAACTGCAGCAGCACTTAAATGCCCTTAGCAAATTCATCACAAATTTCACATATTTTCACTGCATTCCATTCCTGTCAGGTATTTCACCATCATATTTCATAAATCTCGTCATTATGTTTTCTTTCTTTTTTGAGAGAGATGAGGAGGAAACAAGGAGGATACCAAGGAGGAGGTGGAAGGATTGAGTGAAAGATGCTTTGAAGGACTGAAGCCAAAACATCCACTTGGGTGTGACACATGTAAGGTATGGAACAAACTGGAACAATGTGGTATACAAGAGATGATGTCCCATATGAAGTGATCAGAGGGAACCATGGAAAGATATGTGGGGCCTGGTTGTGGATAAGGTTGCAAGGCATTAGATATAACAGCTGAAGAATGGATGTGAGCAAATGAGCCATTTTCCTTACCTGTTCCTGACACTACTTTGCAAAACCAAGAAACAACAAACATATAAGAGAAAAAGGAAATTTAAATACTACCAAAATGTATCTATACTTTATCAAATTATTTTTTCACCACAGCTTTCTTTTTTTCATATGGTAAGTACAAAAAGGATAAGGAAAAAAGAATACTGCCCACATATCTCCTGCATTGTGTCATAAAAAGTGACTAGGAGGGGGAAGAGCAGGTGGACTTCAAATCCTTCCCTCTAGTATTATTACCATCTATAAGAAGTTAAAGAGGAATAAGCTATGTGGCTTTTTTCCTATGAGTCTCAGTCATCTGTTTTTGATGGTATTTTACTGTGGCAGGAAATGGTGAACAGGTACAAAAGAAGTAAACTTCAGGAAAATATGTTTTCACCACAATTATAAGAAATATCTTTTCAATAATTATATCACTTCTTCCACAGACTTTACTTACCTTCAAAATTGAGAAAGTGAGACCCTGTTTGTCACGGTGAACTTCGATATGTTTGGCTAACGGATGTGTCATCTTGGGTCTATTATTAAGTTCATCTAGTGAACTCTGCACTTTGTATCGTGCAGCCTCCAAGTATGCTAACATTGCCTTCATCTGTAGAAAACAATCTTAAATCACTTTAATATCACAATAAATGTGGTACTGTAACAAAAATAATATAGCACTCTGCTGAACAATATTTCAGTAAAAGACTTTAATATCTACTTTTAAGGGCTTAGTATGCATATAACTAAAATGTGAGTAAAACACTGAAGGAAAATAAAAATAACACTGACCAGTTTTAAATTACAAAAGTGGGAGTAATACGAAAAATCATATATACCTCAAATCCTGCAGAAAAGGTAAAACTTACATTCACTTCATGCACACAGCAGCATCTAAAATTCTACTATTCAATTAGTGACAAACATGGCCTATGAAACAAAAAACTCACATGTTGTAGTCTGTTGTAGGCATCCTGTTGAGATTAAAAAGTATAAGGGAGCTTTTGAAATGGATGCAGAATACATTTTGCCAATTCAAATAAACACTGGATATAGCTAATGTATATATGCACAGTCATAAATAGAAATGGAAGATTTTAAAAAGTAATAATATACAAAGCATTCCCAGACTTTCACATTCTTGAAAAGATATTCAGACTATCACACAACCATTAGGAATACACAGCCTAAGAAACCTCATCAGAAATTTGAAGTTTTCTTACAATGACAGAAGACATTGCAAAAGAAAAAAAAATCAGGAATTTCTGTTCATGAAAAACCCTACTTTCAGCAAGCTTATACTAGCAGCACATACATTCATCATAGGATGGTTCAGAGGAAAACTTACATGTTGTAGCTTATCATTCACATCCTGCTGAGATTCCTCTCCTCCAAAAGTAGGTGTCTCTTGTAGAGCCTTTGCCAAGTTCTCCACACCCTGCTTTCCTCTCCTCTCTCGCTCCAGGTCTGTTCTTAGCATCTGAACAAATTTTTCTAGTGCCTAAAGGAGACCAGAAATATATTCCAGTTGTGGATTTATCAGTTAGCTTGTAAAGAAATGAATTTTCATCAGTCCACTAGAAAGTAATTTTGTGTTTTTTGGCATAAAAATAATTATCAAGAAAGGGAAGATATATGAATTGTGATTGGACTATTCAACATAATGGAAACTGAAATTCACAGAAGTTTAATATCTTTTAGATACAAGGTGTTATGGATATATGATAATGCAGGAAAGCTATCAGAGACAGAGCTTTTATCAAGGGAGTAATGTGTGTGTGTGCAAGTAAGAAGAGAAGAGAGTGTGTGGTTTCAGAGTAAGGTGAATTTGCATCATCAGTGTATGATGTCACCATGGCTGTGGAATCTATTCATGGACTGATCAGAGAGGGAGAGGAATGCAAGGGTTTTAAAGAAAGGGGCAGGTCTGCAATCTGCTGGGAGTTGTTACTTGCCAGTGGTGTGGATCTGGGGCAAACTTGAGAAATTGCAGAAGTTTGTGTCTGAGCCTAGAAGAGTACAGGAAAGGGGAAAGTTAAGTTTGTGTGAATGAAAGTAAGGTTAAGTTTGGAGGGAAATTGAAACAGACTGACTGGAATGTGAATATGAATAAAGAGAACCAGGAAGAGGTGGAATGTTTTAAATACCTGGAAGTGGATAAGACATTGGATGGAGCCATGGGAGCTGAGGTATGCCATTGGGTGAACAAGGGGTTCAAATCGTGGTTGCACTGAGGAGAATGTGGAGAAAGAGATCACTGTCTATGAGAACAAAGATGGGTATATTTGACTGTATGGTACTCTCAAAGGTGTTGAATGAATGTAAAGTAAAGGCTACAGAAGGAAATATATGAAAGTAAATGCTGGGGATAGGGAAAAAGAAGACTTCCCACACATTCCTCACATGTCGTAGAAGGCGACTAAAGGGGACGGGAGCGGGGGGGCAGAAACCCTCCCCTCCTTGTATTCTAACTCTCTAAAAGGGGAAACAGGAGTCACGTGGGGAGTGCTCATCCTCCTCGAAGGCTCAGATTGGGGTGTCTAAATGTGTGTGGATGTAAGCAAGATGAGAAAAAAGGAGAGATAGGTAGTATGTTTCAGGAAAGGAACCTGGATGTTTTGGCTCTGAGTGAAACGAAGCTCAAGGGTAAAGGGGAAGAGTGGTTTGGGAATGTCTTGGGAGTAAAGTCAGGGGTTAGTGAGAGGACAAGAGCAAGGGAAGGAGTAGCACTACTCCTGAAACAGGAGTTGTGGGAGTATGTGATAGAGTGTAAGAAAGTAAACTCTAGATTGATATGGGTAAAACTGAAAGTTGATGGAGAGAGGTGGGTGATTATTGGTGCATATGCACCCGGGCATGAGAAGAAAGATCATGTGAGGCAAGTGTTTTAGGAGCAGCTGAATGAGTGTGTTAGTGGTTTTGATGCACGAGACCAGGTTGTAGTGATGGGTGATTTGAATGCAAAGGTGAATAATGTGGCAGTTGAGGGAATAATTGGTATACATGGGGTGTTCAGTGTTGTAAATGGAAATGGTGAAGAGCTTGTAGATTTATGTGCTGAAAAAGGACTGGTGACAGGAATACCTGGTTGAAAAAGAGAGATATACATAAGTATACGTATGTAAGTAGGAGAGATGGCCAGAGAGCATTAATGGATTACGTGTTAATTGATAGGCGCGCAAAAGAGAGACTTTTGGATGTTAATGTGCTGAGAGGTGCAACTGGAGGGATGTCTGATCATTATCTTGTGGAGGTGAAGGTGAAGATTTGTATGGGTTTTCAGAAACGAAGAGAGAATGTTGGGGTGAAGAGAGTGGTGAGAGTAAGTGAGCTTGGGAAGGAGACTTGTGTGAGGAAGTACCAGGAGAGACTGAATACAGAATGGAAAAAGGTGAGAACAAAGGATGTAAGGGGAGTGGGGGAGGAATGGGAAGCAGTGATGGCTTGCGCAAAAGATGCTTGTGGAATGAGAAGTGTGGGAGGTGGGCAGATTAGAAAGGGTAGTGAGTGGTGGGATGAAGTAAGATTATTAGTGAAAGAGAAGAGAGAGGCATTTTGGACGATTTTTGCAGGGTAATAATGCATATGAGTGGGAGATGTATAAAAGAAAGAGGCAGGAGGTCAAGAGAAAGGTTAGGTTAGGTTAGGGCAAATGAGAGTTGGGGTGAGAGAGTATCATTAAATTTTAGGGAGAATGAAAAGATGTTTTGGAAGGAGGTAAATAAAGTGCGTAAGACAAGGGAGCAAATGGGAACTTCAGTGAAGGGGGCTAATGGGGAGGTGATAACAAGTAGTGGTGATGTGAGAAGGAGATGGAGTGAGTATTTTGAAGGTCTGTTGAATGTGTTTGATGATAAGAGTGGCAGATACAGGGTGTTTTGTTCGAGGTGGTGTGCAAAGTGAGAGGGTTAGGGAAAATGATTTGGTAAACAGAGAAGAGGTAGTAAAAGCTTTGTGGAAGATGAAAGCCGGCAAGGCAGCGGGTTTGGATGGTATTGCAATGGAGTTTATAAAAAAAGGGGGTGACTGTATTGTTGACTGGTTGGTAATGTTATTTAATGTATGTATGATTCATGGTGAGGTGCCTGAGGATTGGCAGAATGCTTGCATAGTGCCATTGTACAAAGGCAAAGGGGACAAAGGTGAGTGCTCAAATTACAGAGGTATAAGTTTGTTGAGTATTCCTGGGAAATTATATGGGAGGGTATTGATTGAGAGGGTGAAGGCATGTACAGAGCATCAGATTGGGGAAGAGCAGTGTGGTTTCAGAAGTGGTAGAGGATGTGTGATCAGGTGTTTGCTTTGAGGAATATATGTGAGAAATACTTAGAAAAGCAAATGGATTTGTATGTAGCATTTATGGATCTGGAGAAGGCATATGATAGAGCTGATAGAGATGCTCTGTGGAAGGTATTAAGAATATATGGTGTGGAAGGCAAGTTGTTAGAAGCAGTGAAAAGTTTTTATCGAGGATGTAAGGCATGTGTACGTGTAGGAAGAGAGGAAAGTGATTGGTTCTCAGTGAATGTAGGTTTGCGGCAGGGGTGTGTGATGTTTCCATGGTTGTTTAATTTGTTTATGGATGGGGTTGTTAGGGAGGTGAATGCAAGAGTTTAGGAAAGAGGGGCAAGTATGCAGTCTGTTGTGGATGAGAGAGCTTGGGAAGTGAGTCAGTTGTTGTTCGCTGATGATACAGCACTGGTGGCTGATTCGTGTGAGAAACTGCAGAAGCTGGTGACTGAGTTTGGTAATGTGTGTGAAAGAAGAGAGTTGAGAGTAAATGTGAATAAGAGCAAGGTTATTAGGTACAGTAGGGTTGAGGGTCAAGTCAATTGGGAGGTAAGTTTGAATGGAGGAAAACTAGAGGAAGTGAAATGTTTTAGATATCTGGGAGTGGATTTGGCAGCGGATGGAACCGTGGAAGCGGAAGTGAATCATAGGGTGGGGGAGGGGGCGAAATTTCTGGGAGTGTTGAAGAATGTATGGAAGTCGAGACATTATCTCGGAAAGCAAAAATGGGTGTGTTTGAAGGAATAGTGGTTCCAACAATGTTGTATGGTTGCGAGGCGTGGGCTATGGATAGAGTTGTGCGGAGGAGGGTGGATGTGCTGGAAATGAGATGTTTGAGGACAATATGTGGTGTGAGGTTGTTTGATCGAGTAAGTAATAATAGGGTTAGAGAGATGTGTGGTAATAAAAAGAGTGTGGTTGAGAGAGCAGAAGACAGTGTTTTGAAATGGTTTGGTCACATGGAGAGAATGAGTGAGGAAAGATTGACAAAGAGGATATATGTGTCAGAGGTGGAGGGAACGAGGAGAAGTGGGAGACCAAATTGGAGGTGGAAAGATGGAGTAAAAAAGATTTTGAGTGATCGGGGCCTGAACATGCAGGAGGGTGAAAGGCGTGCAAGGAATAGAGTGAATTGGAATGATGTGGTATACCAGGGTCGACATGCTGTCAATGGATTGAACCAGGGCATGTGAAGCATCTGGGGTAAATCATGGAAAGTTCTGTGGGGCCTGGATGTGGAAAGGGAGCTGTGGTTTCGGTGCATTATTACATGACAGCTAGAGACTGAGTGTGAATGAATGGGGCCTTTGTTGTCTTTTCCTAGCACTACCTCACTCACATGAGGGGGGAGGGGGGTGTTATTTCATGTGTGGCAAGGTGGCGATGGGAATGAATAAAGGCAGTGTGAATTATGTACACGCGTATATATGTATATGTCTGTGTGTGTATATATATATATGTATACATTGAGATGTATAGGTATGTATATTTGCGTGTGTGGACGTGTATGTATGTACATGTGTATGTGGGTGGGTTGGGCCATTCTTTCGTCTGTTTCCTTGCGCTACCTCGCTAACGCGGGAGACAGTGACAAAGCAAAATAAATAAATGAATAAATGCTTGAGAACATATCATATGTGAAAAGTTAATCAATAATGAAAGAGTAAGAAAAAGGTGTGGTAGTAAGAGAAGTATGTAAAAGAGATGAAGAGGGTAATGTGCTGAGTGCAGAGGTAACAAAGAGGAGGAACTAAGGAAAAATGGAAGGATGCAGTGAAAGTTGCTACATATGTACGGAGCCTAAACATGGAAGATGGTGTAAGGCACACATGAAACAGGTGCAAATTGAAGTGATGTGATATACAGGAGGTGGTGTGTTATCATACACATATATACACAGTTATGCACATACACACAAACACATATATATTACTTAATAATTTATCATACATAATTGCTGTTGCCCGCATCAGCGAGGTAGTGCCAGGAAACAGACGAAGAATGGCCCATCCACTCATGTACACATATACGTACATAAACGCTCACATAAGCACACATACATATCAAAATATACATGCATATACATACACATACACAGACATTACATACATACACATGTATATATTCATACTTGCCTGCCTTCATTCATTCCTGTCGCGACCCCATCCCACAGGAAACGCTATCCCCTGCCTCAGCGAGGCAGCGTCAGGAATTCAGACAAAAAAGCCCCATTCAGTCATTCAGTCTAGCTGTCATGTGTAATGCACCAAAACCACAGTTCCCTATTCACATCCAGGCCCCACAGAATTTTCCATGGTTTACCTCAGACGTTTCACATGCCCTGGTTCAGTCCATTGACAGCACATCATCCTCAGTATTCCACATCATACCAATTCACTCTATTCCTTGCATGCCTCTCACCCTCCTGTATGTTCAGGCCCCTATCGCTCAAAATCTTTTTTGCTCCATCCTTCCATCTCCAATTTGGTCTCAAGTTTCTCTTTGTTCCCTCCACCTCTGACATATATATCCTTTATCAATCTTTCCTCACTCATTCTCTCCCTATGTCCAAACCACTTCAACACACGCTCTTCTGCTCTCTCGACCATGCTCTTCTCATTACCACACATCTCTCTTACCCTTATATCACTTACTCGATCAAACCACCTCACACCACACATTGTCTTCAAAAATCTCATTTCCAACACACCCACCCTTCTCTGTACAACCATATCTATAGCCCATGGCTCACAGCCATATAAAATTGTTGATACTACTATTCCTTCAAACATACCCATTTCTGATCTCCGAGTTAACATTCTCTCCACTTCATCACTCCCATGGTTCCATTTGCTGCTAAGTCCACTCCTAGATATCTAAAACACTTCACTTCCTCCAACTTTTCCCCATTTAAACTTACAACTTCTCCCTCAACCTTAGTGAACCTACTAACAACTTTTTTCTTTTGCACACTTTTCCAGACTCAAGTCACCAACCTCTGTGGTTTCTCACTTGAACCATATATATATGAATCTGCCTGCCTCTGCTTACACCAAAAGTAAAAACCCACAATCAGGAAGGCTGTATCATCATCTGTTGATGAACAGAACAATTTCATTGAAGAACTTCTCATTCATTCCAAAGAAGTCCATCCTTTCCCTGATACTGGACATACAGCAGCCTGTGGAGGTGCAGGAGCTCTTGAAAAGGTCCTGGTGGGGCTTTTCAGAATATAATCCCACTACACAACATTCACAATGCTTTGAGGACTTAAACAGAACCTTGCTTATCCAATGTATTTTCAATAGTGTGTTAAGTCAGTTCACTGGGTTCATGGTATGGGAGAAGGTAATAAAATACTTTGCAGTTTTCTAAATCATTATGCCTTTGGCTTTGCAGGTAATTAGATCCAGCTGTGGATCCTTCCGTAAATCTGGAAGTGACCATCCTACAAACAAAAAACAATTTTTGAAGGGTTGTGTGTATTGTTAGTATAATTAACTGACCACCAAGTGGCATTGCAATATGAATGTGTTATGATGAACCATTACTTAACAGACAATAATTTTCTCCAATAGTACTGTATCCACAGCTAGTTAAGACAATCATTCTACTGCTTAGGATGTCAAAATCCTTATACTGATAATACTAACCTCTCTTCTTCTTTCTCTGTTCATTATGTTGTTCATATCTTCTGCATAAAAATCAGGTAGCATCTGTTCTGGGATATTTTCTCCAGTTCCTTTGGCTGATATCACTGTCTGGATATCCTTTTCTACATCACATGTGGCTACTGGCTCATCAAGACGTGCTGCAATCTGTAATGGCAAGAAAGTCACTCTAAAGAATCAATCAATAAGTAAACACTAAGGGAGAAAGTACTCTACCTCCGTATTCCCCACGTGTCGTAGAAAGCAACAACAGAGGGTGCAAGCAGGGTGCTGGAAACCCTCCCCTTCTTAAATTTCATATTTCTAAAAGAGGAAACAGAAGGAGTCAAGCGGGGAGTGCTCATCCTCCTCAAAGGCTCAGATTGAGAGTGTGTGGATATAACCAAGATAAGAAGAAAGGAGAGATAGGTAGTATGTTTAAGGAAAGACACCTGGACGCTCTGGCTCTGAGTGAAATGAAGCTCAAAGGTAAATAGAAAGAATGGTTTGGAAATATCTTGGGAGTAAAGTCAAGGGCTGGTGAGAGAACAAAAGCCAAGGAAGGAGTAGCACTACTCTTGAAACTGTTGTGGGAGTGTGTGATAGTGTGTAAGGAAAAAAAATCTAGATTGATATGGGTAAAACTGAAAGTGGATGGCAAAAGATACATGATCATTGGTGCTTATGCACCTGGTCTTGAGAAGAAACATCATGAGAGGCAAGTGATTTGGGAGCAGCTGAGTGAGTGTGTCACCAGTTTTGCTGCATGAGACTGGGTATTAGTAATGGGCAATTTACATGTGAAGGTGAGTAAAGTGGCAGCTGAGGGTATAATTGGTGTGCATGGGGTATTCAGTGCAGTGAATGGTGAAGACCTTGTGGATTTGTGTGCTGAAAAAAGACTGGTGCTTGGGAATACCTAGTTTGAAAAGAGAGATATACACAAATATAAATATGTAAGAGAGATGGTCAAGGGTATCATTAAATTATGTATTAACTGATAGGCATTTAAAAGAGATTTTTTGATGTAATTGTGCTGAGCGGGACAGCTGGTGGGATGTCTAATCACTATCTTGTGGAGGCAAAGGTGAAAATAAGTAGAAGTTTTCAAAAAAGAGGAGAGCACATCAGGGAGAAGAGTGTTGAGAGTAAGTGAGCCTGGAAAGGAGACTTGTGTAACGAAATACCAGGAAAGATTGAGTGTAGAATGGAAAAAGGTAAGAGCAAACGAAGTGAGGGGAGTGGATGAGAAATGAAATGTATTCAGGGAAGCAGTGATGCATGTGGTATGAGAAACGAGGTGGGCATATTAGAAAGAGTAGTGAGTAGTGGGATGAAGATGCAAAGTTGTTAGTGAAAGAGAAAAGAAGCCTAGAAGCTCCAGGACCCCCATATAAATGGGTAAAACTTCAAGTAAAAAGTAAAATCAACTTCAAACACAAGTTACAATATTCTGTATGATGTTAATGCATGAAGAGATCCATGAAATATCATATTGACGAAAATTCTCGTGCATAATGGATGTAAAGTCATTTGAGTCTTTAAAGAAATGACATCACTGCTGACATACTAAACAAGTGCAGTATATTCTGAGAATGCTACTGCTTAGAGGAAGGGATCTTCAACCCATATTTTAGTTATATCTGAAAATATTGTAAATCATTACTCACAGCAACCATTTTTGGCGCAGCTTCCTTAGCATTCTTGTGGTACTTAACAACTAGGTTCTTGAGTGCTTGTAAACGTTCTTCTTCTAATGTTTGGAAGCAGCTGCTGCCTTTGTACACTGCAGATTCCCACTCCAATCTGAAACAAAAGCAGCAGCTAGTAATCAACCAATAATTCCAAAATATCAGAAAAAATTAGAAACCTTATACATAGACTAAAGTAACTTTCTATTTTGTAGGTACATGAATGTATATTCAACTTGTTTCTAGAGCAAAATTACTACATATGTCCCACTCAAAACAACTTGCAGGGGAGGTGGATATGAATTGTTAATATATTTTTCAATTTTCGTTGGGCCTTCAAAGATTATGAATCTAAAGTGACCTAAAACGTGGCAGTCTGGTACCTCTGAACATTGATATGCTGTTTATTGAATAAAATGTCTAACTGAAGGGAATTAAAAGCGGAAAATTTAAAGATGTCAGAACATGAAAAATCTAGTGGCATCACCAATGGTCATAAGTTACCATGTTAAAAGCAGTCTCTTGTTTTCCTTGTTACATCCTGCATATGGAAGTTCATAGAAACTGAGCATTTCAGACCTGAAATTCTCTTCATTATACTCGCATTGTCATACAACAAGAGTAAATTAAGGGAAGTAAGAGATGGAAAAAAAAAAATCAAGCATAAAGTGTATACTCTGTGGTAACCTGTTTAGTCCTAGGTGAGGTAACCTGTGTAGTCCTGGTTGAACTGGGACTCCTCACACATCACTAAGAGCATTGCCACTTCCAAAAACATTTATTGGTATTCTACAGATATCTCCATCAAACAAAAACATGAAATCTGCATAAGAAAACAGGTGTGATGATCTCTTTTTAGGTTAATGACACTAATCCATATACAGGGAAGAATATTAGTAATAAAAAAATATTCCCCTTTCCAAAGCACCCAAAAATACCTGGGGAAAGAAAAACAATTAGTGAGTGGAAAATGAAAGAATAATTGGATTACAAGATTATTTGAAACACTTAAAGAATAATAAGGAAGGGAACAGACAGAGATTAAAAATCTGACTAAAAAAAATCTTGAGAAAAATGTAAAGTAAGATAGTATATGAATCTACACCATAAATCTGTGTCAGTAGAGCAAATAGATGAAACAGTTAATTGCAAACAGGAGGTGAAACAGTTAATTGCAAACAGGAGGTGAAACAGCTGAAAATGAAAGAATGCAATATACTTTTTCATTTCATGGGAGGAAAGCAAAACATGTACTGGAAAATGACTGAAGCTTATTTAAAAGAAAAACCACTTTAAACAGTAAACAAGGAAATGTTCACTCACTTTGTAAGTGAACCTCTCATTTCAACAGTGCAAACATACACTATGACAAATTTGAAATGGTCAGTGATTCCTTACCCACAAATGGTATAATTTGGAAATATATCACAGGCATCCATCTCAAACTTGCAATTGCAGAGACTGAATGAAAATCTGTAGATTACACAAGAAAGCTGAAAAATGATTTACCTTTGCTTTGTGTCAAGAGGAAAAATCCATAGGACATCCTACCTTAAACACAGACGAAAACTCAGAAATGGGAAGTATGGTATGGGAGAGTGATCTAGGGGGCTCCACAGGCTCTGACGTAGAAATAGGGGGAGAGTCACGAAATAATATGGATACCAACTCAAACATGGAGGGAAGGGAGAGTCCATGGGGGAAACTAACATTGAAAGTGGAGGCCTTCAAGTATTAGGCATAGATTTAAATGCCAGGTTGGCATACACTGGGAAAAATGTAAATTCAAGCCCAGAAATGTCTGGACGGGCTTAAGAAATGTAAATTTCAATGATGAGGAATGAAATATTACTATGCAGAATTGTGCAAATCATCAACAGAATTTAAGCACTACCAGAACAAGTACTCCAAGAACCACCACATATTTGGGGCGATGAGACAGATCCCTTGTGCCAGTCACAATCTACATGGGAGAACAGCCAGGAGGAAATGACAATGGTCTTATGCAAAAAACGATGAAGGAACTGAAAGCACTTTTTTAAGCTCAACAGAGCATGGTACATCAATCGTCCCTTAACAACACAGACAAAGTTAAGCAACATCCTTTATATGTGCAAAAACAGAGGGATTCAAAGCACACCAGACAAATAAAATTCCCTTTATAAATGGCTTGTTTATTGAATCAAATACAGTATTTACATACAACCTCTAGTGAAATACATACATTACAGGAATAGCTAAGTCTGCCACTAAGAAACTGGGTAACCTGTTTAGATGTCGAAACTTCTCTTCTGAACAGTCGCCGCATTTATACAAGGGATTGATTTGTCCTTGAATAGAGTACTGCTCTCACATTTGCAGTGGTTCTAGCTCTAAATCCTTACTTGACAGAGTCAAGTCAAAAGCAGTCTGGCTTATAATCTGTCCCATGCTAACTTCCAAACTTGAACCCCTTGACCTATGCCACAATGTTGGTTCACTTTCCCTCTTTTATAGGTATTACTTAAATTATTGCTACCAAGAGCTGGCTGCTTATGTGCCCCCACCATTAGCTAGACCACACAACACTTGGCAAGCTGCTGTGTCACATGATTACTGCGTAGCCATCAGCAATCAAGGGTGGGCCATTTTGATACCTGCTTCTTTTCCTGCACATCGAAGCTTTGGAACTCTCTAATTCTCAAGTCTTTCCCAATACCTATGACCTGGCATAGTTCAAAAGACAGGTCTTTCACGTCTTCAGACATTCGTAAATACTTTCCCTTGTCTTTTCTTTTTATGCTTCATACTTCTCTCTTTATTTCAATTAAGGCCTGGCCTTGATGTGGACTTTTGTTCATGACTGGAGCCTTCAACATAAAAAAAAGATTGAGGTCTAGATCCCAAGTATAACTTGTACAGATGCAACATGACTAAAAGATCATGTGAATGAGCTGAGTTGCACTGCATATACAAGAATAAATACTTTTATTAAAAATGAGCTCGTGAACACCTCAAATGATGTAAGAAAAACACTTGCAGTCAAGTTTGAAAATCTAACTGGTGATTGGATTAAAGTATAGAACACCACATGCAAAGCAACAAGAATTTACAGATCAAATAGGGATAGAGTCATGTCTTGACCTCCCCAGAGTCCCAGTCTCAAATATACACACACATCATAGGGGGACATCAAACTTTCACACAAAACAGAAAAGGCAGGAAACAATGTTGTAGCTGAAACTACCACCAATAGAGGCAGTTCACATGAATAGCTGCCAAAAATAAGAGTTACTTAGACTGTGTGACAAAGTCTCCCCAAGTCATCAAATAACAAAACCAAGCATAAGAAATAACACTTTAGACAATCATTACGAATAATGTGGAACTAATATGTGGCATTACCATCTCAAACACCCTATATTCTGATCACAACAAAACTGAGGTAAGAGCAAGTTTAGATACTAAACTGTCTGGCCAAAAAACATAACCTAAGAGGGAAATTTAACAATTTGTATTTCATTAGAAAGCTGATACAGTAGGAAGATGTAACCAATGACATGTCTGTGATACAATGAAAAACCAAGCTTGGTGCCAAAACATAGGTGGAATATGTTAAAGACATGACCACTTTGGAACTTCAAGTATGTAACAAACATATACTAGCAACATAAATGTACAAGAGGTCTAGCACAGAAACAGAGAGATGAGCACTCTGCAATATGCAAACATAAAGGATTGATATCTTACCATAAAGAATTGATATCTTAAAAAGCTGCAGCTCATCCAGCATGTAAAAGAAAACTTATCAAATGAACTAATGGGCACAGCCTGTAAATTCAGAATGTCATACAAAACATGGGAACATGGAAAGTAGGATGAAAAAAAAGCCATCAATAAAGTAAGAAACAACCTAAAATGCTTTTACTGATACGTAAAATGCAAATTGAGGACCACAGCTTCTCTGACCCCCTAAAAACAGAATAAAGTACTTTTATGGATGGCTTACAGGCATTGAGAGATAATCAAGGTAGCATTATGATCTGGTGTTCAATAAGCCAAAAACTAATTGAAAGATAAATGATTCAATAGATTTCTTACTAAATAGTAACATCCCTATGTTACATACGATGGATATCACAACCTCACCACAGGATTTGAAGAGGGCCATTGACAGCATGCCCATGCACTGTTCTCCAGGACAAGATTCCTGAAACTTGGTCTTCATTAAGAAATGTAAAGCTCCTCTTGCACAAACATTAAACACTTTTGTCAATGACTGGAGCCTCAAAAAAAAAAAAAGTACACGGAAGAAAAAGTCTAAGATTCCGGCATCATCATCAAGATTTTGAAACTGACTCAAATTGCCCTACATCACAAAGGTGTAAGAAAACAAAGCAATCCAAACATAACTATTGATTAAAATTATAACTTCAAGCATTGAAAAAATCTTTGAGATTCCTAAGAGACAAACTGACTGAATTTGTGAAATTAAAAAAATCAATTTAACCTACACCAACATGGTTTCAGGCATTGTAAGACTTGCTTCTCCCAAATGCTCCACCACTATCATAAGATTGTTGTGATTTACACAGGCTCTGAAAAAGTATCTAATAAATCTGACTATGGTGTCATAGTGCATAAAATGAGTAAGATGGGAGCAAATGGGAAAACTGAATGATGGATACAAAAATTTTAACACATAGATCACATCAAATAGTTGTAAATATTGCTATTTCCAGTATCTTCATAGTAAACAAAACAGCCTCCTATGGAACTGTACTTAAACTTCTGCTCCTCATTCTTATAACTGAAACTGAAATGAATACAAGTAACAATTTTATATCAACCTTTGCAGATGATACCAGGATAAGTATGAAAATCTTATCAGTAGAGGATGCTCAAAAGCATAAATACAGTTTTCCAATGGGCCTCTGAAAACAAATGCTTTTCAAAGAGGATGAATTTCAACTCCTCCACTATACATTTTTTCCATGGGGCCTCTGAAAACAAATGCTTTTCAAAGGGCATAAATTTCAACTCCTCCAGTAAGGAGAAAGTGAAAAAAATCATAAACAGTAAAGAAGAAAGATCATGAGAGGCAAGTGTTTTGGGAGCAGCTAAATGAGTGTGTTAGCGGTTTTGATGCACGAGACCGGGTTATAGTGATGGGTGATTTGAATGCAAAGGTGAGTAATGTGGCAGTTGAGGGAATAATTGGTATGCATGGGGTGTTCAGTGTTGTAAATGGAAATGGTGAAGAGCTTGTAGATTTATGTGCTGAAAAAGGACTGATGATTGGGAATACCTGGTTTAAAAAGCGAGATATACATAAGTATACTTATGTAAGTAGGAGAGATGGCCAGAGAGCGTTATTGGATTACGTGTTAATTGACAGGCGTGCGAAAGAGAGACTTTTGGATGTCAATGTGCTGAGAGGTGCAACTGGAGGGATGTCTGATCATTATCTTGTGGAGGCTAAGGTGAAGATTAGTATGGGTTTTCAGAAAAGAAGAGTGAATGTTGGGGTGAAGAAGGTGGTGAGAGTAAGTGAGCTTGGGAAGGAGACCTGTGTGAAGAAGTATCAGGAGAGACTGTGTACAGAATGGAAAAAGGTGAGAACAATGGAAGTAAGGGGAGTGGGGGAGGAATGGGATGTATTTAGGGAATCAGTGATAGATTGCGCAAAAGATGCTTGTGGCATGAGAAGAGTGGGAGGTGGGCTGTTTAGAAAGGGTAGTGAGTGGTGGGATGAAGAAGTAAGAGTATTAGTGAAAGAGAAGAGAGAGGCATTTGGACGATTTTTGCAGGGAAAAAATGCAATTGAGTGGGAGAAGTATAAAAGAAAGAGACAGGAGGTCAAGAGAAAGGTGCAAGAGGTGAAAAAAAAGGGCAAATGAGAGTTGGGGTGAGAGACTATCAGTAAATTTTAGGGAGAATAAAAAGATGTTCTGGAAGGAGGTAAATAGGGTGCGTAAGACAAGGGAGCAAATGGGAACTTCAGTGAAGGGCGTAAATGGGGAGGTGATAACAAGTAGTGGTGATGTGAGAAGGAGATGGAGTGAGTATTTTGAAGGTTTGTTGAATGTGTCTGATGACAGAGTGGCAGATATAGGGTGTTTGGGTCGAGGTGGTGTGCAAAGTGAGAGGGTTAGGGAAAATGATTTGGTAAACAGAGAAGAGGTAGTAAAAGCTTTGCGGAAGATGAAAGCCGGCAAGGCAGCAGGTTTGGATGGTATTGCAGTGGAATTTATTAAAAAAGGGGGTGACTGTATTGTTGACTGGTTGGTAAGGTTATTTAATGTATGTTTGACTCATGGTGAGGTGCCTGAGGATTGGCGGAATGCGTGCATAGTGCCATTGTACAAAGGCAAAGGGGATAAGAGTGAGTGCTCAAATTACAGAGGTATAAGTTTGTTGAGTATTCCTGGTAAATTATATGGGAGGGTATTGATTGAGAGGGTGAAGGCATGTACAGAGCATCAGATTGGGGAAGAGCAGTGTGGTTTCAGAAGTGGTAGAGGATGTGTGGATCAGGTGTTTGCTTTGAAGAATGTATGTGAGAAATACTTAGAAAAGCAAATGGATTTGTATGTAGCATTTATGGATCTGGAGAAGGCATATGATAGAGTTGATAGAGATGCTCTGTGGAAGGTATTAAGAATATATGGTGTGGGAGGCAAGTTGTTAGAAGCAGTGAAAAGTTTTTATCGAGGATGTAAGGCATGTGTACGTGTAGGAAGAGAGGAAAGTGATTGGTTCTCAGTGAATGTAGGTTTGCGGCAGGGGTGTGTGATGTCTCCATGGTTGTTTAATTTGTTTATGGATGGGGTTGTTAGGGAGGTAAATGCAAGAGTCTTGGAAAGAGGGGCAAGTATGAAGTCTGTTGGGGATGAGAGAGCTTGGGAAGTGAGTCAGTTGTTGTTCGCTGATGATACAGCGCTGGTGGCGGATTCATGTGAGAAACTGCAGAAGCTGGTGACGGAGTTTGGTAAAGTGTGTGGAAGAAGAAAGTTAAGAGTAAATGTGAATAAGAGCAAGGTTATTAGGTACAGTAGGGTGGAGGGTCAAGTCAATTGGGAGGTGAGTTTGAATGGAGAAAAACTGGAGGAAGTGAAGTGTTTTAGATATCTGGGAGTGGATCTGTCAGCGGAAGTGGATCATAGGGTGGGGGAGGGGGCGAAAATTTTGGGAGCCTTGAAAAATGTGTGGAAGTCGAGAACATTATCCCGGAAAGCAAAAATGGGTATGTTTGAAGGAATAGTGGTTCCAACAATGTTGTATGGTTGCGAGGCGTGGGCTATGGATAGAGTTGTGCGCAGGAGGATGGATGTGCTGGAAATGAGATGTTTGAGGACAATGTGTGGTGTGAGGTGGTTTGATCGAGTAAGTAACGTAAGGGTAAGAGAGATGTGTGGAAATAAAAAGAGCGTGGTTGAGAGAGCAGAAGAGGGTGTTTTGAAATGGTTTGGGCACATGGAGAGAATGAGTGAGGAAAGATTGACCAAGAGGATATATGTGTCGGAGGTGGAGGGAACGAGGAGAAGAGGGAGACCAAATTGGAGGTGGAAAGATGGAGTGAAAAGGATTTTGTGTGATCGGGGCCTGAACATGCAGGAGGGTGAAAGGAGGGCAAGGAATAGAGGGAATTGGAGCGATGTGGTATACAGGGGTTGACGTGCTGTCAGTGGATTGAATCAAGGCATGTGAAGCGTCCGGGGTAAACCAAGGAAAGCTGTGTAGGTATGTATATTTGCGTGTGTGGACGTGTGTATGTACATGTGTATGGGGGGGGTTGGGCCATTTCTTTCGTCTGTTTCCTTGCGCTACCTCGCAAAAGCGGAAGACAGCGACAAAGTATAAAAAAAAAAAAAAGAAAAAAGTAAAGAATACTGATGGAAACAGACACTGTTATCTATCATATTCCTGTAACTATTCATCACTTGATATATAATATCTAACTCTGTAAGCCTACCTGCATATCTGCAACCTTGACTATGCAGAGCATGGAAATATCCAGCCCTACCTTGATCTTAGGCTCTCTTCTGATTAGGTAACTAGTAACTGTTGTGACCTTACAGTTTTGTAATGTCTTTTTTTTATACAACTGTGTATTTTCAGCCAAATGGCTGCTTTAATTCAATAATTCTTTTTATCTATTTCATTATCAATAAACCAAGTGAATAATTTTTAAGACCTGACTAATATTGTCTAGTGACCTAACCTTCAGAGTACACAACAAAACAACATAGGCCTTCTCCAGAGGGATGGTGGGATGGATCCTACAGACTTTTAAAACTAGGAAAGAAAAAACAATGATGATACTTTTCAGGGCACTTATGCTTTCATGAATAGAATATTGTTGCCTTCTAATACCATCCTCTAAGGCAGGTAAAACTGCAGAATCATAAAGTGTATGACACAATTCATGGCCTATATCAACATGGTAAAAAGATATGAATTATCAGGAATGGCACAAATCCTTAGAGCACAGACAAGAGCATAATCCTAAAAATCATGATACCCAACTCACAAACAGATATAACTTCCTACTGGTATAATAGGCATGGAAGACTGTGAAACACAACCTATCGAATCCAAAGGTATGATATTCACAAAAAGAGAGAACACCTTAAACATTCTGGGACTGAGACTATTCAACATCTGGTCAACAATCACTGGAAATAGCATAGGATGCACATAGAAGCTTATGTATGCCCTGGACAAGTATTTACAATGAACATCAGACGAGCCAGTCTGTAGAAGCTATACAAGCCTGCAGGCAGCAGCGGACCACAGCTTGGATGACCAACAACCCAACCCAACAGCCTTGGCCCAGCCCAGGATGTGGGGTTTGGAGACCCCTACAGAATTCAAGTATTCACCAGGAAACAGCAATGCTTTTCATTCTAAAATGAATGAGAAATCTAAAGGGAGAAAACAGAAGAAAATACCATACTCATTCAAACACTGAACACAACAGGACTTTTTGGAACACATTAAGAAACAGACATTCACTGAGTGGATAAAGGACACTGAATAACATTCAAGATATGAAAATTTTCATATACATCTCTTTTTTGTACATGAAATGGACTTAACTGGCATTCTTCCTTGTCCTGTCAAGATAAAAGTTTTCTTTTATCTAAAATACCATGCTAAAATTCACCTGTCAATATACAAGTGTGAGACAAGGCTACAGGATATTATAAAATAAAAAATAGTATTGCATAAAGTACACTGATCATGTAATTACCTTGCTCTCTCTGCACGTATGCAACAAGTGTAATAGTCTAGGTCACTTTTCTGTACTGCTTCTTCTGCCTTCCGTCGTTGCTTCTCCATCTGAAATACATTGATCATTTCTTTCATACTCCAGCAGGAATAAAAGATAAATGGTATACAGATCCTACTATCATCAAAGTATTCTGCAAAGCCATTTGTTATATGTACAACATCATACATACTTTTTATTTTTCAAAAATTTTTCCAATCATCCACATGCTCAGGAACAACCACTTGAATAAGGGCAAAATATAACAATTGCAGTAACAGATAAGGACATTAGGTGCTAATATAAAGGTCATCTCATATAAGGTTATTTAAGAATGGCAGCTATATATCTGACCTTCATTGTCTCTTTGTCAGAGAGGGTTTTGCCCCGCCCAAGTCTAGCTTCAAGCATCATGTCTTGAATTTTTTCATTTTCTCGACAGTTGCTGTAACACTGCTTTTTGGCTTTGCTTTCCGCTGCCCGCCAGTCATGGAGGTTCTTTGTGGTTTTGTCCACCATACTTTCCACACCCTTACGAATCTTGTGTTGAGTTTCAATCAATTGTCGTAGTGGTCGAACCACATCATCTGTAATCGCAGATGCAATTGATCTGCAGAAAAAATATTGAAGTTGGTGTGATTTGGTATCCTACTGATGGTAAGGTTCTCTTCTGTATTTTACATACTGCTAAAATGGCAATAAGAGAGAAAAAAGAACAACTGAAAAACTCCTCTAAATAACATAGTTCATCATTGCATGATATTAAAGAGGTAAATAAAAATTTGCCAATCACCAGGGGAATACTTTTACATGGAAAGTTTACCTACATTTAGAACTTAGATGATCCCACGATCACCAATATCCTGAAAAATTACATCAGTATGTGCTGATGTCAACCAATACCTCCTGAGTTACTAAAGAAAAGTCAGCAGGTATGTGAGTAGAACAAACAAATGGAAAGATACAAATAAAGGGAAGAAATTCATTGGAAGAAGGAATGAAGAGAGAATGATATAATTTTGCAGTACAAATGAAAGGAGAGTCTGCTTTGAAGAGAGGGAGATGTAATTTGGTAGGAAGAAGAAAGAAAAGAAAGTATGATTCACATTTCATTTTCATTTTGCATAGCTTTTTCTCCCTTCACAAATAGTTACAAACATTAGATAAAACTGTTTAAAACAAAGTAATATTTCCAAAAATGTGCTCTAGCCATGACTGACTAGTGTCCCTCTTATTCACTACAAATTAAGAGAAAACAATACTAGTCTAATCTATGGCCTTTCTTTCAGTGACCCACTTGTGCATGTCTCCTTCCTGTTCTAGCTCGGCGCCCACCATTTGCCAGGCATGGTTGACGGTACCCATGCTTTCTTTGGATGCCTTCAGCAGCTTCCCTGACAGCTTGTTGAGGCCCTTGGCGTAGCTTGCCTCTAACTCCGCTCTGTAAGACAAAAACATAAGTGCATCAGTTTAAAGTAACACTTGAGGACAATAAAGCTAATAGGTTATCTGGAAATCAAAAGAAAATCACATTCATATCTCTAAGGAATTGTCCCTCTAAGGCAGTCATCTGTTCTTGTTGCTACCTCGCTCATGCTGGAAATGGTGAGCATGATGAGAAAAAAATCCTTCTGGAAGCCAAGAGAAAGACATTAAGAAGTTCCTTGAAATACCATTATAAACAACACTAAACAAATGAGATGATCTTAGCAACACAAAAATCAGCCAGCGTTTGAAAGGTATATGAGAACAAGAAATGAGTAAAGACAAGAAAAGAAAGGAAAATTCTGAAAAAAGTGAAAATCCAGGAGTAGACTGTCAAGGATGAAATAATCAAGCTGGGAATTCAAAACACAAGGATGAAATGATCAAGCTGAGGAATTCAAAACAAATTGTTAAACATATATGATAAGGAATTGAATATTTATACCAAAATGGACGATGGTGTAACCTCAATACTAATTGATTTTTGAAAAGCTTTAAGTATGTTACTGAAAGATTCATTTGTTGTGCAGGAACCTCATAAAGTCTTTCCAAATGTACTCAAGGAATATATAAGGCACATGACAGGCCATGTGAAACATGAAAAAGGAAAGAAACTGTTAAAAGGGTAATCAATACCACAAGGTAGGTGATGGCTCATGCCATGGACAGTTTGAAGAAAGACAACTGCAAAAAATGCATTTGAACTACAGATCAACATCTCTGATGGATGAGTGTGGCCTGCAAGGCTGAAACTGATGATCAAAGAGCAAGTGGAATATTACTTCCACTGGTGAAAGTACTTATGTGAGAGATAAAGTAGGACATGCATAGCAAATCTTCAAAACTTCTATGACACAGTGAGCTATGGCTTTGATAAGTGAGATGGTGAGTGGATTATGCATCCTTGGACTACAAGAGGGTATCCACCACTGTCCTAAACTACAGCTGAAGCAGAAACTAGATATCAAGCAGGCATATGGGAAAGGAAGACATGGGGGAACATTTCCAGAGGTGCTTTTTCTGAGAAGATTGGTAACAGGTGGTAGAGTCCAAATATCATTTAGTTAATGCTAAAATCATATATGGGTAAACATAAGACACCGCTCAGTCAACTATTTATAGCATATGATAGACTTAAACTACACAACAGTGTGCAGTAAAACTTAAAAAGGCAAGTGATCTGTAGTTTTGGAAACAATCTGGACCAAAGAAAAATACAAGTTCTTAACCTTTTCTGTTTCCCAATATGAAATATATGAAATTGCAAAAGTAAATATATGTACAAACAAACAAGTGAGCTAAAATAACTTATATGTGACTTCTAACAGCTTGGTCGACCAACGACCCAACCCAACAGCCTGGGACCTACCCCTTTTGTTGGGGAAGAAGACTCCCGAGGTCTTCACACTCTCCGAGGTCTTCACAAGTTATTCATCAGGCACATGACTGTGGTGCAATGCAAATATCTACATCACCCGGCAAAAGCTGCGAGGGCGTGGCGGAGGAGGGTGGAAAGTTAGTTGGGTAAGAGCCCAAGCAATGAATTTAGAGATAACACTTACCACTGCTTATGAATGAAATACATATGTGTAAAAAAAATTATGTACAAACAAATGAGCTAACATAACTTGTATGGCTATGGTATAGCGCTACATCTTACCACCCATCGGAGGTGGAGGGAAGATGGAGCAAGAGTTGGGAAGGGTGGAGGTAAGTATAGCAGGGGTTCAGCTTCTTGATGCAAATTCAGTAACTGACCCTCTGGTTACTACCAACACGTACATAATCTACACATTTCGGTCTTCCCCTTTCCATTACTCCTTCCACTTTTGGCATATATATCTTTTTAGTCAGTCATGTCCAAACCATTTCAGCACAACTCCTTAAGACTCTCTAAAACGTACTCCTCTATCACATCTCTTTCTTACGTATGTCGGCTGTCACCCTGGAATGGCGTGACTTCTGTCACCCTAGATTCTAGAAGGACGTGTCTTTTGTCACCCTAAAGGGCATGTTGGATGTCACTCTGGAAGGATGTGTCAGCTATCGCTCTGGGAATGCGTGTCAAGTGTCACCCTGGAAAAGCGTCTCAGATGTCACATTATAAGGGCACACCGAGTGTCACCTTAGGATGGTTGTGTTGAGTATCATCTTAGGAAAGTGTGTCAGGTGTCATCCTTGGAGAGTGTGTCGGATGTCACGCTAGAAGGGTGTGTCGGTGTACCGGGTCTCACACTTTCTCCCGTGACATCAGTTGACACAACCAATCGTCATGACTCCTTGTTACCTCTTCCGGGTCAGGGTCTGTGGCTCCCACAAGTACCAGGAGGCAGTAGCAGCCAAACTCGCTCCTGCTTACCTGGTGAACACATCGTCAGGCCGAGAACCCTCTGAGTCCCGAGCTCACCCGTCACCCTCTATGTCGATACAGTTTATACCCATTTTACCTACCACTATCAATATATCCTTCACCACTGCCATTTATCAAATGCTTTGTCTATGTATACTAAGACAAAGAGTTTCTTTTATTTAATTCAAAACTGAAAGAAACTCCATATCTACGGAAATATTCTCTCCCTCTCTCTGCTGGCAAAATACCTGCCAATCCTGAGATCCGAATGTTTACAATGAGGTCCACAGTGTACGTTGTTATAGACGGTTATGTTGCCTTCAAGCCTTGAGACAAAGTGACAACTCTTGATAACTCAGGTGCTTCCCGGGTGGCTGTAGGCCTCCTCGCTGGCTACGGCCTAACCACTCACAAGGACATCATGATGTATCTCAATGGGACTTGAATTGTTGTCGTTCAGTGGTGCTGCTTCCTACGTCTCGAAGGCTTGAAGAGGCCTCTCTTCAGTATCTCCAGAGGCTATGGTTATCTTCATCCTGGGCTCGCTAAGGCGAGGTCATCGACGTACGATCACCCTTACATCTTTTATCTTCTCGTGTGATTTATTTATCATACTAGTTTTGATTGTTTTGCTTGTCCCCCGTAAAGAGAGATCTGAAACTCACCTTTGGTGAACTACAGTCTACCTCGGGTGGCTAACTGGACGATTTATTTTCAGTTTGCTCGTGGTCCTCATCTACAGACGGTCTACAGGCGGTGTTTCAAGAATCACTTTACTATAAATTGGAGATGATGATATGAAGTTGACTCGTGTATCAGATAGGAATAAGAAACATACAGAAACACACCTTTTAACCATACAGGCATCGGACATTGCCTAATCCACAACATACTGTGGTCTCTCCATTATGAAGTTATGAACATATATTTCCCATTAAGGTTATTTATATTTCAGGTCTTTAGTGTACATTGGCGCCATGATCACATCTTATCAAAAGCTTATATAGTCTGTGTTTTAAACCAGCTTTCCGTTTGTCTTCCAATCCCTCCAAAATTCTTTGAATCATATTCTATACATGAGATGCTTTGTTGCAAATCACAAAGTACTCAAGAAGACGCACAAGATACAGGCAGATGCTGCCTTAGAGCAGTGAGATGTTACTCCATAACAGTCAGAGGCAACTCCAAAACCAGCCAGAGTTTGATCTATCACCAGTCAGAAAGTCCACTCCATAACCAATCTGAGGCAACTCCATATCTACTCTAAGTTACTCCATAACAAATCAGAGACCATTACATAAACACTCAGATACCATTCCAAAACCACTCAGGCTACTTCATAAACACTCCGAGGCCACTTCATACCCAGTCAGAGAATCCACTCCCATAACCAGAGTCAACTCATACCCAGTCAGTGGCCACTCCATATAAACTCGAAAACCGCTCACAAATTACCTCATCCCCTCTTTAGGCAACCGTCGCATCACTCCACCCCAACTGTATAATGAACGACGTAGACACGTTCACAATTTCAGTTTTCATTTCTTTCAGATCCTTTTCTTCTACTGCTTACAGGGGGGCTTTTTATTTTCTTAACGTTAAGGCCAGATCACCTCGCTTGGACCTTGGGTCTGTGTGGCCTGTGTATCCATGTAACTATCTTTCAGACCATTTTTCCCCAGTCAGCAGGGTGTTAGAAGCTAGAATAAAGGCGTAGCAGGTTTTCAGTGAAGATGGGAAAGGAAGAAGGAGTAGGTTTGGAGGAGGGGGGGGGGGGATGGGACGGGAGTAGAGCGTTCAGGGGGAATGGAAAGGAAGAGAATTAGTCAGCTGATCAAAGGGAAGGAGTGGAGTGGTCAAGGAGGAAAGGGGGAAGGGACGGAATAACGGGTGGGGGAGGTAGGGGGAAGGGATGGAGGAGCGGCTTGTGGGGCGGGTCTGCTCGTCACTGTGTGCAGAGGCCTTAGTGAGGGGAGGCTTCACTGGGTAGGTGCACCAACTGATGAACTTTTCCATATACCTCACCCTCAGCAAACAGTCATAGGTGATCTGTCAACACTAGTCTCGTCACGCAAAATACAAGCAGGTGATAAACATATATATGAAATGAGTTTTACTTAGAAAAAACAATCAGAGCTCCTCGACTCCATCTGGAGGACAGCCGTGGCATCCACCTACGCACACACATACACACAAGGTTAGCGTTTCTGCCATGAGTCAGCAAGGGCCAGTCCGCAGTCGGGCTCGCATGGGTTCGAATCCTGGGCACAGAAGTCGACCCACAGCCAATCCCAGTTGCTCGTGCTCCCTTCGAGGTTGGTCGAGAAATGGGTAGGTGGCTTGGGTTGGTGTGTGTAAATATAGGAGCAAAGACATGGTACATATATACAAAAGGTTAAGAAATGGGGCACCACGAGTTTAAACTCTCTCTCCCCGTAACACAAGAGATAGTAATCAAACACACCACGGCCTCCGGTTGGTCAATAGCTCAGCCCTCATACACAGGCTACGTATAACATTACTGACACCTGCACGTGGTCAATAGGAATACCTTAACACCAAGATTAAGATAAATTTTTCCTGTGCTATCATCTGGAGTCAACATTCTTCTGGTGCCTCCTTGGTGAATAATAATGATAAAAAAAAAAAAATCTATTCTCTAAAGAGCGTAGGCTATCATCTGGCGCCTCCACGGTAAAGGAGAAAAAAAATATTTCTTTTCCCTAAAAAGAGTAACGGTTGCACTTCCATAAAGTATGTATCACATTCTCATACCGGACGTGGATGTAGACGCAAACCACTCCATACTAACAACGTAGATGATACCAGAATAAGCGTGAACAAATCATCCACAATAAACCACTGAAACTACATTTGGACATCAATCCACCGAAAATAACACGCTGTACAGTGGATGATTTTTTTTTTTTTTTATCCAAAGGAAGGAACAGAGAAGGGGGCCGGGTGAGGATATTCCCTCAGAGGCCTTGCCAGTCCTCTGTTCTTACTGCTACCTCGCTGAGGCGGGAAATGGCGAATAGTATGAAAGAAAAAGAAATATATATATATATATATATATATATATATATATATATATATATATATATATATATATATATATATATATCATTAGATCAAGAATGAGACATGTAAAAGATGCAGGGGTAAACATGTTCGATGAACATATTTTGTCACAACCACACAACTGTGACATCTGCGTGTACGAATCGTTAAGGTCAGAAACTGCATATTTCAGATGAAACTGACATTATCATGACGACATTAGATGTTTATTGTGCGAATGTCATAAATGTAAATATATCTAAAGATATATCTGTGTCGTTGGGAAATTTTATAAACTCGTAAATATGTATGTCTACAGATATATCTATGTAGCTGGGAAATTGTATAACTGCTGCCACCAACCATTACTTTTCTAAAGAAATAAGTACTACATGATGAGTCCAATCTCAGCCTTGTTACAAATGGTAAGATTGAATGTAATCCTCTGTTGTTTATCATTCTCATTTCTAACAAGAGCTGCAAACACGAGCCATTTTCGTCTCATCACTTGCGGATGACGCTAGGATAAACATGGGAATCTCATCACTGAGATAAAATCAAACATAACGAGAGAGCCACAACAGAATATGACATTATTCGAAGCACTTACACTCTCCAAACTAGAATATCAGCATCTCCTGTCACGGTGGCTGAAAATGCCCGTCAAAAACAACAGCTACCTTTGAATAACTGAAAATCTCTCGCATTAAATTCTTTGAAGAGATGACAACAAATACGCCATATTGTACACATGGCAAGGACTGGAAGCAAGCGTGCATGAGAGACGAAAATGACATTACTAAATTCAAAAGATACCATTAACATCATAAGAAAAAAAAACAAACCTTGTGAACATCCCTGGCCAAATACTTTCCAACTCTGTACCTGTATGAGCCAAATAAAGGACCAACCCTCCGAAGAAATTCACGGTCTTGCTGGACAGTTGCTTGCAGTGAGCCTGGTTATGAAGGAGTACATATGATCCCGTGTCGCAGCCTCAAACAACACGACTGATCACGAGAGGAATAGTTTATCTCAGTCCTACACATATCTGTGAGACGAAACCTCCAGTATGCCTGCGAAGTCATATGGAATTATCTGGGAAAAAAAAATATTCATGGAATTTTGTTGGCGCCTCATCTCTAATCCCACAGAACGGTATGAAGAACCAAATTACGATGCTGTTCCGATGATCATGCAGGTTACAGGGGAATCCGACCCACAGACTAACACTGTCACTACGGCCTGGGTGATCACAGACACTTTGTAGGTACGCAACTCACAGGTTCTTGAATTTTCCAACTGGTTGTTCCATAATGTTTGTCATACTTGCATTGATGTTTTGTACATCGGCCGTTGGCCCTACTTTTTCCTACCACATCTATGATGCACAAACGTTTTACTAGAGATATTTTGCCGTATTCCATATCTATGGTATAGAATATATATCTGAGTCACTTTGACTTCGAGTGGTGCTATGAAGAATGGTCTCACCATCATCAATCTACCTCTGCTGCTCTGGGTTACGTAAACTATTTGACTGGATGAAATCACTGGTTTACTCCTTTACGAGAGGACTCTTTGAAAATATATCTTCGAGCCTTCTTGTGAAACGGGTTACGTACGTCATTTTTCGAATGTCAAGACAACAATGGTAGAAGAATTTCTTATCTCTCTACACTTGATTCCCTAAAGAAAACAAAGCCTTGTACGTTTCACTTACAGGCTAGTAATGGAACAGAATGTGAAGGCAGACTTATTTTCTCTCTTCAGGTGTACAGACAACAAAGACATAAGAGATGCCACGTTCAAGAAGCAGTCTCCAGCCTATCATCAGCGTGTGCGTCCTCGTCTGTGGTCAACTAACCAGCGATGACTCTTAAAATGATCTTGGGTTCCTGGTTTATCCGTTAACTCGACCAGGATTCTTTCCTCACCTACTTCCTGACTTTTCGTTTGATTAAATCTTAGCTTATGGTGAACCTCCTAAATATCTTTCAACTTTTTCTTTACTTGTCTTTGAAAGAACTGCAAATATTTCCTTCAACACTTACCTTTGTTTACGAAGAGAATGTTGGCGCTTACAGGTTATAGTACACTTGGAGATGGTGATGTTAGGGGCTGGTTTTGAGTCATGTGTTATATTTATATCCATTGTATTTTCCCTTCTGGTTAAATCTGCCATTTGCTAACGAAGAGTGCAAACGTATCAGACAGCTTCAGGCGTTTCCTCGTGGGTAAGTGTGTCTGATCCAAGGAAAGCTCTCCACTATGATTAGTACATTGAACAAAGTGGGGTAAGTACTCCACCTTGAGGAGTGCCAAATAGCACTTTTGTTGCCTAGAATCAACACAGCTGACTTTCTATTAAAGAGATAGCCGAGTCCAGTTCAGGAGCCAGCCATGTGATGTCTACTATTTATTTTCACCCTGGTGCTAGCCTTCCAAGATTTTCAAAGCGAGACTCAACGATTCCTCAACCCACCCTGTAAATTCCTATGGTTTCGAGTCTCTAGGTTTACGAACAAATGCAGAAGTAAGTTCATGTCTTACATCTTCTTTACCAAGAGATCTATGTAGTCGTTTTGAAGATTATATGACGTTTCGATTTCCAAAAATGAGTCACTGATTTAAATACAAATTCCCAATACGTCCTTCTTATTCTGTCGATCATCTAGAGCGATAACTGGTAATCAACACCTTGTTGTCCGTGTGATCTTTTATATGAGTTTCTGTGAAGGATGCAAATATTGCTGCTGTCTTTGTCTTATAACGTAGGAAGGAAAGATATCAGATGTCCTAATGGTCTACGACGAGGTCACCTGCTGAAACACGGGACCATTGTTCTACATTTCTGATGTATGTCGGACACAAACTGCTTCTGAAAGAGACTCGGTTAACAGTGGACGATTTATGTCCCTTGATCTCATGTAAGCTGTTCCATACCTTGTTTAGCAATACTGTAGAAATATCCAAAGAAAATGGTTTTTTTAGTGTTTTGTTCATAAGTACTTTCCGTATCCATGCGACTGCGTCTGTAAGACGTTCCACTGTCTGTCCACCAGGTCTGCTGTCTGATGAATGATAGCGGGTTATTTCACGGAGGAAATTGGCTTCGTTCATGACTTGATACTGTGCAAAATTAGGGGCGGATTTGGGGTTTCAGAGACACTTGGCACTAAAAACTGTAATGAGGCCTTGAGTAAAGACAGTGATTGTGGGAAGGACAGGCTCCGCTCTCATATTTATTACTCTGGTCGACAAGGGACAATCTAAAATTAGTCTCAGCTATATTTTGTACAACTTCACAGGGACAACGAACTTTCGGATCAACCAAAAATTAGTCTCAGCTATATTTTGTACAACTTCACAGGGACAACGAAGTTTCGGATCAACCATAGACAGTTATGGATGGCATTGGAAAGATCTTGCATCAGTATCTAAAACCTTGACACGTCAGACTTCTCCAAGTTGATTACGTATATTGCCACCTGGTCCAGTTCGGTCCTTATATCCCACAAGGACTAATAGGTGAACAACTAGATAATGTGCTTACCACCATGTTTTACAACACACTGCTTATATACATCGATGGCTCCTTACTGGAAAAAGGTAAGGCCTGCGCTGCCTATATAGGCTGTTCATAGCCATAACAACCTTATTCACTCTTAGCAAGAAAGAAAAAAAATCTCAGCCTTTGGTCCACCTCTACCCACTGCGAACTCTACAGTATTCTCATGGCAATGAGATATCTCGTCCAGTTCCGACTCCATGTTGTAATCGTCCTTGACTCGAAACCAGCTCTTGCAACACCCTCCTCCGGAAGGAGTGCTCTGCAGGAAACTTCCATCAATCATCCACTCTGATAACAGTGGCTTACGCACCCAATTCCAATGGATATCTTCACATGTAGGACGTAAGCGTCACGACCATGTAGATAACCTCGCCAAACATGCCTGTTAGCTCTCGATCATCTACAATATACACCAGTCACAACACTGTGACACTCCAGCAGCGAGCCAGTCACACCCACCATGAAGTGACGTTAGTTTGAAGGTCTGCCTCAAGAGGGCACTGGAGACATCCCAGCAAGGACCAGCGGGAGTGGCTCCATCTGATGCCCAAGGGAGAGTAAGAGACCCTCGGAAAAGGCAAGTATCTCTCACACACGCCGCGTCCTTAGCCGTAGAGATGTTAAGGCGAGAGATTTTCACAAAGTCGGATGTTAGATCCTCCCGTGATGCTTTAAAGAGAGACATTTTTTCATGAAAGTCGGTGATGGTGTGATGTAGAACAAAGATGACGTTCACTTAAGGAAGAACTTTAGGGTGAGAGATGTTTACGGAGACGGGATGTTCAACGAGAGAAGTTCACGGACGGGGGAACTTCAGTGAGGGAGGTGAGGATTCGGGAAGATCATCATGGAGTAAATGGAAATAACTAGATAGACAGAAACAGACGCTTTCAATGACAGAGACGCAAAGACAGTCTCACGTTCATCTACAGAAGCTCACATGAGACACTCGCTGAGCTAGGACGAACTTCGACAAGTGATGGTGAGGTCCAGGGACTATGGTGATTCTTAGATGGTGTGTGGTGCCACCACTGGTGTGTCCCTGATGGTGTGTGGTGCCACCAATGAGGACAGCCAGCAGCTCCTGACTCGCAGGTCTCCTGGCACTACACTCAACCAACTCCCACCCTCATCTCATGTCTCGTCCCTCCCTCTCTCCCTCCCTCACTCACCCCTTCCTCCCCTCATTATCCTTCCCTCTTGACCCCTAGGAGCAGCAGGATTGTGACTCCCTCCCTCCCTCCATCTGCCTCGTGTTATCAAGAGTCAATCTATCCCTGGCCAGACCCCCCACCAAGTGCCTGTGATCTAAGAGGTTGTTGCTGTCTGCGTCCCGATGGACACATTTTTTTCCCCCCCTCGTCGGTGACAACTTGACAACACATCACCGCCTTAATCTTACGTACACAGTTCTCTTTTTGACCATGAATGAATGGCCTGACGCTTCGTTTCTCCCTAAAACTCATCCGAATTTTGAATACACTTCTTCAGCTGTCCACATTTTGTTGACAAACTGGACTGAGGACACGTTACTAACACACCACAATATAAAACCATGACTATCGAGAGATCGAGGTTAAGGTGCAGCACTAGTGGTGGCAGGAGGACGAGAGCCAAATCAAGTAGGCGAAGGGTTAGTAGGAGTGGGGTCGGGTAGAGAGGGTTATATGAATGACTGGGTCACATCATGAATGGAGTTACATGGGTGGCTGGGTCGACCATCTTGGGTTCAGTGGTTATGAATGATACAGTTCATCCTTGTCACGGTTCATAACTGGAGTAGTAGTAATAATAATAATAATAATAATAATAATAATAATAATAATAATAATAATAATAATAATAATAATAATAATAATAATAATAATAATAATAATAATAATAATAATGTCTGCCCGTATAAAAGATATTGTTTCTATTTTGTTTCCTTTCATCATTATTATTACTATTATTATCATCATTATTATTATTATTAATATTATTATTATTATTATTATTATTATTATTATTATTATTACTATTATTATTATTATTATTATTCCTTTAGCAATAAACCCCTATCCTTAGGTCTGTCACTTAAGGGGCCAGGCTAAAGGCTAACTCCCTCAGACTTCCCTTGACCCTCATACCAACCTCTACTCCTTCCCTGACCCCCATAACCCACCCAGACCCCGTGTAATCCACCCAGACCTTCAATGACCCCTATGACTCCTCTCTACACCCCCCGATAATTCCCCAGACCTTTCATAGCCCCAATAACTCCCCGAGACTTTCCCTGACCTTTCTTATCTTCCGAGACCTTTCCTGACACCCTACCCCTCATTACTCCCCTCGAAGTACACACAACTAGAGGGCCCCACTTTCCCTCCCTCGCCACACCTCTCTCAGCCCTACCCCACGGCGTCTCCACAGAGCAACGGTGAATGTAACTTAGGCATAACACTGCTTCCCAGCACCATCCTCTCCCTCCTCCTCCTCCTCCCCGGCATCACGCCTCTCCCATTTATCACGCTGCTCCTCTTCCCCCACTCTAGCATCACGTCCACCTCCCCCTCCTCTCTCCTACCCAACCCCAGCATCACCTCCTCCTCCTCTCTCCTCCCTCAACCCCAGCATTACGTCCACGTCCACCTCCCCCTCCTCTCTCCTACCCAACCCCAACATCACCTTCTCCTCCTCTCTCCCCCCTCAACCCCAGCATCACGTCCACGTCCACCTCCCCCTCCTCTCTCATACCCAACCCCAGCATCACCTCCTCCTCCTCTCTCCTTCCAAACCCCACCATCACGTCCACCACCTCCTCCTCCTCCTCTTCTCTCCTCCCCCAGCCCAGCATCACCTCCTCCTCCTCCTCTCTCCTTCCAAATCCCACCATCACGTCCACCTCCTCCTACTCCTCTTCTCTCCTCCTCCAGCCCAGCATCAGCTCTACCTCCTCCTCCTCCCTCATCCCCCATCACGTCCACCTCCCCCTCCTCTACCCTCCCTCATCCCCTCAAGAACATAAGTACGACTCCAGCCACTTAGGTTACCCTCACACCTTATATAACACAAGGTCACATGCGCCAGTTATGCAAGTGTGTGTGTGTGTGTGTGTGTGTGTGTGTGTGTGTGTGTGTGTGTGTGTGTTACGGGGAGAGCGTTTTACACACGTGTTAACCCGTCTCTTAAACTTATACATAAATCATGTCTTAACCTTACGTATACACATACATATACATATCCCAGCTGACGACTGGTAACCATCCACAGACCGAACCCAAAGAGAAGGATGAACAACTGGGTTGCCTGTGAGCCGGATGACCCGTCCAAGATTCGAACCCGGTCGCAAAGCTAACCACTGCACAACAGGAACTTTGTAGCGTATATACGAATTTGCGAATTTAGCGTGAATACACAGAACGGGGAGGGAGTTCAACACTTGTGACCCTCCCCCCACCACCCGGTCTCATGAACTTTCTCTACTATAATACAGCCTTTCACAAGCCTATGAGCCGCCCACATTCACCATGTCATAACTCAGTTTATTCCATTCATCCGCTACAGAAGGACTTCTTAACATCCTTTCAAAACAAGTTTCTAGTTTAGTTTCATGCTATGGCCTTTGACTGTTCTGTGTCTGTATCTTTCGAAAACGTTTCCACTGCTGACATCAACACACACGTTTAGAACCTTGAAGGTTATGATCAAGTAATCCTTGTTCTTCTCTCTTCCATGACGGATAAATATATGATCTCTCACTATAATTCAGCTATAACTGTTACTTCTTTTTTTTTTTTTTGCCTTCCTTTGCACCACCTGTATTAGCTCTTTTGTGTGTCTTTCTATTGTGGTTATTCTACTCTCAGGTCTTTCCCAATAACTACAACCTGGCACATTTTAAAAGACAGGTTTTTCATTTCCCTCCAAAATCCAGAGACACTTTCCCTTGTCTCTTCTTTTTCCTCTTTCTTTAACCTCTCTAAATTTCAATTGCGCTCCGGCCTTGATGTGGACTTTTGTCTGTGACTGAATGTTCAGAAGAAGACAAAAATAACTTGGGAAGCATTACTCCGGTTTTGACCTTATGTAGGATGAGGATAGCTTGTTGAATATCCCCTTAACTCTGTACTCGGGCACAGTTCCAACACATGCCAGCAGACAGCTGGTCTCCTTAACTCATTCTCACAAAGGCTGAACTCTAGCACCAGATTAGGGACGCTGTCGAATCCCAGGTTCCTCTCACACAAACAGATTCCTGCAGCTTATTTCTACTAGAAGAAGATACATCTCCAGCAACACCCAGGAGTAGCAGAGCTTCCTGATCACATCCAATTCAACCACTAGGAATCATGTTACTTATTTCTTTTTTTCTTCTATTAGTCTGTGTAGCTCTTGCTCTCTTGGACGTTCTCAATCTAAAGGGGAGAGTTTGTTGGACGACTGGAAGTGTGGGGAAATATCATGAGCAAAGGAAAGGGGTATCAACGGCAAGGGAGAAGAACATCAGCAGCATCAGTATACACGATCTTCCAACTGGGAAAAGAATGGAACAGAAGAGGCTTGGAGAAACAGGAGAGGATGGGACACGGCAACAGTGAGGTGTAGCGGAGAGGGGCAGCAGGGTTATATGGGGTTAGGAGGTGGCATTAGGGAAGAAGTGGCTAAGAGCAGGCGGCTGAGCCTGGGGACAGGAGGAGAAAGCAAGGAGCAGGGACTATGGAGGGCATAAGGGACTGGGGGCTAGGACTGACTGCAGGGGCTAAGGGCTAAGAAGGGCAGCAGCGGCTATAGGCTAGAATCAGGCAGCAGGGGCTAGGAAGGCCAGCAGGGGCTCGGGATTAAGGAGGGGGTAGAAGGGGTTAAAGGGGAGGGGGGGGGTGGAAAGAGCTAGGGGCAAGGGGCTAGGTTGAGAGAAGAAAGGGATAAAGGCAAAGAGGGGGCAACAGGGCTAGGGTGCAGGAAGATGGGGACAAAGGATGGGGAAGCAGGCGCGAGGTAGAAGCAGAAGGGGACAGGAAGAGAAGGAGGAGTTTGGAGGATGCAGAAGGGGCTAGGAGGATGCAGGGGGGCTAGGAGGATGCAGGGGGGCTAGAATGATGCGGGAGCAGCTAGGAGATGTAGGAGGACGCAGGAGGGGCTAGGCGGATACAGGAGGGAATATGAAGATGTAGGAGGGGGCTAGGAGGATGTAGCAGCGGCTAAGAGGATGCAGGAGGGTATATGAGGATGTAAGAGGGGCTGGGAGGATGCAGGAGGGGCTAGGAGGATGTAGCAGGGGCTAGGATGATGCAGGAGGGGCCAGGGTAGAGGTGTGGGGAAGGATATGGTCAGGGTTAGACCAGCCTAACCGGTCGTCAACTTACTTTCTTATATAAAGAAATGACAGGAAGTGACGCAACCACACTGCCCAGGGACCCCTCACACTGCCCCGCTTCCCTCACATTGCCCCGCTTCCCTCACACTACCCCGCTTCCCTCACACTGCCCCGCTTCCCTCATACTACCCCGCTACCCTCACACTGCCCCGCTTCCCTCATACTACCCCGCTACCTTCACACTACCCCGCTTCCCTCACACTACCCCGCTACTCTCACACTGCCCAGCGGCCCTAACACTGCCCCGCTTCCCTCACACTGCCCCGCTTCCCTCACACTGCCCCGCTTCCCTCATACTACCTCCGCTACCCTCACACTGCCCCGCTTCCCTCACCGCTTCCTCACACTACCCCGCTTCCCTCACACTACCCCCGCTACTCTCACACTGCCAGCGGCCCTAACACTGCCCCGCTTCCTCACACTGCCCCGCTTCCCTCATACTGCCCCGCTTCCCTCATACTGCCCCGCTTCCCTCATACTGCCCCGCTTCCCTCATACTGCCCCGCTTCCCTCATACTGCCCCGCTTCCCTCACACTACCCCCGCTACTCTCACACTGCCAGCGGCCCTAACACTGCCCCGCTTCCCTCATACTGCCCCGCTTCCCTCATACTGCCCCGCTTCCCTCATACTGCCCCGCTTCCCTCACACTACCCCCGCTACTCTCACACTGCCAGCGGCCCTAACACTGCCCCGCTTCCTCACACTGCCCCGCTTCCTCACACTGCCCCGCTTCCCTCACACTGCCCCGCTTCCCTCATACTGCCCCGCTTCCCTCATACTACCCCGCTACCCTCACACTGCCCCGCTTCCCTCACACTGCCCCGCTTCCCTCACACTGCCCCGCTTCCCTCACACTACCCCCGCTACTCTCACACTGCCAGCGGCCCTAACACTGCCCCGCTTCCTCACACTACCCCCGCTACTCTCACACTGCCAGCGGCCCTAACACTGCCCCGCTTCCTCACACTACCCCCGCTACTCTCACACTGCCAGCGGCCCTAACACTGCCCCGCTTCCCTCACACTACCCCCGCTACTCTCACACTGCCAGCGGCCCTAACACTGCCCCGCTTCCCTCATACTACCCCGCTACCCTCACACTGCCCCGCTTCCCTCATACTGCCCCGCTTCCCTCACATGCCCCGCTTCCCTCATACTACCCCGCTACCTTCACACTACCCCCGCTACTCTCACACTGCCAGCGGCCCTAACACTGCCCCGCTTCCCTCATACTGCCCCGCTTCCCTCACACTACCCCGCTTCCCTCACACTACCCCCGCTACTCTCACACTGCCCAGCGGCCCTAACACTGCCCCGCTTCCTCACACTGCCCCGCTTCCTCACACTACCCCCGCTACTCTCACACTGCCAGCGGCCCTAACACTGCCCCGCTTCCTCACACTACCCCGCTTCCCTCACATGCCCCGCTTCCCTCACACTGCCCCGCTTCCCTCACACTGCCCCGCTTCCTCACACTACCCCCGCTACTCTCACACTGCCCAGCGGCCCTAACACTGCCCCGCTTCCCTCATACTACCCCGCTACCCTCACACTGCCCCGCTTCCCTCATACTGCCCCGCTTCCCTCATACTACCCCGCTACCCTCACACTGCCCCGCTTCCTCACACTGCCCCGCTTCCCTCACACTGCCCCGCTTCCCTCATACTGCCCCGCTTCCCTCATACTGCCCCGCTTCCCTCACACTGCCCCGCTTCCTCACACTGCCCCGCTTCCTCACACTGCCCCGCTTCCCTCACACTGCCCCGCTTCCCTCATACTACCCCGCTACCCTCACACTGCCCCGCTTCCCTCATACTGCCCCGCTTCCCTCACACTGCCCCGCTTCCCTCATACTGCCCCGCTTCCCTCATACTACCCCGCTACCCTCACACTGCCCCGCTTCCTCACACTACCCCGCTTCCCTCACATGCCCCGCTTCCCTCATACTACCCCGCTACCCTCACACTGCCCCGCTTCCTCACACTGCCCCGCTTCCTCACACTGCCCCGCTTCCCTCATACTGCCCCGCTTCCCTCATACTGCCCCGCTTCCCTCATACTGCCCCGCTTCCCTCACACTGCCCCGCTTCCTCACACTGCCCCGCTTCCTCACACTACCCCCGCTACTCTCACACTGCCCAGCGGCCCTAACACTGCCCCGCTTCCCTCACACTGCCCCGCTTCCCTCATACTACCCCGCTACCCTCACACTGCCCCGCTTCCCTCATACTGCCCCGCTTCCCTCACACTACCCCGCTTCCCTCACATGCCCCGCTTCCCTCATACTGCCCCGCTTCCCTCATACTGCCCCGCTTCCCTCACACTGCCCCGCTTCCTCACACTACCCCCGCTACTCTCACACTGCCCAGCGGCCCTAACACTGCCCCGCTTCCCTCATACTGCCCCGCTTCCCTCACACTACCCCGCTTCCCTCACACTGCCCCGCTTCCCTCATACTACCCCGCTACCCTCACACTGCCCCGCTTCCCTCACACTACCCCGCTACCTTCACACTACCCCGCTTCCCTCATACTACCCCGCTACTCTCACACTGCCCAGCGGCCCTAACACTGCCCTGCTTCTCTCATACTGCCCCGCTTCCCTCACACTACCCCGCTTCCCTCACACTGCCCCGCTTCCCTCATACTACCCCGCTACCCTCACACTGCCCCGCTTCCCTCACACTACCCCCGCTACTCTCACACTGCCCAGCGGCCCTAACACTGCCCCGCTTCCTCACACTACCCCCGCTACTCTCACACTGCCAGCGGCCCTAACACTGCCCCGCTTCCCTCATACTGCCCCGCTTCCCTCATACTGCCCCGCTTCCCTCACACTACCCCCGCTACTCTCACACTGCCCAGCGGCCCTAACACTGCCCCGCTTCCTCACACTACCCCCGCTACTCTCACACTGCCAGCGGCCCTAACACTGCCCCGCTTCCTCACACTACCCCCGCTACTCTCACACTGCCAGCGGCCCTAACACTGCCCCGCTTCCTCACACTGCCCCGCTTCCTCACACTACCCCCGCTACTCTCACACTGCCAGCGGCCCTAACACTGCCCCGCTTCCCTCACACTACCCCGCTACCTTCACACTACCCCCGCTACTCTCACACTGCCAGCGGCCCTAACACTGCCCCGCTTCCTCACACTACCCCGCTTCCCTCACACTGCCCCGCTTCCCTCATACTGCCCCGCTTCCCTCACATGCCCCGCTTCCCTCACACTACCCCCGCTACTCTCACACTGCCAGCGGCCCTAACACTGCCCCGCTTCCCTCATACTGCCCCGCTTCCCTCACACTACCCCGCTTCCCTCACATGCCCCGCTTCCCTCATACTGCCCCGCTTCCCTCACACTGCCCCGCTTCCCTCACACTACCCCCGCTACTCTCACACTGCCAGCGGCCCTAACACTGCCCCGCTTCCTCACACTACCCCCGCTACTCTCACACTGCCAGCGGCCCTAACACTGCCCCGCTTCCTCACACTACCCCCGCTACTCTCACACTGCCAGCGGCCCTAACACTGCCCTTTTTTTTTTTTTATTATACTTTGTCGCTGTCTCCCGCGTTTGCGAGGTAGCGCAAGGAAACAGACGAAAGAAATGGCCCAACCCCCCCCATACACATGTATATACATACGCCCACACACGCAAATATACATACCTACACAGCTTTCCATGGTTTACCCCAGACGCTTCACATGCCTTGATTCAATCCACTGACAGCACGTCAACCCCGGTATACCACATCGCTCCAATTCACTCTATTCCTTGCCCTCCTTTCACCCTCCTGCATGTTCAGGCCCCGATCACACAAAATCTTTTTCACTCCATCTTTCCACCTCCAATTTGGTCTCCCTCTTCTCCTTGTTCCCTCCACCTCCGACACATATATCCTCTTGGTCAATCTTTCCTCACTCATCCTCTCCATATGCCCAAACCACTTCAAAACACCCTCTTCTGCTCTCTCAACCACGCTCTTTTTATTTCCACACATCTCTCTTACCCTTACGTTGCTCACTCGATCAAACCACCTCACACCACACATTGTCCTCAAACATCTCATTTCCAGCACATCCATCCTCCTGCGCACAACTCTATCCATAGCCCATATATATATATATATATATATATATATATATATATATATATATATATATATATATATATATATATATATATATATATATATATATGTATATATGATTGGTCATGACTAGGGCATAATTCTGCCCATGGCATCTCGGCTACCTTACACAGAAACAAAGAAAAAGACCTATATACACGTATGTACCATCCATCCCTACACACTTCACAGAGAAAACGGAAACGACTATGATAAATTATGTAGAGAAAAAATATCTTTTATATACCGTTATGTTTTTGAGTAGTTGATAATTAAAAAGTCACGTAAATACAAAATTATTTTATGTCATACATACTAGCCTATGACAGTCTACGTTCTTATCTATAAGTTTAGGTGATTTACGTTAGCCGAAATCTCCGAAAACCGAAGACGTACATCTGGAGTGTGTTAGAGTCTAAAGGTTCTATTGCATTGTAACAATCATGCTGATGATGGTACGATCCTATCTTTTTTTTTCCCCATGTAAACACACGGTACATACACGACACGGCCCTTCAACGCATGTGGGTGCTAGGCGATAAGACGCAACACCACATACCAAAACCAAACAGACTTTAAAAACTCAATACCGCAGGTCAACACCTCACAGACTACAGGATCCAACTCCACATTCACTTCATCAGTCCACAAAAACAAACACTAAATATAAGCGCCAGGCAGGTATTGAACACAGCATCACGTATCAAGAGAGAGACTACAGCTGATCCCCCCCCCCCCATAAAAAAATCCCTTTCTACTCAGTTAAGAAATGAACATGGTATATCATGTGCGTCTATCCCATAGTTCATGTCCAATAAGCCTGACAGACCTCATGAACATATATACCCTTTAAGATCAGGTCAAGGGCCTTGCCATTCATACCCCAGCATCGTACAGTTATGCTGAGGAGGCTAAATCATCCTGTATCCTGTTTTTCCATATCGTCCAAACGTTCAATTAGCACAACTTTTGTAGCCTTGCTCATACATAAGGGACGGGGAGGCTTTGGAGAGTGGACATGTAAGTGTCTCCCGCACTCATCCATGATTTGAGCTAGGCTGTCTCCTACCCGGAGAAGACGAACGTAAACTGATAAACGTTAGTGATGGTGGTGGAGACGGGAAAGGGGTCTTATCTCCCTTAGTTCATTATGTGTGCTGGTCCAGCGACGAGCCATCACTACTGGCCCTGAGCGAACTGGTCATTCATTACGTGTTAAGGGGAGGATTAAAGATAAAAGAGATTCTAGCATGATTCATCAGCGGTACTTTCCTCCGTTGTTCACTTAGACATTTTCTCTGCGTGAGGTGAAAGCCAGACGGTAAGACAGACACTGGCCGAGGTGCAGCGAGGGAAGGAGAAAAGGTTGTGGCGGAGGGTGGAATTAGAGGAGGGAACATAAGAAAAAGTCTCGGGGCCGGAAGAACAGAGGAGAAAGCACGAGCGATGACCTCGTCATCTTTTACATAATACAAGAGTTGGTAGACACCACTTCACCCGCCAGGTCGTCTACATCAGGGATGGATGATGTTCACACCTCCTGACGCACTCTCCAACCGCCGGATTCGATCACGCTTGCCAGTGAGTATTCTGCGTCTCGTTCGAAATGTGGTCTGAAATTTCATCTCATTATCAAGAATGAAGATAGGGAACACATGATTTGAATATAAAATCTAAGTCGTATTAGATCTCTCAAGTCGTATCAGATCTCTCACTTTCTCTCGTTTCTCACGAGAACCGAGAAGTTAAGCAACATTGTGTCTGGTCAGTACCTCGATGTGTGAACGCCTGGGAACACCAGATGCAGTTACCGTACGCGGCGATGGCTACTCGCTAAGCATGCCTAATGCAAAAATCTCATCAGCACTTATAAGCACTTTCTCTCCCTCTCTCCCTCATAACTCTACATGGGCAAGACGCATAAATGAAGGGTTACTGACACTGCAACCCTGAACTAACTCTCTAAGACAGAATCCTGGATTGATTCGGTGTTGCTGTCGACCCCTCATTGCCAGAGACATGTCGTCATCATAACCTGCAACCACAACATGGATCATATCGATACCGGATGAACCTTATATCCAAATAATGAACAGGTGCGGTAGGTGTTGAGGATGATCATCCTCCCTCCCCCCTAAACCCCACCGTTCTCCACATTAGGTCAAGAAGCCGAGTCTGTAGCCTAGCCGTGCGACGCCTACACAAAGCCGCCTGCCCGTGTTGCTTGATGCCTAGCGACACGCAAGGTACCCAGCCAAACATCTGTGGACTGTACTAGGCATCTGTCTCATCCCATCCATTATAAACTCGGTAGTCGGAGCATCTGAACAAAGCTCTACAATCGACAAATCTTTTATGAATTTCCGAGATCGATTCTGCCGAACGTGATACCTGTAATATACTGGAAAGAATGGACTAAGAAATACTAGTGCCTAAAGAGATATAGAGTAAGGCTTTTATTGTCTTTGTGAATTAATGAATAGGTCGATCTTTGTTTAAAGGCTGAATTCTTTCGAATGGGGGACGTACGATAACAAACATTTTCACCACAAACGATCCTCGATTTTGTCTCCAGGAGGCGGTACGACCTGCGACAGACGTGAAAAATTAAGTTACCTTTAAAAGGAATGGCCAACACTTACACTACCGCGGTTCAGGTGGGCGTCCAGGTGGGCCTCACTGAATATGGCCAACCAAGTATCTGCTGCTGGGTCGCACTTAATACAGCCATCCCAGTGAGCCATGTCCACTATAGTACTCAAGTGTTGAGCCATGATGAATGTTTGGTTATTCCAATCGTTCTATTGGTTATCCCAAGGCTAAATGCTGGGGTGTAATTCAGACGACTATCCCAATGTTAAGTGCTGGGATGGAATTCATTCGGTACTCCAGTGTTTACTGCTGAGGTGTAATTCAAAAGAATCCCAGCGCGCAGTGTTGGGGTGAAATTCATACGATCACCCCCAGTGTTTAGTGCTGGGGGAGTGCAGTTCATACGACTAACCCAGTGCTCAGCGATCAGACAACCATTAAAGGGACATGCCACCTCTTCATGCTGGGAAATCTAATGCTTCATATTAGATAGCCAATTAGCTGGTCTGCGTAGAGGTTACTCATGATTAGGATATGCCACGTAAAAGCCAGTTCAGTACTACAACGCTCACGGTTTAAAAGACATTACGGATGACCAGCCCGAAACTCCCCCAGTACCTTGGATAGGCTAGAGATGACGTTCACTGCCCAGATGACCAGCCGTTCATAGTCAGTCCTTCACATTTACAGGGAGGCGGTCATCGACCTGCAGATCCTCGAAAGAGTTTAGCAACATCAATATTCCCTTCGTCTGTCACTAAGTGACCAGCCGTTCACAGTTACTACATACACAAGACCCATTTATTCAGATTGGCTGCTTTCTTTTTCTTCCTTCCTGCTTACTTTCAAATGCAGCTCTAAACCCTCGTATCACCACAATGAATCAACTCTCACTAACCCGTTTTTAATGGCGGGCTGTCTTCCCGACACTTCTTGTTCTCTCGCAACCAGACTGTGTTTTATGCCTCCACACCACCTCCTTCCCACTCTCTCCCTTCCCCCGACTGTCCATAATATTTGGTTAACGAGCCAAAGAAAATGGACTCCACGAGGGTTCCAACCTCGGTTATATTACCCCCACAACCCTCGCAACAGCCAACCTACCCAGGACGCTCTAAACTTTCTGTCTGGGTATGTAACACGGACGGACGCTCGCTCGCCCCAAGGGTCCTCATTACCACACTCTCCCTTTCACCTGTCTAAACTTAGACTTGCCTTAGAAACATCGTGACTCCCTCTAAGAAATTCAATCTTTTTTTCTTAATTATCATCATTACTTACAGAATGAATGACCTGGTCTTTCGAGAACCAGGTAATATTTATGTCCACATGATGGGGGAAAAAACAAGCCCCGGAGGAAATCGAACTTTCCCTGGACTTAAGATTGATAATGGGGGCGGGCGACTTCGGGGAAGCTCAGAAGAACGAAAACCGAAACACGATACAGATGGCGACGTAACCAATCTCAGATCTTCATCTACAGGACGTGGAAACACATTTCGTTGTTCAACCTTATAATTTTCTTTAGATTTAGAATATATATATATATATATATATATATATATATATATATATATATATATATATATATATATATATATATATATATATTTGAGTGTGTGGACGTGTATGTATATATATGTGTATGTGGGTGGGTTGGGTCATTCTTTCGTCTGTTTCCTTGCACTACCTCGCTAACGCGGGAGACAGCGGAACAGCTCAGGTCACCTTTCTCTGGGGTCATGACCTCTCCCTGATTTGGGCACTAAGATACATGTGGGAAAAATGACAATATGACTCTTCAGCACGACGGTACGACCCGAGGGAACGACGGTACGATCCTTGGGCACAAGGGTACGACCCTTCTTGTACGACCCACGGGTATGATGGAACGGCTATTGACCCGACTCTCAGGGGTCGGTCCAAGCCAAAGGCCATGCCATCGTACCAAAGAGTTTAAAAGTCGTGCTCATGAAGTTGTTCACCATAATTTAAACGCGTCACGAGAACACCTGGTGAACAGGTCAGGAGGTACCTGAGCAGTATCAGGTCAGGGAGCACCTGAGCAGTATCAAGTCAGAAAGTACCTGAGCATCACCAGGTCAGGAGATAACTGAGCAGCACCAGGTTAGGAGCTACCTGAGCGGCACCAAGTCGAGAAAAGCCATGAGAGAGTCGACCAGACAAGAGAAAGTGTGCCAGGTCTACCAGCCTCCCAACGTGGCCAATTATACCCGTTCGTTATACACAGTTCAGGCCTAAGTGTAAACAGTTTACATGTTACGGGTCTACTACCTTCGTCTCTCTCCTAAAAAAAAAATGTTAATGTACACCAGTCTAAGGGAACGAAGTGTCGTGACCCTCCTCCCCTCCGACGTCCCCCACCCATCCTCAATTCTCCTCCCACACACCTCATCCTCCATCCCCCTCACCCGGCACTGAATAGGTGTCCTGTGATGATCTCAGTGTCTAGTGGCGCGTCAGACCAGCTGAATCTTTGTCCATACATTACGCAAAATGGTATACAATACACGGTTAGCGTTACCGGACTCCGCCTCCCTGCGGTTACGCCGCGGGTGTGAAAACTCAACCCATTGGTGAGGCTGTCTCATCCATCGTCTGCTGACGAAAGAGAGTAAAGTCTCGTCGAAAAACTCTCCTCGCTCCAAATAAATCCATCATTTCCCTGCTACTGGAAGTGGCGCAGTCTTGGGGGTTGCAGGAGCTCCTGGAAAAGGGATTCTGGAATAAATCCAGGACCTTTTTAAGGAAGGGGATCCAGGGGTAACCGATAAATGGATAAACATACAACGTCTAATTACACACCCAGAATCTATGCAGCGAAGCGCTCAAGAGAATGAACGAAGTATAGCGAAAGAAACGTTATGAAAAATCATAACGAATTACGTTTCTTATAATTCGTATGTCATTTAATCATTTATAAAAGGATTACTGAAGAAAGCGAGTCATCATTGTCCGGTTCTGACACGGAGAGCATTGAGCATCAACAGGGAGCACACACACACACACACACACACACACACACACACACACACACACACACACACACACACAGAGGGTTGGGTACAAATAGGGTTTGAAACCTGGGGAAGGTAGTAGGCCCACAGCCAACCCAGCTGTTTATCCTTCTCGTGGCTGAGTAGTAAACAGGTACTTGGCCTAGGCTGGTGTGTGTGTGTGTGTGTGTGTGTGTGTGTGTGTGTGTGTGTGTGTGTGTGTGTACATACATGCATACAAGGTTAAGAGACGGGGCGACAAGAGTGTAAATCTCTCTCCCAGTACCACACAAACAGTAATCACACAGTAAAAACTTCAACTGAACACTATTCAACGATTAATCAATCACTCTTGTATTGAACTCAGCCTCCTAAGCCAAGCCTGCTTTCTCTTGTGAAAGTCCGATAGTCTCCATGTGTGCAACAAGTGGCGGGAGCGCGCTTACACACACACACACACACACACACACACACACACACACACACACACACGCGGGTCGAAATGAAAAGGTCTGCATGTAAGCCGCCATATTCGCCAGTTTCACCAATTAGCGCACACAACACTTTGTTTGTCTGCTAAACTCAGCTTGCCTCTGCGTAGAAATCTTGTAAACAAACACAACAGTCCCAAAATTTTGCGTTCTGAATAGACTCAGATGGTTTTACAGTACTGCAATGAGTAGTAAGAGAGAGAACACATGCCCCCCCTTGAAAATACTTGCTATACGTACCTGTGAGAGGCTTACCCCACACCCTTAAACTTGCTACTAGTGCAGCAGACTGCTAGAGCGCACCTGCTAAGATTGAAAAGAATAAACGTCTCTCAACTTCAAGTCAAACCCCTGGTAGGCGCCAACACCAACACATCATCGGGATGTCCAAATAAACAGCACAGGAGGATTCAGCTCTTCAAGCTAAGGAGTAGGACATAAAGAATGTGATCGCTGTAACAACTGGCGTTTAACACTGAGGCCTCTCTGTCCGGAACACTTGTTTTATCCACGGGTCTGTTTATGGGCTTCAACCCCCCTGAGAACGAGTTTAGTGCTTGAGGAAGACGATTCTGCATCTTGAGTACGACTGATGTATCCCCTGAAGACGAAGACTTTATCCCTTGAGTACGACAACTTTTACCTTAAAAGTACGACGATTTTTACCCCCTTGAGTGCGACGACTTTTACCCATTAAGTACGACGGTGAATACTTTACCCCTGTAGGACGATGACGACAATTTTACTCAGTGATTACGACGACTTTAGCCCTTGTGGATGACGACTTAAGCGCGATGTCTTCGCCCCTTGAGAAAGTTGACCTATCTCTTAAGTGCAGGCCTGACCTTTGACCTGATCCGTCCACGTTTTAATTTTTTGATGGTCGGGAAGATGATGTATAAGAATCCTGGGGATATACATGAGTTATAAACAAACATATTAAATACTGAAGAACGGGAGGTCTGCTACATTTTGTACCTCTTACTGCCTGTGATCTACATCAAGTTCTAAATGATCTTCTGGGCAAGTTACATACAGGTCCGTTTAAGCAATGGATCGTGAATGGCCTGAAACAGGAACACAGGGACCATGTCAGTCTTAATTAATGACCTTGGTAGTCAAGAGGCCTATACACTTCAAGACACACAAACACAAAGACACACACACACACACACACACACACACACACACACACACACACACACACACACACGACGACCTGTGCCAGTTATGGAATACTTGGGATCATCAATTTGTCATCGACATGAACTCATGCTTGGCCTGGACCTGGAGGGTCTTCACACACACGACTGAGAACGTGTCACACCTGGAGGTCTTACTTAAGCCATGCTACGAGCGATGATGAGGGGAGACGTGTCTCGCGCCGACGGAGGAGGAAGAGGAGGGGAACTAAGGATGCTGCAGTTCAGGGGAGTGTGGTGATATGGCACTATAAACACACACAAACACACCATCACACACACACACACACACACACACACACACACACACACACACACACTCGACTATTGAACACAAGCCACTCACTATGCCCACATACACGCACCGCAAAGGGCGCATCCTTTCACTACCACATCTCACATACCTACTGCATCTTGGCTATGCTGCAAACCTTAATGGTTCTCAGCTGGCAGGCCACAAAAGTCGTCAATGTCCTTCCAGACTGTAGAGGCAGGAGGACACAGTGTATTATCTATCATGAATCAAAGGCCAGTCCTTAACAAACTGTTGAACTTTCGTTTGCTCCATGCTCATAGCACTAAAGAGTTCGAAGGAATTAAGTGGGAAATACGGAATTATCAAAGAAAAGTTGTCAATGAAACAAATCTTGTTTACCACAAGAATAAATCCGTCACATCGAAAGGCATAAAAATCACACTGTGTATAAGGTCGTGGACGTTAGCTGACCTGACTCAACCCACACTCTTAGCTCAACTCCTTCAACACGACGATAAGACCCTCGGTTATGTTGGGGTGACCTATGACCTGGTCGTCAAGGATCCTACTCAAAAGGGTGACCGTTGTGAGGGGCTTAGCCAACTGTGTGAAGAGGTCTTATGACCGTTGCAACGAACTGTCTCTAATTATAGTAATCGTCTACCAACTAATATCTAACCAGTATTATTAGCGACTTTATACCACTGAACACCTCTTATGGTACATATAAGACCAGAACTGGCTACTGATATCAGAAGCCAGGCTCAGAAAACGGGCATGTAGAAAGTGATCCTGAAGCAGATACTGCAGGCTATGTGTCTGTGATGGCTTATATAAACACACCAAACACACCGACGTCAGACCATCTGGTGTCGTATGTCACAAACACCGTAGCTACACTGCTCTACGTGATCCCTCATGACTGTTTTCCAGCTGTCTGATGTGCCAGAGGGAGTGGTGGTGTCTGAGGGAAGAACCATCTGCTTTACTATCCTGTCTCTATCTATATACATGAAGAAGAACCTCATCACGGACCATCAGGTCTTCAGTTATGCGTGTTTCCCAGATACTTTCGTGAACTTCATTGACTTCAGGACGCCCTACTGTACCTGCACCCTGGCTGTAATACCCTGGGAACTTCACTCATGTAACCACTGTAGAACTTCACTTATGTAACCACTGTAGAACTTCACTCATGTAACCACTGTAGAACTTCAGTCATGTAACCACTGTAGAACTTCACCCATAAAGCCAGTGTGACCATATTACCTACATATATATCAACTCCATACACTCAAGATATCAAGTGCCTGTATCGATATCCTAACCTACGTTCGCGGTATGAGAGCTAGTAAATCATATGATGAAAATCGACAGTACTTGCTTTCTGAGTGTGGGAGGGAGCGAGGGAGGCAAGCAATGAGGGGGGGCTAGACAGCACGTCTAGTGATGACTCGCACAGCCTGGGACAATGTCCACATTATTGCAAGGCTCCTCCAGGCTGTTCGGCCGCCCACTCTGCCCTGCAGCAGCCTTGACGCCCGGGATTATGTTTGTGTGGACTCAACACCCTCACCACACACACACACACACTCGGGCCAGGAAGGGTTGTGTGTGTGTGTGTGTGCGTGTGTGTGTGGAAGGGGATACACTAATACTTGACACTGCAGTTTGGTGTATGACTTTTATGTTGACGTTCTCACGCGTTTTGTGTACATTTCGTGTATATTTTCCTCTCTCTTTAGACTAACACACGAGGCAGCAATACACTCTAGCCCGTTTTCGTAGGGGAAAAACAATATATTGTCGTTGGCTTTGCGACCCTTCAATTTTATGTTTTCCAAACCTTTTCTTGATCACTCCGCCCATTCTTCAACTTCCCAAACCCGACCCAAAGGCCCAAGAGGGACACACACACACACACACACACACATATATATATATATATATATATATATATTGCTTTCCCTCCAGCCATTCCTTATGTTACGAGAACACCATCAAATGCTCAGTGCGGACATATTCACCGCGTGTTACGTTCTCTGTGGTAGTTGTGCCATTAAATCCATCATCATCTCTTATTTTCATCTTTTTATGCCGATATATCATCCGACTCTTTTTATTGTGACGGTCATACTCATCCTGTGAGCGGTGGCACGAAAGGATTACACGGGTCACAAAGGGGCTTTCACAGTCCTCCCCAGCGGCCATATGATTATGACGTGAAGAGCTTTTTCTTCTTTTTCTTTTACGTTGGAGGCTCCTCCAGCCACGGGAAAAACATCTCATCAAGAGATCAATGAAATGGGGGTCTTGGGGGAGGCAGAGACAAGGGAGAGTATTAACGAATAGTGGAGGAAGCGAAGGTCATGTTCTTGGGAAAGATATGAAAGGGTAGAGAGGGTTCCAAAACCTCGAGGTGTAGGGAAAGAAATACTCGTCAAAATAGCCCACAGTTGATTACGTACGAGAATCGGATAGAATCTTTAAAATCTCGGATCTTTGTACCATCACCTCAGAAGGTGTTGAGCCATCTTTTTGCAGTTTTTGTTTAGACTCGCATCTCTGAGATATTTACAAAGACGTGATAAAAGTCACTTTCACCCTTTCTCATCCAGGAGCTTGTGTTTTACACCGTTGTGCACGATGGTACGACTCTTAGGTACAATGGCCTAGCCTTTGTTTTCAACCTTAAGGGTGGTAACGTCGTGGTCTAGGGGTTAAGGCACATCCACTCATTTTGCCAAGCAGAGTGAAGACAAACCGCATCCCCCGCTTCCCTCCTCTACACCTGGGCGTGGACCACAGGCAGGCAGACGATCGCTGGGCCACACTGGTCGTGACCCCACCCCCCCTGACTCAGCCTGTCAGCAACACTTTACTACTTTCTAAACTTCCTCCTCCTCGTTAGGCCGTTAACCATCCATACATACAATCTCAAATCATTTCTCTCTTGTTCACCTATCATCATCATCATCCCCTTCTGGTTGGCTGGGTCTATAATCACCCTAAAATACCAGTTCAATCTTCCTTAATTACAAACAAGTCCCACCTCTCTCCTCCCTCCATGTAACCATCACTCGGCTCATGGAAGAAAACTGTTCGCTGACAAGTGTGGTTGGTGGGGAAGGAGAGCTAAGTAAAGTGTAGGTTAGGAAGGTGGCCCACACAGCGGACTAGCGCATCAGCTGTGGCAACCAAACCACCACCATCCACCCACTCTATCAACTGTGTGGTCAATAAGGAATCTTACCTTTGCGGTTTCCCGATCGACTAGACTAGTTGTGGTGGCAGCCCGTAAGCCGGGAGGAAGAGTGCAGCAAAGATGCCATGAGCTGCCCAGAGCACGTCTGGGCACCCGTGCGTCCACAACACGTTCGCTGGCAGTGTTTGTATCGAACTAACACGTCTTGAAAGTCGAATTCCTACTTAACATTACAGTACATACGGTTGACTAGTCTGTGTATAGTGTAGTGTACGTGTAGGGTGTACTGTTGAGTGTAGAATTACACACTATACACTCACCGTTCATTCATGATGACAGCCAACTCCTTGCAGAACTCCCCACCCGACTTGATGTATCGACGCAGTTCGTCGAACCCATTGTGGCCCTGTAGGGAGAGAGACACATGAACTTAGTAGACTTAAAGACGGCCTGACCTTCACTACACCTTCATCCTCTTCACGAAAAAAAAAAAAACTCACCTTCGCCACATCACGTCTTCGCCAAACCTTTGACGCCATTAATGGCCTTTGACCTAACCTTAACGGGTCGTCAAATATGTCTTCACTACACTACACCCCCCAAGGTTCACAAGCATCTTCACTACACCTTACGGGTCAAATGCATCTTCTTTACATCCTCAATAAAGCTACGTTCGCGTCACCCTTGACAAACGCATATTTACCTCACACTTACACCACTGGCCTTTGACAACACCTTCACTTTCCCTACACCTTCGACACCACT